>NC_091285.1:39628430-39937180 GCF_032444005.1 Ranitomeya imitator
GGGTACAGTTATGGATAACAGAAGAGGTCCTTCCCCAAACTGTTCCTACAAAGTTAAAAGTAAACAATTGTCCAAAATGTCTTCTATACTGAAGTATTAAAGAGGCCGTCCACTACTCGGACAACCCCTTCTCAATCGCTATATTTCCGCTTGTAAAATAAAAACCTCCTGTACTCAACATTCCGGGTGTCCCAGGGATTGCATGACACTGTCACGTGATCCCTGCATCCAATCAGCGGCTGTTCACTCTCACTTCCTTGGGACATAAATGACATCTTGAGGAAATCAGAACAGCAGCAACTCTAACTTCTTCCAAGTGTTAATTTTGTCCGAAGAAACTGAACAGTGGCTAATTGGTTGGAGAGCTCACTTGACATAAAAATGTCACACAAGCCTCGAGAGACACAGTATCGGCGCCTGATATATGTAGGGGGAGGATTTACTTTCCAGGAGAGAATATTTTGTAGTGGACAACCTTTTTTAAGATTCCCCTTCACTGCAACTAAGGGGCCTATGTCAAACCCTGAAAAACAATATACGTTAATACCATTATCCCTCCTCCAACAAACTTTACAGCTGACACAATGTAGTCAGGCGGGTGATGTTCTGGAATTCACCAAAAACAGACTCCAGATAGAGAAGTGTGAACCGTCACTAGACGGCACATTTCCGCCATTATCCAGTGGTGGCGGAAACTGTGAAACTTTACATTTTTGTTCAGTGTACATAGGAGTAAATAATATGAGTGTATCTGTAACCACCACTGGAGAAAAAAACATTTTTCATGAGCTGAACTCAAAGTTCTGAGACTTTTATCTCAGGACAAAAGTCCTTTTTCTGTCAAATATGGTCACAAATTTGTGTAAATTTGTTGTCAAGACTCCGTGACTGATATACCGGTCAGTGCAGGGGTCCTGATTCAGGTCGGGCACGACGAGACTGCGCAGAGCCCGGAGGGAGCTGACCGCCGGCCAGCAGGACCTGCGGCATGTGACTTGCCAAAGGCGGACCCGGGGCAGGGCCAGCCACAACACTCCAGGAGGGAGTCGCTGAGCGTGACGGGGACCTGCTGGAAGGCAAGGTGGTAAGGGGCGCCAATGAGCGCTAAACAGGAGGGACGTCAAAGTCAGGCCAAGAGTCAAAACCGTACAAGGGGTATAGATGGGAGATTAGTCAGGGACGTAGCTGAAGTCGGAAACCAGGAACACACACAGTACCAAACCAGAAGACGAGAGCAACGGTAAACGGACCGGGTCAACAGCAGGGAATCGGACAAGGCAGGCACCGACAGGGGGTCAACTAACTCAGCCGAGGGCAGAAGTATAACTGACAAGGAATGGAGCCGGACAGCAGTCATATAAACCCCTCCCAGAGCCAAGGAGAGGCTCCAAGTATTAACCCCTGGAGCACCGGCCCGCAGATTCGGAACAGAACATGACATCTGTGTTAGTGAGCACTTCTTTGCCGAGATAATCCATCCACCTCACAGATGTGACATATCCAGATGATGATTAGACAGCATGGTTATTGAACAGGTGAGCCACTCTAAAATGTAGTTTTACAGTATTTGGGGACCCAGAAGGGGGGAAGAAACCCAATCAGTATCTGGTATGACCACCATTTGCCTCATGCAGTGCAACACATCTCCTTCGCATAGAGTTGATCACGTTGCTGATCGTAGCCTGTGGATGTTGGTCCACTCCTCTTCAATGGCTGTACGAAGATCTTGTATGACCAGCATACTCACCAAACTTGTCACCCATTGATCATGTTTGGAATGCTCTGGATCGGTATATACGACAGCATGTTCAAGTTCCTGCCAAGTATCCGGCAACTTCGCACATCCATTGAAGGGAAGTGGACCAACATTTAACAGGCCACAAACACCAACCTAAGCTATGCGAAAGAGATGTTTTGCACTGCATGAGGCAAATGGTGGTCACACCAGATACTGACTGGTTTTCCGCCCCTAAAGGACCCACAATCCTGTAAAATCCTGTTGTAGGGTGGCCTTTTATTGTAGCCATCATGCTGTCTAATCATCATCTGGATGTGAAGAGCTCACTAACACAGATTAGAGGAAGAGCTCACTAACACTGATTAGAAGAAGCGCTCACTAACACAGATTAGGAGAAGAGCTCACTAACAGATTAGAAGAAGAGCTCATTAACACACGGATCTGCGCATTCCTACACCGCGACACCACAAAAATACTAGTGCATGCCCTTATCTCCAACCTTGACTACTGCAACCTCCTACTCTCTGGCCTCCACTCTGGCACTAATTCATCCTATACTCTGCTGCCCGACTAATCTACCTGTCTCCCCCCAGCCTCTCCCCTATGGCAAGCCCTTCACTGGCTTCCTATCACCCAAAGACTCTAGTTCAGAACCCTTACAATGACATACACAGCCATCCACAACCTGTCTCCTCCATACATCTGTGACATGGTTTCCCGGTACTTACCTACACGCAACCTCCGATCCTCTCAAGACCTCCTTCTCTATTCCCCTCTCATCTCTTCTTCCCACAACCGCATCCAAGACTTCTCCCGTGTTTTCCCCATACTCTGGAACTCTACCACAACACATCTGACTCTTGCCTACCATAGAAACCTTTAAAAAGAACCTGAAGACTCACCTCTTCCGACAAGCCTACAACCTGCAGTGATCCTCAACCTACTGAACCGCCGCACAACCAGCTCTACCCTCTCCTAGTAAATCTTCACCCATCCCCTGCAAACTGTGAGCCCTCGCGGGCAGGGTCCTTCCTCTTTATGTACGTGTGTGCCTTGTTTTTTGCTCATGTTTAGTACTATTTGTCTATATTTGCCCCCTTTTCACATGTAAAGCGCCATGGAATAAATGGCGCTATAAAAATATACAATAATAATAATTAGAAGAGCTCACTAACCCAGATTAGAAGAAGGGCTCACTAACATAGATTAGGAGAAGAGCTCACTAACCCAGATTAGAAGAAGAGCTTACTAACACAGATTAGAAGAAGAGCTCACAAACCCAGATTAGAAGAAGAGCTCACTAACACATTAGAAGAAGAGCTCACTAACACAGATTAGGAGAAGAGCTCACTAACACAGATTAGAAGAAGAGCTCACTAACACAGATTAGAAGAAGAGCTCACTAACACGTTAGGAGAAGAGCTCACTAACACAGATTAGGAGAAGAGCTCACTAACACAGATTAGAAGAGCTCAATAACACAGATTAGAAGAAGAGCTCACAAACCCAGATTAGAAGAAGAGCTCACTAACACATTAGGAGAAGAGCTCACTAACACAGATTAGGAGAAGAACTCACTAACAGATTAGAAGAGCTCGCTAACACATTAGGAGAAGAGCTCACTAACACAGATTAGGAGAAGAGCTCACTAACACATTAGGAGAAGAGCTCACTAACACAGATTAGGAGAACTCACTAACAGATTAGGAGAAGAGCTCACTAACACAGATTAGGAGAAGAGCTCACTAACACAGATTAGGAGAAGAGCTCACTAACACATTAGGAGAAGAGCTCACTAACACAGATTAGGAGAAGAGCTCACTAACACAGATTAGGAGACGAGCTCACTAACACATTAGGAGAAGAGCTCACTAAAACATTAGAAGAGCTCACAGATTAGAAGAGCTCACTAACACGTTAGGAGAAGAGCTCACTAACACAGATTAGGAGAAGATCTCACTAACACAGATTAGAAGAGCTCAATAACACAGATTAGAAGAGCTCACTAACACAGATTAGAAGAAGAGCTCACAAACCCAGATTAGAAGAAGAGCTCACTAACACAGATTAGGAGAAGAGCTCACTAACAGATTAGAAGAAGAGCTCGCTAACACATTAGGAGAAGAGCTCACTAACACAGATTAGGAGAAGAGCTCACTAACACAGATTAGGAGAAGAGCTCACTAACACATTAGGAGAAGAGCTCACTAACACAGATTAAGAGAAGAGCTCACTAACAGATTAGAAGAAGAGCTCGCTAACACATTAGGAGAAGAGCTCACTAACAAAGATTAGGAGAAGAGCTCACTAACACAGATTAGGAGAAGAGCTCACTAACACATTAGGAGAAGAGCTCACTAACACAGATTAGGAGAAGAGCTCACTAACACAGATTAGGAGAAGAGCTCACTAAAACATTAGGAGAAGAGCTCACTAACACATTAGGAGAAGAGCTCACTAACACAGATTAGGAGAAGAGCTCACTAACACAGATTAGGAGAAGAGCTCACTAACACAGATTAGAAGAAGAGCTCGCTAACAGATTAGAAGAGCTCACTAACACAGATTAGAAGAGCTCACTAACACAGATTAGAAGAGCTCACTAACACAGATTAGGAGAAGAGCTCACTAACACAGATTAGGAGAAGAGCTCACTAACACAGATTAGAAGAAGAGCTCGCTAACAGATTAGAAGAGCTCACTAACACAGATTAGAAGAGCTCACTAACACAGATTAGAAGAGCTCACTAACACAGATTAGGAGAAGATCTCACTAACACAGATTAGAAGAGCTCAATAACACAGATTAGAAGAGCTCACTAACACAGATTAGAAGAAGAGCTCACAAACCCAGATTAGAAGAAGAGCTCACTAACACAGATTAGGAGAAGAGCTCACTAACAGATTAGAAGAAGAGCTCGCTAACACATTAGGAGAAGAGCTCACTAACACAGATTAGGAGAAGAGCTCACTAACACAGATTAGGAGAAGAGCTCACTAACACATTAGGAGAAGAGCTCACTAACACAGATTAAGAGAAGAGCTCACTAACAGATTAGAAGAAGAGCTCGCTAACACATTAGGAGAAGAGCTCACTAACACAGATTAGGAGAAGAGCTCACTAACACAGATTAGGAGAAGAGCTCACTAACACATTAAGAGAAGAGCTCACTAACACAGATTAGGAGAAGAGCTCACTAACACAGATTAGGAGAAGAGCTCACTAAAACATTAGGAGAAGAGCTCACTAACACATTAGGAGAAGAGCTCACTAACACAGATTAGGAGAAGAGCTCACTAACACAGATTAGGAGAAGAGCTCACTAACACAGATTAGAAGAAGAGCTCGCTAACAGATTAGAAGAGCTCACTAACACAGATTAGAAGAGAATTAGAAAAAAATCTCTGATTTCAGCATATGAAAAATGGGAGCAAAAAACAAAAGTGTTTCTTTTATATTTTTGTTCAGTATATTTGCAGATAACGTTGAGTTCGGTATTGGAAAAACAAATCTCAGACCACCAAAGAGATTTTTATTAAAAAATTAATCATCAGAGAACTTTGAACCTGTTTAGATTAGAAAAACATTAACCCCTTTCTGACATCGGACGTACTATCCCATCCATGTGGGGTGGGCCCCCATGACCATGGACGGGATAGTACGTCCAGCGCGATCGGCGGCGCTCACCGGGGGAGCGCCGCCGATCGCGGCCGGGTGTCAGCTGCCTATCGCAGCTGACATCCGGCACTATGTGCCAGGAGCGGTCACGGACCGCCCCCAGCACATTAACCCCCGGCACACCGCGATCAAAGATGATCGCGATGTGCCGGCGGTACAGGGAAGCTTCCCGCAGGGAGGGGGCTCCCTGCGGGCTTCCCTGAGCCCCCCGCAGCAACGCGATGTGATCACGTTGCTGCGAGGGTCTCACCTCCCTCCCTGCTCCCTCCAGCCCCGGATCCAAGATGGCCGCGGATCCGGGTCCTGCAGGGAGGGAGGTGGCTTCACAGAGCCTGCTCAGAGCAGGCACTGTGAAGGCTGCAGCGCTGCATGTCAGATCAGTGATCTGACAGAGTGCTGTGCAAACTGTCAGATCACTGATCTGTGATGTCCCCCCCTGGGACAAAGTAAAAAAGTTAAAAAAAAAATTTTCAAATGTGTAAAAAAAAATAAAAAAAAATATTCCAAAATAATGAAAAAAAAATAAAAATATTATTCCCATAAATACATTTCTTTATCTAAATAAAAAAAAAAAAACAATAAAAGTACAAATATTTAGTATCGCCGCGTCCGTAACGGCCCGACCTATAAAACTGGCCCACTAGTTAACCCCTTCAGTAAACACCGTAAGAAGAAAAAAAAAAAACGAGGCAAAAAACAACGCTTTATTATCATACCGCCGAACAAAAAGTGGAATAACACGCGATCAAAAAGACAGATATAAATAACCATGGTACCGCTGAAAACGTCATCTTGTCCCGCAAAAAACGAGCCACCATACAGCATCATCAGCAAAAAATAAAAAAGTTATAGTCCTGAGAATAAAGCGATGCTAAAATAATTATTTTTTCTATAAAATAGTTTTTATCGTATAAAAGCGCCAAAACATAAAAAAATGATATAAATGAGGTGTCGCTGTAATCGTACTGACCCGAAGAATAAAACTGCTTTATCAATTTTACCAAACGCGGAACGGTATAAACACCTCCCCCAAAAGAAATTCATGAATAGCTGGTTTTTGGTCATTCTGCCTCACAAAAATTGGAATAAAAAGCGATCAAAAAATGTCACGTGCCCGAAAATGATACCAATAAAAACGTCAACTCGTCCCGCAAAAAACAAGACCTCACATGAGTCTGTGGACCAAAATATAGAAAAATTATAGCTCTCAAAATGTGTTAACGCAAAAAATATTTTTTGCAATAAAAAGCGTCTTTCAGTGTGTGACGGCTGCCAATCATAAAAATCCGCTAAAAAACCCGCTATAAAAGTAAATCAAACCCCCCTTCATCACCCCCTTAGTTAGGGAAAAATTTAAAAAATGTATTTATTTCCATTTTCCCATTAGGGCTAGGGTTAGAGTTAGGGCTAGGGTTAGGGCTAGGGTTAGGGCTAGGGTTAGGGTTAGGGTTAGGGTTAGGGCTAGGGTTAGAGCTAGGGCTAGGGTTAGGGCTAGGGTTAGGGCTAGGGCTAGGGTTAGGGTTAGGGCTAGGGTTAGGGCTAGGGTTAGGGCTAGGGTTAGGGCTAGGGCTACAGTTTGGGTTGGGGCTAAAGTTACAGTTAGGGTTTAGATTACATTTACGGTTGGGAATAGGGTTGGGATTAGGGTTAGGGGTGTGTCTGGGTTAGAGGTGTGGTTAGGGTTACTGTTGGGATTAGGGTTAGGGATGTGTTTGGATTAGGGTTTCAATTATAATTGTGGGGTTTCCACTGTTTAGGCACATCAGGGGCTCTCCAAACGCGACATGGCGTCCGATCTCAATTCCAGCCAATTCTGCGTTGAAAAAGTAAAACAGTGCTTCTTCCCTTCCGAGCTCTCCCGTGTGCCCAAACAGGGGTTTACCCCAACATATGGGGTATCAGCGTACTCAGGACAAATAGGACAACAACTTTTGGGGTCCAATTTCTCCTGTTACCCTTGGGAAAATACAAAACTCGGGGCTAAAACATATTTTTTGTGGGAAAAAAAAGGATTTTTTATTTTCACGGCTCTGCGTTATAAACTGTAGTGAAACACTTGGGGGTTCAAAGTTCTCACAACACATCTAGATTAGTTCCCTGGGGGGTCTAGTTTCCAATATGGGGTCACTTGTGGGGGGTTTCTACTGTTTAGGTACATTAGGGGTTCTGCAAACGCAATGTGACGTCTGCAGACCATTCCATCTAAGTCTGCATTCCAAATGGCGCTCCTTCCCTTCCGAGCTCTGCCATGCGCTCAAACGGTGGTTTCCCCCAACATACGGGGTATCAGCGTACTCAGGACAAATTGGACAACAACTTTTGGGGTCGAATTTCTCCTCTTACCCTCGGGAAAATACAAAACTGGGGGCTAAAAAATAATTTTGGGGGGAAAGATTTTTTTTTTTTAATTTTCACGGCTCTGCGTTACAAACTGTAGTGAAACACTTGGGGGTTCAAAGCTATCACAACACATCTAGATGAGTTCCTTAGGGGGTCTAGTTTCCAAAATGGTGTCACTTATGGGAGGTTTCTACTGTTTAGGTACATTAGGGGCTCTGCAAATGCAATGTGACACCTGCAGACCATTCCATCTAAGTCCTCATTCCAAATGGAGCTCCTTCCTTTCCGAGCCCTGCCATGCGCCCAAACAGTGGTTCCCCCCCACATATGGGGTATCAGCGCACTCAGGACAAATTGGACAACAAATTGTGGGGTAGAATTTCTCCTGTTACCCTCGGGAAAATACAAAACTGGGGGCTAAAAAAATAATTTTTGTGGGAAAAAAATTTTGTTTTATTTTTACGGCTCTGCATTATAAACTTCTGTGAAGCACTTGGTGGGTCAAAGTGCTCACCACACCTCTAGATAAGTTCCTAAGGGGGTCTACTTTCCAAAATGGTGTCACTTGTGGGGGGTTTCTACTGTTTAGGTACATTAGGGGCTCTGAAAACGCAATGTGACACCTGCAGACCATTCCATCTAAGTCTGCATTCAAATGGCACTCCTTCCCTTCTGAGCCCTCCCATGTGCCCAAACAGTGGTTCCCCCCACATATGGTGTATCATCGCACTCAGGACAAATTGGGCAACAAATTTTGGGGTCCAATTTCTCCTGTTACCCTCAGGAAAATACAAAACTGGGGGCTAAAAAAATAATTTTTGTGGGAAAAAAATTTTGTTTTATTTTTACGGCTCTGCATTATAAACTTCTGTGAAGCACTTGGTGGGTCAAAGTGCTCACCACACCTCTAGATAAGTTCCTTAGGGGGTCTACTTTCCAAAATGGTGTCATTTGTGGGGGGTTTCAATGTTTAGGCACATCAGTGGCTCTTCAAACGCAACATGGCGTCCCATCTCAATTCCTGTCAATTTTGCATTGAAAAGTCAAACGGCGCTCCTTCCCTTGCGAGCTCTCCCATCCGCCCAAACAGTGGTTTACCCCCACATATGGGGTATCAGCGTACTCAGGACAAATTGTACAACAACTTTTTGGGTCCAATTTCTTCTCTTACCCTTGGGAAAATAAAAAATTGGGGGCAAAAAGATAATTTTTGTGAAAAAATATGATTTTTTATTTTTACGGTTCTACATTATAAACTTCTGTGAAGCACTTGGTGGGTCAAAGTGCTCACCACACCTCTAGATAAGTTCCTTATGGGGTCTACTTTCCAAAATGGTGTCACTTGTGGGGGGTTTCAATGTTTAGGCACATCAGTGGCTCTTCAAACGCAACATGACGTCCCATCTCAATTCCTGTCAATTTTGCATTGAAAAGTCAAACGGCGCTCCTTCCCTTCCGAGCTCTCCCATCCACCCAAACAGTGGTTTACCCCCACATATGGGCTATCAGCGTACTCAGGACAAATTGTACAACAACTTTTGGGGTCCAATTTCTTCTCTTACCCTTGGGAAAATAAAAAATTGGGGGCGAAAAGATAATTTTTGTGAAAAAATATGATTTTTTATTTTTACGGTTCTACATTATAAACTTCTGTGAAGCACTTGGTGGGTCAAAGTGCTCACCACACCTCTAGATAAGTTCCTTAGGGGGTCTACTTTCCAAAATGGTGTCACTTGTGGGGGGTTTCAATGTTTAGCCACATCAGGGGCTCTCCAAACGAAACATGGCGTCCCATCTCAATTCCAGTCAATTTTGCATTGAAAAGTCAAATGGCACTCCTTCGCTTCCGAGCTCTGCCATGCGCCCAAACAGTGGTTTACCCCCACATGTGGGGTATTGGCATACTCAGGACAAAATGTACAACAATGTTTGGGGTCCATTTTCTCCTGTTACCCTTGGTAAAATAAAACAAATTGGAGCTGAATTAAATTTTTTGTGAAAAAAAGTTAAATGTTCATTTTTATTTAAACATTCAAAAAATTCCTGTGAAGCACCAGAAGGGTTAATAAACTTCTTGAATATGGTTTTGAGCACCTTGAGGGGTGTAGTTTTTAGAATGGTGTCACACTTGGGTATTTTCTATCATATAGACCCCTCAAAATGACTTCAAATGAGATGTGGTCCCTAAAATAAAATGGTGTTGTAGAAATGAGAAATTGCTGGTCAACTTTTAACCCTTATAACTCCCTAACAAAAAAAAATTTTGGTTCCAAAATTGTGCTGATGTAAAGTAGACATGTGGGAAATGTTACTTATTAAGTATTTTGTGTGACATATCTCTGTGATTTAATTGCATAAAAATTCAAAGTTGGAAAATTGCGAAATTTTCATAATTTTTGCCAAATTTCCGTTTTTTTCACAAATAAACGCAGGTACTATCAAAGAATTTTTACCATTGTCATGAAGTACAATATGTCACGAGAAAACAATGTCAGAATCACCAGGATCCATTGAAGCGTTCCAGAGTTATAACCTCATAAAGGGACAGTGGTCAGAATTGTAAAAATTGGCCCGGTCATTAACGTGCAAACCACCCTTGGGGGTAAAGGGGTTAAATAAAAGGAGTGTGGCGGAGAGCATTGGTTATTCCTTTTAGGCTGATGCTACACATTCGACATCTGCTGAGTTCTGTGTTCACCTCGTTCTCCTAAAACAAAAAACATTTATTCCGAGATCAGCTGAGTCCACACAACATATCCGGAATTTCTCAGCAAATGTCTCCAGAGTGAATAAAGCTTCCCTTAAAAATGCAAGGATCGCCTATTGTTGTTTTAGGCAGTTTCAGGCGTCCTTAATTGGCCCAGAACATGAAATATGTAAGCAGATGCTCAATGCTCTTCGAATTGTAGGATCCTCTTCCCCAGCTTCCTTCCATTACACATAACTCTTTAAAGAATTATAGAAGGGTTTTTTGCTTTCTTTCATTTTTGTTAAAGGTTGTCTGGCATAGATGTGTATTTCATCACACATTTCGAATGACAAACGCACCTTTCTCAAGTCCAGCTCTGCCTCTCTGCCTCTGCCCCAGTCTTTGTTTACAGGCTGCAGCTCGGAAGCACCACAGCTTGTGCCATCTACATTGGATATCACAGGATAGGTGACAAATATCTGACTGCTGGGGGCCCATTTCACACAAGACCTACGTTGTAGTGGATCGGATTTGGCATTAGAGGCACCCCAATATTCATTCTCTAACCTATGTCCAAGAATCTGGATTTCAGGATCCCACTTGCGAACAACCTCAGAGTTGTCATCATTAACAGCCGATGATGGTTTCCAATATATAAGCCATGAAGTATAGTCCAACAAGCCAAGGTCAAGGCAAGCAGAATTGGCTCAATACAGTTGTAGCAATGCTACTCACTTGAGAGCGATATAAGGTATCACAGGAACCTTTTCTATATAAAATTCGGGCTGGTTTATCTCAGTCCTCATAAACCACATCAGTGGAAACTCAAATATAGCCCTAGTCCGGCATAATGTAAAACATAAAGCAAAAAACTCCATACAATACTGCTGGTTAGCCCACCCGGCTTAGAATCCAGCTACTTAGTCCTTTAGCAAAGGCACTCAATCCAGGAGATCTGCACACCTCCATGCACACAGGCATGTGGGAGACTAACAGCCTAATTTTACAAAGTGAACCATACCCAGGGATGGAGATATGGTGAACAGCCGTCTCTTCCAACTCTTCAGCTGCTCACAATCAACCAGTCATGGCCGATTACCCCTTACAAAAGCATTCCTCCAGGTTTGTCTCCCATCCACTATGTGTCTGACAGCCATCTTACACAGTATATTGGCAGGAGGTCAGGGTCAGAATACAACTATGAAGGACAGCTTTGGATAGATAGGAACCTCTGCACTGTTTTACTCAATAGATTAATGGGGAAGGATCTTTTAAGTAACTGGGAAAGTATTGGTTGGAGAAGGTGGATCTGTGGGCACTGGCCCTGTCAGAGAAGTCAGTGCATGCGCGCACCTTAGTGGCAGTGTCATTGCTTCCAGCAAAAATACAATGTCAGCAGCCACAAACTATACTGGGGGTGCAGAGGGAAAGTGTGGAATTCGTAGACTGTCAGGACACCAAAGGCGGTGGTAAGGAGACGTGACACCGTTCGTCAGTAAATAGTGTCCTGAGTCCTCTGGAGTTTGAATTAAGTGGATGTACCCTATTGCTCCATTAGGGTATGTCCACATGACGTTTTTTCAGGTGCGTTTGGAGCAGGTCCAGTTCGAAACCCATATGAGAAAACACAAAAATGTTTAAAAGAAAGTGTAGAAATATGTGTATTTATATGCTGTTCAAATATTCAGGCTTTTGAGCATCTTTTAACGGCTTCAGGTTTCCATAAAAGTGATCCGACCATTCTTCTGGCATTTACCGCTCTGAAGACACTCAATGAGAAAGCTCAAAAGATGCCCAAAACACACCCGGGTATCTTTTTTGAGTGTTTTGTCCAAGTTTTTGCTTCAAAAATCGCTAGTGGAGTCTTCATAGTAGAATGGGGTTAAAAAGTACACCCCTTCTTTCAGTGTTATAAGGACCTGTCACTGTCATGCTGCTTACAATTAGGACGGTATGAATTTGCCAACGAGTTCCCATTCAATTCCTGGAAGTCTACTAATAAGGTCTCGGAAGGCCACTTCTTTCATATGTGATGTGCTTTATATAATGCTTTGTGATGACAATATTGATTTTAGTGGCATTAATAGAAAATTGGACAATATGGCCCAGAGAAAATTATACTGTGGAGGAAAACTAAATGACCTGATTCGGACGAGGCTGTGTGTAATATATACAGGGCAACACTATATGGAGAGAAGTATTGGGACACATATCTTAATGTTTTCACCTTTTTCACTCAGTCCCATTGCCCGGTTGTATGATATGCAGCCCCTCGTCACCATTGTATACCCCATTGCCCCCTGTTCTATAACATCCGACCCCTCACCTACATTGTATAACATTCGGCCCTTCCCCCCCAGTGTCCCCCAGCCCAGGTGCATAACCTCAGGTCCCTCACCAAGCCATCTGCCTTTACTAACAGGTATAACATTGGACCACATTGCCCATAGTGTATAACATCTGACCCCTCGCCCCCCAGTGTATAACATCCAGCTTCCCCCCCCCCCCCCCCGGTGTATAATATCCGGCCTCTCGTTGGATGTTATGGCGACGTTTCGGATACAATCCTTTCTCAAGCGCTTTAGAAAGGATTGTATCTGAAACGTCAACACTTTTGGGCAATAACATCACTTTTTTCTGGAACTCTGCTGTGCTGTTTCCCCCTTTTTTTCTAATATATATATATATATATATATATATATATATTATTATTATAGCGCCATTTATTCCATGGCGCTTTACATATGAGGAGGGGTATATATAATAAAAACAGGTACAATAATCTTATACAAGTCCCGACTGGTACATGAGGAGAGAGGACCCTGCCCGCGAATGCTCACAATCTACAAATATACAGCGCCTACAAGTAGTATTCAACCCCCTGCAGATTTAGCAGGTTTACATATTTGGAATTAATTTGGCATTGTGACATTTGGACTGTAGATCAGCCTGGAAGTGTGAAATGCACTGCAGCAAAAAAGAATGTTATTTCTTTGTTTATTTTTTTTTTTAAATTGTGAAAAGTCTTTTCAGAGGGTCATTTATTATTCAACCCCTCAACCCACCAGAATTCTGTTTGGTTCCCCTAAAGTATTAAGAAGTAGTTCAGGAACAAAGAACAATGAGCTTCACATGTTTGGATTAATTATCTCTTTTTCCAGCCTTTTCTGACTATTTAAGACCCTCCCCAAACTTGTGAACAGCACTCATACATGGTCAACATGGTAAAGACAAAGGAGCATTCCAAGGCCATCAGAGACAAGATCGTGGAGGGTCACAAGGCTGGCAAGGGGTACAAAACCCTTTCCAAGGAGTTGGGCCTACCTGTCTCCACTGTTGGGAGCATCATTCGGAAGTGGAAGGCTTATGGAACTACTGTTAGCCTTCCATGGCCTGGACAGCCTTTGAAAGTTTCCTCCCGTGCCGAGGCCAGGCTTGTCCGAAGAGTCAAGGCTAACCCAAGGACAACAAGGAAGGAGCTCCGGGAAGATCTCATGGCAGTGGGGACATTGGTTTCAGTCAATACCATAAGTAACGTACTCCACCGCAATGGTCTCCGTTCCAGACGAGCCCGTAAGGTACCTTTACTTTCCAAGCGTCATGTCAAGGCTCGTCTACAGTTTGCTCATGATCACTTGGAGGACTCTGAGACTGACTGGTTCAAGGTTCTCTGGTCTGATGAGACCAAGATCGAGATCTTTGGTGCCAACCACACACGTGACGTTTGGAGACTGGATGGCACTGCATACGACCCCAAGAATACCATCCCTACAGTCAAGCATGGTGGTGGCAGCATCATGCTGTGGGGCTGTTTCTCAGCCAAGGGGCCTGGCCATCTGGTCCGCATCCATGGGAAGATGGATAGCACGGCCTACCTGGAGATTTTGGCCAAGAACCTCCGCTCCTCCATCAAGGATCTTAAGATGGGTCGTCATTTCATCTTCCAACAAGACAACGACCCAAAGCACACAGCCAAGAAAACCAAGGCCTGGTTCAAGAGGCAAAAAATCAAGGAGTTGCAGTGGCCTAGTCAGTCTCCTGACCTTAACCCAATTGAAAACTTGTGGAAGGAGCTCAAGATTAAAGTCCACATGAGACACCCAAAGAACCTAGATAACTTGGAGAAGATCTGAATGGAGGAGTGGGCCAAGATAACTCCAGAGACCTGTGCCGGCCTGATCAGGTCTTATAAAAGACGATTATTAGCTGTAATTGCAAACAAAGGTTATTCCACAAAATATTAAACCTAGGGGTTGAATAATAATTGACCCACACTTTTATGTTTAAAATTTATAAAAATTTAACTGAGCAACAAAACTTTTTGGTTTGTAAGATTTATGCATCTGTTAATAAATCCTGCTCTTGTTTGAAGTTTGAAGGCTCTAACTTATTTGCATCTTATTAAATCTGCAGGGGTTGAATACTACTTGTAGGCACTGTATATATACAGTACAGACCAAAAGTTTGGACACACCTTCTCATTTAAAGATTTTTCTGTATTTTCATGACTATGAAAATTGTACATTCACACTGAAGGCATACTGAACCAGCATGGCTACCACAGCATCTTGCAGCAGCATGCTATTCCATCCGGTTTGCGTTTAGTTGGACCATCATTTATTTTTCAACAGGACAATGACCCCAAACACACCTCCAGGCTGTGCAAGGGCTATTTGACAAAGAAGGAGAGTGACGGGGTGCTACGCCAGATGACCTGGCCTCCACAGTCACCAGGGGTGAGCTGGAGCGCAAAGTGAAGGCAAAAGGGCCAACAAGTGCTAAGCATCTCTGGGAACTCCTTCAAGATTGTTGGAAAACCATTCCCGGTGACTATCTCTTGAAGCTCATCAAGAGAATGCCAAGAGTGTGCAAAGCAGTCATCAAAGCAAAAGGTGGCTACTTTGAAGAACCTAGAATATAAGACATAATTTCAGTAGTTTCACACTTTTTTGTTAACTATATAATTCCACATGTGTTAATTCATAGTTTTGATGCCTTCAGTGTGAATGTACAATTTTCATAGTCATGAAAATACAGAAAAATCTTTAAATGAGAAGGTGTGTCCAAACTTTTGGTCTGCACTGTATATATTTAGGTGTATGTATATATAGATTTCAGCTAATTTTATGGTAAGGTGAACAGTATCAGTCAAAATGATAACTCGTCCCACAAAAATAGAGGCAATAAGGCCTCATGCCGCCATGTTGCTGCAGAAGCATGAAGCCACGGCTCTAGAAAAACAAGGAGGCAAAAACAACCTCCAGAAAGCCTCAAGCAAAACTGTTCACATCAACCAATCACAGCTCCCTTTTCTTTTCTTTTCTTTTTACCTGAGCTGGAGCAATAAAACGGAGACGCTGATTGGTTGCTATGGGCAACAAGCACGCATTCTGAGTATTCCCAAGAATGACTACAGATCCGCCATCTTTGTTACTGGAAAACGGATATCTGTGATCTCTCAAGCTGTGATTTTCCAAGATGAATAAATCCTTTCCGTTGCAGTTTCGTACAATATTACGGCCATAAACATTATTCTTTTAGGAAAAAAAAGATCTCGCTTTACTGCGGTGACCCCGGAAGTGGCGAGGAGGAGCCACTTCCGGTTATGGGAGTGACCTTTGCCCCCTCCGCCCAACTTCCTTCCTTTCCTGTAGCGGCTCCTCGAGAAGACGTAGCAGTAAGTGCGGCCTCGGCAACCGAATCCGAATCCATCCTTCGTAACTGAGGGGAGATGGCGGCGGGGAGTAAGGGGGCACGGTGCTCGGTGTGGAGGGGGCCGGTGTACTGATATCGCCGGAGTCAGGGACACCCTGGGCTCTGCGGCCCCGCATGCTCCTCTACGGAGCGGAGGGTGGCTGTGCCTTATTTACATAGGACTGCAGGTCAGTGTGCGCCTCCAGGCCTCGCAGCTCGGCTGTTTCCCCCCATGGCTCCTCTCATGTGCTCGGGGTCCTAGTACCTGGCACCAGGGGTCCGCAGCCCCCTCTGGGATGGGCCAATATCTGCGCCTGTTAGTGCTCTGCTTCCCTTCCTCCGGTCCAGTCCTGAGCCCGGTGTCCCCATGTAATGTGCCCTAATATAGTGCTCACCTCCCTATAATTCGTCCATTGTTTGTGTTTCGCCAGAACATTAATGTATCACGCGGCCTTAACCCCTAGTTACCCCAGATGTTTTTATGTAACGTAATGAATCCTCGTTCTGTACTTACCAAACCGTGTTGCGTTTTTCTACCGTAGTTATTAAAGGGGTTGTCCGGCCTTGGGTTTAGTGCTCACCGAACCTGCTTGGATAAGGTGTTATCTGAGCATGCTCATGTTTTTAAATTGATTATTTTCGGCGTGCTTGATAAATGTTTCGAGTCCCCCGTGGCTGCACGTCTTGCCACTGTCCGAAAGCCGCAACACTGGAGGGATTGCTCGATATGCTGCTTCTGCATGCAATAAGTTCGCAAGACACTCGGTTAGCACCCGAGCATGCTCAGATAACGCCTTATCCCGGCACGCTCGCTCATCTCTACTCGGGTTATAAATTTACGTTCGATCTGTGATGGCAGGCTAGAGATTTGTCGTATTGTGCGTGCTGCGTGATGAGGACTCGCCAGTCTCGGTGCTGGCAGCAGGCAGTATTTTGTATACATCCTGCCACAGTCCAGATAGACATGTCCAGGTTCTGTTCTCTCGCATTGAGCGAGGCTGCTCGTTTCTAGTCGGCCTGTGACCACCGCTCATATTGGGGAATCCTCGCTGTGCGCAAAAATCTGCAGTCAACCATTTGTAGGAGTGGTGAGGTCTCGGCTGCTGGGACCTTCACGGATCAGCAGAAGGATCTGGACCACTGCTACATTGGTTCTGTGGGGCTACAAGATAAAGCTGAGCACATAGTGGATGCACATGGTGGCGCCATGTGCCGGTCGCAGCAGTCAGACCCCCTCTAATCAACCAGTAAGTCTACGTTCACACTAGCGTTGCACCGCCCTGCGTCGGCGACGCACGGAAAAACGCGCGCAAAAACGCGCGCTTTTTGCGACGCGTGCGTCGTTTTTTGACGAAATCGGACGCAAGAAAAATGCAACTTGTAGCGTTTTCTTGCATCCGACGCTAGCTTCTAAAACGACGCACGTGTCGGAAAACGCGTGCAAAAAGACGCACGCGTCCCCTATGTTAAACATAGGGGCGCGTCGCCGCTGCGTCGCCGACGCAACAGCGGCGCGACGTTAATGTGAACGTAGCCTAATTGGGGTCTGCGTAGCTTTTGGTTGGTGGCAGCAACCAAGATTAAGAAGCTTTACGCCTTCAGCTTGGCACGTGGCTGTGCCCAATAAGTGCAGCTGATGCCATGGCATTTTGCGCCCTGTTCTTCTGCCCCTGTGGCCCCCTACTCGCCCTACACCAATCCCTAGCATGTCCTCCCCCCATTCCTGCAGTTACTGATTTTGTCTGCGATTATACAGAAGCATTACAGCAGTGTCTGACCCGTATATGTGATAGGTGGGTGCCTATATAATGTCCTGTGTGATGTTTGTTCCTAGAAATGGCTCCACGTAAGGGTAAGGAAAAGAAGGAAGAGCAGGTGATCAGCCTGGGGCCACAAGTGGCCGAAGGGGAGAACGTGTTTGGAGTCTGCCACATCTTTGCCTCTTTCAACGACACCTTTGTACATGTGACCGATCTGTCTGGCAAGTAAGTGACCCCCCTCCCGATCCTAAAGCTGTAGTGTAGTCACGTGATGGCTCTGCTCTTACCTGCGTGTCGCACTCTGCAGGGAAACAATCTGCCGTGTGACCGGCGGGATGAAGGTGAAAGCCGACAGAGACGAGTCCTCTCCTTATGCCGCTATGTTGGCGGCTCAAGATGTCGCCCAGAGGTGCAAGGAGCTCGGCATCACCGCTCTTCACATCAAGCTCCGAGCCACTGGAGGCAACAGGTAATGGACGAGAAGAGGCACCGTGTTGGGTGACCCTTAAGGTATATTCCCACTGGTTGGACGCTGCGTACATCCACAGCCGCCAGATGTTACACCATAGTGGAGGGGACTTAGAGAAATCTCATCTCCACTATGCTGCACTTTTCGAGACCGCAGCATGTCAATTTATCTTGCGGAGATGCTTAGTCTCCTCAAGATAACTTGCTGTATATGTTTGGCAGTGGAGAGCCGCAGAGCAATGCCCTAGGAATGGGACCACTGGCATCTATAAATGTGTGAAATGGGAAGAGGAAAAATGTGAATCGGTGAATTCAGTTGCGTTATTCTCCGGTCAACCCAAAAATGCAGTATTTGGGCTCAGATGATGTGATGGTATGCCAGGATCCCGCTGCAGGAACAGTGTTTCACATGGCTGCGCTGACTTGCACATTACACCCTGATGTGTCCGATTGCTGCCTGTGGAGCCATTCAGTGACCGTTTAGGGGGCCTTATGTCAGTCTATGGTAGAGATTGGCTTCACCTGTGGCTGTCAGCTGCAGACCACTGTAAAGGGACTGTTGGCACAAAGTCCATACACTGGGTGCATCACGGCTGCCAACCATTTTATATCCACCTTCCCACCTGCTTGGTTTCCATCTATCTCTTCTCTGCCTCTATGAAGCCAGAGCTGTCAATCAAAGTAGAGCATGGTGGTGAGAAAACAAGCAGGTGGGAAGTTGTATATAAATGGCTCCACCATGAAGCAGCAGGGCTTGGTCTGAACAGTCATTCTATGCTAGGCCCTTTAAAAAGTCCGCTTTAGAATTAAAATAAATAAAAATTCTAGTGTAAATGATCATGGGTTGAATCTACTTACAGCAGTAAGCCATGTCTTCCCTTAAGAGAGATCCACACTAGTCCTTAAGATCCTGCCATGAGATTCTTGCTGCCCGAACCACAGGCAGCAGCACTTCAGAGGAAACCTGTTTATAAAGGCCAACTGGGGACCATTGATTGTGAGTGCCCAGCCCGAGGCTTCTCCACCCTGATCCTTCTGACGGTTCTTTTATACACAAAGGGGGTGAGCTGTCCTTATAGGGGAAGTGGCAGCGAGATGCCACCGGGACCTGTCTTGGGCTAGTCATTCAAGGCACATGGTCGTGGGCATTCAGAAGTTTCAGGGTACATTAACGGTACCGGGGCCCAATTCCTGCTGCCACTAGTTCAGGCAATATTAGATTAAGTGTCTTGCTCTCTGCACCCCCACAGTCATCTGTTAGAGGGGCAGCAGGGTACATGTGACCGCTGTAGCCACCTTTTACATTGGCTTGTATGTTCCCCGTCACTCTTGTAGCTGCAGGTAGACACTGAGGGAGGCAGCAGCACTCGCATGCGCCGTACGACCACTTCATACGTGTTCACTAGAGGTACTAAAGGTTAGATTTGCCATGCTGCATCTGTGCCTGATGGTCACCCAGTCAGTATGGCTTGTTGGCCTCCTCAGCGCCCTATGTAGGGTGTTAGTCAATAAGTTGAAGGGTTTCTACCGCACCATATACCTCCACACCGGGGGTAAGAGGCACCGCTGCAGAAACCTGTCGTCGGTGCCACTTGTGGATGTGATGGGGGATTCTTTAAGCCCTCGTGTCTTTTTGTTATTGCCAATATATTCATGTCAATAAGCACAAATTTATAGCCTGAAATTAATTCTACTTTCAGAACCAAGACCCCTGGACCTGGTGCCCAGTCTGCCCTCAGAGCTCTGGCTCGTTCTGGCATGAAAATTGGCCGCATCGGTAAGAACGGTTATGGGGAAACCTTTATTCTTGTAGAAGGTTAAAGGGGGTTGTCCACTACTCGAACTACTTAAGTGCTATGTAACACCTTGTAAAATAGCACGAGCCTATGCTCTGCTCCTCCACTGCTCTCCTGTGGCTCCTATCAACTTGGTAGATGATGTCAGCCGCCACTTCAGATGACTTGGACATCCAGTAAAAGTGAGAGCTGCTGCCGACTTCCCCCAAATTATCGTTAGGTAGGAAGGAAGTGAGTGAAGTGACCGCTGCAGGGCTTGTATGATGTCTCAAGGCCATATGAGACCCACTGCCATCATCGCTGGAAAGTGCTGGTATCTGAGGGGAGCATAGGTTGGCTTTATTTTATAAGATGGCATATCGCGTTTGAGTAGTGGAGATCCCCTAATGTGATAATGTGTGCCAAACTGTAAAGCGCTGCGGAATATGTTAGCGCTATATAAAAATAAAGATTATTATTATTATTATTATCCCCTGTAATGGTAAATATTCTGTACTCATGGGGAAATGCAGACTAGGCATTAGTAGAAGGCGATGTGTTTTGTGCCTTTTCAGGAGGGCACCCATCCTCTACTTCCTGGCATGCTGGGTGAATCGCTTCTCCTTGATTTGTTTGGACCAGTGATCTCCCTGCGACATTGGCCCAAACTGTTTTGCTTTGTGGAGACCACTTTGCCTGTCCAGTGTCTGAAGCAAAAGTGGCCCCGATACGGCCCGCTGCAGAGCAGTGCTTACAAGATCTGTGGGAAAGAGCTTGTAAGCACTGCATGTTTACGGTCACTTCAGAATGACGTTGTGCACAAATGTCTTCTATTAGTCTTCATAGTCTGGGGTCATGGGGCATATGTTTTGTAGAGAAGCTCCATTACAGCTCTACATGGCCATATGCAGACCTCGCCTTAGCTGGGTGAGCTCTGTATGTATATACTCCTGCTGTAATCACCGGTCTTCTAATAGTGTCTCTTGTTTCTCTGCAGAGGATGTGACGCCCATCCCATCAGACAGCACCCGCAGAAAGGGCGGTCGCCGTGGTCGTCGTCTGTAGTTTTCCAGCCTTGTCCATCAGTTGTTAATAAAATTGCCAGACCAAAACCAACGAGTCGCTTTTTATTTTACTAGATGTAGTTGAATTTTATTCAGGCAATGGAAACCATCCACATGATGCCAGTCACAGTGAAGGTCAGATTTATAGGGGATCTAAAGAGACACATCTGATTCGGGAGGACGGCAGCATTGGATGTCGTATTATGTGGGTCTTCTTCCCTAGAGGTTCTACCAGAGATGGGCGCAATGATCGAGGGCAGAGTCGGCAGAAGGGGGTATTGTGGCGCATGTGGCCTCGTGCACGGAGTACAGACCATGGTGTTTAACCCCTTCATGACTTTGGGATTTTTCGTTTTTCCGTGTTCGTTTTTCACTCCCCTCCCTCCCAGAGCCATAACTTTTTTATTTTTCCGTAAATATGGCCATGTGAGGGCTTATTTTTTGCGTGCCGAGATGACGTTTTTAATGATGGCATTTTGGTGCAGATACGTTCTTTTGATCGCCCGTTATTGCATTTTAATGCAATGTCGCGGCGACCAAAAAACGTAATTCTGGCGTTTTGAATTTTTTTCTCGCCACGCTGTTCAGCGATCAGGTTAATGCTTTTTTTTTTAATTGATAGATCTGGCGATTCTGAGCACGGTGATACCAAATATGTGTAGATTTGAATTTTTTTTTTTTTTTTTTGTGATTTTTGATTGGGGAGAAAGGGGGGTGATTTAAACATATATATACAGGGTGGCGCTCACAGCTACCGGCGATCAGTAACCATAGAGGTCTCTAGGACCTCTATGGTTACAATGGAGACGCATCGCCGACCTCCGATCATGTGACGGGGGTTGGCGATGACGTCATTTCCGGCCGGATGCGGTAGTTAAATGCCGCTGTCTGCGTTTGACAGCGGCATTTAACTAGTTAATAGGCGCGGGCAGATCGCGATTCTGCCCGCGCCTATTACGGGCACATGTCAGCTGTTCAAAACAGCTGACATGTCCCGGCTTTGATGCGGGCTCACCGCGGAGCCCTGCATCAAAGCGGGATCTGACCTCCGACGTACTATCCCGTCCGAGGTCAGAAAGGGGTTAAAGGAGATTCCTGTTTGTTTTTTTGAACTGATCTTTAGTCTTCCCTGGTCAAGCCTCGAGTCTCCGCTGTGTTTCCAGGGTCTGCTATTGTTTGCAGTGCTGATGTCACATCGACGGTGCAGCGGCCTAACTTGATGTTTTGGTTTTTTTTTTCCGGAGGCGTTTTACTCGCTGATTGTCTTCAGCGCTGTTGACATGAAGTGAGCACTAAAGACACTTAACACATGCCAAAGGTAGCAGTGGAGACTCCACACTGGACCTGGGGAGGGTGGGTAAAGCTAAATGGATTATTATTTTGTTATAACTTCTCCAGGGTAAAGGGATTTTCTGAAACTGCTTCAGTTTCTGCAGAGATGTCTGGTAGCTCCCTGCAGAGCACATCTCGCAGATCGGGGGGCTTCTGTACACTTCTCATTGTACAGTGTCTGTATAATTCCATACATTCCATATCTTACTATGCAGAAGACCACCGCAAACTGTCTACAATAGGACGTGTTCATACAGGAGTCCTTATCGGTGACATGGGGGTCTTCATCACATCTGAGCGGGCTCGAACACATCACGTATTACACTCCATCTGGGAGGCGAAACGCAGAACCGACCGTGTGCCGCATCGTCCTCCTCCTCCTGCACATTATTAAAAAAAAAAATAGTCATTTTGTGTAACAGTGTATTCTATATGGCAGTGCCCCTACAGAAACCCACGAGAACGCTGCCGAAAGATTTACTGTCGCTATGCTAAATTATTCTATGGGTTCACATGTAGAAAAAAAAAACGACTCCAACGCAAGTAACCAAATTTACATAATGGGTGCAGAAAATATGTAACCCCAAAAGCTCGTGGCGGGAACATGGCCTTTGTGCTATTGATGATGTAGATTTCCTATTGGGGCATTTTGTATCTTTTTTTTTTTTAGTGTTTTCGCAAGTGGAAATGCACTAAAAATGCACGTGCATTTTTTATCTGTGGGTTTTTTTTTTTTTTGCATCTAATGAAATTTTATGTGGTAAATTGTTGCAGATTTCAAAACAAAACTGCAGCTTTAAAAAAAAGAAAAACACCCAGTGGGCAGGAGATTTCTGTAAGGGTATGTGCACACGTTGCGGATCCGCAGCGTTTTTTTGCAGTGCGGAAACGCTGCAGATCAGCAATTGATTTACAGTACAATGTAAATCAATGAGAAAAAAAAATGCTGTGCACACTTTGCGGAAACGCTGCGGTTTAAAAGAAGTAGCATGTCACTACTTTTTTGTGATTCTGCAGCGTTTTTGTACCCATTCCATTATAGAAAACCGCAGGGGTAAAAAATGCAGCAAAAACGTGGAACCGCACAAAACGCGACAAATCCGCAGGTGCGTTTTCTGCCAGGGGAGACAGAATCCGCACCAGAAATTCCTAAGCCTAATCCGCAACGTGTGCACATAGCCTAAATCCGATCATTTTACTGGAACTGACGCTGCGTTTTTTGCGCAGTGAAAATACTCCGGGTCAAAAACTCAGTGGGAACTTAACCTTAGCGGATTTGAACCTCCCATTGCTTATATCGCAGTATTGCTGTGTTTAGTGTACATTTTTCATGCAGGCTGTGTAACACAGCTGGCGTCTGCCTGATGTGAAGCAGGATCGGCTGCTGAGCCTGCTCCATCCACAAGGATTCAACAGGTTATGTTTTCTCTGAAACACCATAACAAAAACATAAAGATCTGGCTGGGGACCATAGCAGGAAACCAGATTAGCCGCTCTCTGCCCTTGGCCGGCTATTCCCAGCGCTGCTAAAGGTGATTGACAAGTTTTTTTTCCATGGGAGAAATCTTAGTCACCTGCAACAGCGATGGGAAGAGTCGTCGATGGTCGACCACGACTAGTCTGGTCTCCGGATGTGGTCACTCTCCAGATCTCCTACCCCTGAGCATCTTATGGAAAGATATACCCTGCTGCACTCATGCAGCCCAGCTCAGATTCATGATGCCTGTGCTTTAGGCTGCATGAATCGGCTGACAGGTGCCCTCTCTATCATCTCTATCTCTATCATCTCTATCATAATAATAAGGTGTCCTGCAGTAACTGTGTTCTGTCAGAAGGTGGCGCAATGTGAGCGACATATAGTAAAATGCGTATACAGGCGTATTACGTCCTCGCATAGGTCTGGCCAGTTTCCAGTCTGCATAGCTAAGCAGGATAAAATCCTATTTGATTCAATGTATTGTGTAACTCGAGGGAGACTGGATGCAACTGTAACAAACCCTCAGCTGTGAGAAGTGCAAGGATCCCATACATTTAGTATCCTGACTTCTTTTTATAAGTGATTCATGATGGATCCAGACAATGATTGTTCCTGTTGATGATAAAAGACCTCATGAAGCCCAGACAGGTCTGTGCAGGTTTTCAGCTCCCAGTGTAAACACAAACCGTTCCATTCACTGACCGCAAGCCGAGATCTCGACAATGGCGAGAAATGTATTTACAGTAGATTGGAATGTTGCAATACCCGGAAAATCCCTTATTTCCTGGAATTGTTGCACCTGATGATTATGTGGTCAGTCAAGGGGAGGAGGACATTCCAGTGAAAATTCACCCCACCCCCTCACACCGAACTTCTACACCTCCTCCGAAGGATGGCTTAAAGGGGTGTTCCAAAATCCAAAGGAATTTTCATTCTAAATCCCTGTCTATTTAGTGTCATAATCAAAACCGTTATCTAACATACAGTACTTGTATTAACCATTTCTGTCCTTCCCGCACTACACTGTCTTAACTGCTTTTTTCCTTTTTCAAGACATTTTGAGAATCCCAGTGCATGCTGGGATATGCAAATGAAGCTCATCAAGGGACAGAGGCAGTGGTCACTGCTGCAGCCTCTGCCCCCCCCCCCCCCCCTTAAATTTATTTTACTCGCTTATATAGCTCCATTAATTCCACAGCGCTTTACAGGTGTTTTTGGCACTGTCCCCGTTGGGGCTCACAATCTAGATTTCCTATCATGTAGGTCTTATGGAGTGAGGCAGGAAACTAGAGCAGAGGTGTCAAACTGCATTCCTCGAGGGCCGCAAACAGGTCATGTTTTCAGGATTTCCTTGCATTGCACAGGTGATAATTTAATCACCTGCACAGAATGATTCCAGCACCTTGTGCAATGCAAAAGAAATCTTGAAAACACGCATGGTCTGAGGCCCTCGAGGAATGCAGTTTGACACCCCTGATCTAGAGACCTGTTGTGAATTCTGCTCTTGGGTTCCCTCCAGTGGTGGTAGGTGGGAATGCAGTTGTCTCTGAGTCACAGTCCTGGCCAGGTGTATCTGCTAATTGCTGTTCTGACTGGGATATTTAAGTGTGCAGGATTCATTAGCCGTTGTCAATGTTTCTTTGGAAGTATTGGCCTCACCTGCTTAGCTGGGAATTTCAGCAAAGATAAGTGTTTGGTTTTTGTATCTGTGGCACACTGTTGTGTGCTTGTTTCAGTTTTTTCCTGCTCTGTTTGTATGATTCACTGGAGTTGCAGATATACGCTCCTACATTTTTAGTTGGATGTAGGATGTTTTTTGTATATTCTGCTGTGGATTTTTTGAAGGGTTTTAGTACTGACCGCACAGAACTGTGTCCTATCCTGTCCTATCTAGCTAGAGTGGCCTCCTGTGCAATCCTGTTTTTTCTGCCTGTGTATGTTTTTTCCTCTCCGACTCACCGCCAATATTTGTGGGGGGCTGTCTATCCTTTGGGGATTTTCTCTGAGGCAAGATAGTATTCCGATATCCATCTTTAGGGGAATTTAGTCCTCCGGCTGTGACTAGGTGTCTAGGTGTGTTAGGTACACTCCACGGCTACTTCTAGTTGCGGTGTTACGTTCAGGTTTGCGGTCAGTATAGTGGCCACTTTCTCCAGTGAAAGTTCTCATGCAGCTCCTAGGTCACCAGATCATAATAGTACAACTGGCCAAGATGTAGGAGCGTATATCTGCAACTCCAGTGAATCCTACAAACAGAGCAGGAAAAAACTGAAACAAGCACACAACAGTGTGCTACAGATACAAAAAACAAAACACTTATCTTTGCTGAAATTGGCAGCTAAGCAGGTGAGGCCAGGCAGAGATCCAATACTTCCAAAGAAACATTGACAACTGGCAAGGGCTAATGAATCCTGCACACTTAAATATCCCAGTCAGAACAGCAATTAGCAGATACACCTGGCCAGGACTGTGACTCAGAGACAACTGCATTCCCACCTACCACCACTGGAGGGAACCCAAGAGCAGAATTCACAACAGAGACCCCAGAAGAAACCATTCAAACATGGGAAGAACATACAAACTCTTTGCATATCAAAGTGATGCTCATTTCAGTGGCTGGGCTAGTCCCTATGCGACGTGCACAATGACAGTGCGCTCTCTGGGCGCTCAGTTCAGCAGTAACAAATCGTCAAGAACAGTGTCAGAATACCAGTGGCATCACTTGTGGAGGTGTCACTGGTCTCTCCATGCTGGGTATTCTGACAACGTGCTCTGCAGCCGATTTATTACTACTGATCTGAGCTGGCGGTGAGAGAGTGCACTGTCATTGTGCACACCACGCAGAGACTAGCCCAGCCAATGAAACAGGCATCACTGATTGTTCCATTTCAGAGAGGGGGCAGAAGCTTCACCCTCTGCCCCTCTGATGATACTTCATTTGGGTATCCCAGCATGCACTGGGATTCTCAAACGAAGTGTCATCAAAAGTGAATTTGGAGCAAAAAAAAGAGAAAAGCAGTCAGATAGTGTAGTGAGGGAAGGATAGGAGAATATTTAATTCAAGTATATTAGAAAATAGTTTATATTATGGCATGGAATAGATAAGGATTAAAGCTGAAAATAAATTTGAATTTTTTAACCGCCCCTTTAAGGCTAAGCACGTATGATCAGATGAGACAAAGTCTACTAATGTGACTTATTTCTGACTGGTAGTGCTCAGAAGTGTGAGCACAGATTGTAGGCAAGTGCAAAGTGACTGCAACATGTACCATTTACCATCTGTGCAGAAACAATGGAGCATCTCTGCCACGACTGCTGAACTGCCAGCGCCAGCCTCTGACATGATGGCTCATCAACCGCAAAACCATTGCAGAGGATCTCCAGGTCGGAGCTACTCATTTACATTAATATATTTGTATTTAAATAAATCCAGCTGAGCTGTAATACCAGATACAACCAGTGGACAAGGATGGCGCTGTTTCAGGAAAAATAAAATTCATGCAATTTCTTTGCACGGTTTACGCCATAACAGAGGCTTTTTTGTTGTTTTACTTTAAAAATTGTTCTCTTGCATCCTGCTGGAGGTTTTCTGCCTTGGTGACGTGTTTTTGCACATACCATTAGTTATTGAAACTTGGGTCTATGAAGACTGTGATTTCATGTTTGTGGTAGGAAGTCTGTTCACACATTGTCCTTATATATATATATATATATATATATATATATATATATATATATATATGTTGTAGTAGACTGAGCATGTTCCCACCCCTCTCCATGCCCAGTTTGTGAGCATTCACCATGGCAAATTTTCCAGGTTCCTTACATTTGTCCATGCCCAATTTAAGATCATGGTCTTTGCATCTCACCCTTGCCCAAAATCAGGGAGTGCTCCTTACACCGCTTCATTACCAAACTCAATGTGTGCTCCATTCATATCTCCATGCCCAATTTCGGAGAAGGGACTGATTCACGCCAGTCTTAACGAAGGGCTCGCTGGAGTACGATGCGCACGCCACTTAACGAATTTGGCACATTTTCTTTGTGGTGTGATCCTCCGTGTACCTAGCCAGTAATGATACTCCAGTCAGGGACTAGAGTATCATTTCTGGTGTAAAAACCACTGGCACTTTCATGCTCGGATAACACTTAATCCCAGCACGTTCCCTCATAAACGTCGGCAAATTTTTGTGCAGCTTCGAATTACCCCAAAATATTGCAATTTTTCAAACTGTTTTACCTTAGTTTTCAGGCGAAAACACTTGGACAAATCGTCGTATTATTTTAATACATTCGTAGCGAACAGAGACGCCATACTACTGCAACGAAAAATCCGATTATCCCCAAATTAGAGGAAGAGAAACCATCACATCGTATATAGCACAGAACTGGGACAGTAAGCAGGATCTTCATATTCTCCAGAAAGCAGAAACGGAGACAGGGGCGGCGGTGGTGAGTAACCTCGGCCATCGCTGGAAACGCCCAATAGTCATCTACTACATTCAACTTCTGAAGAAATAAAAGTTAAAATTCCAAATGTCACAGGTTATTGTACCGCAGCCGCCTTCATGGACTCTGCTTTATCCTCTTTGCTAGTGATTGCTGCTGGGGAGATGGAAAGTCCCAAATAACTCAATGGAAAGTTGAAGATGTTGCCCACTACTGGACAACGTCTCATAACCCACACTTAGCGCCCGATAAAATAAAAAAGCCTATACTCACCTGTGCTGGCGCCGTTCCCACATTGTCAGCACTCTGACTCCCGGGGCGGTTATAGTGACACATGATCCCGGCGCCCAATCAGGTAGTAGACTGCGTAAGAGTCTCCGCCTCCTGAAGGCGTATACACCCAAAAATGATGCAAAGTGTAGCACACGGTGAATGTCGGCACCATTATAGTCAATGGCCCCGTTGGTGCATACACCCAAATCCCGCTTTGCGATGAGACCACTGAACGCGGGCAAGAACGCAATGTGATAACGCCCTTATTTGCCTTTGATCCTCTTGTTCTCATACTACATTTTAGATTTCTTGGTACAAGTCAACAGACCAGCTCCGTAGCCTGGTGGACATAGCCCTGTCCTGTGACGAAATACCTTCATGCACAAAATGCTTTTATGTTTTGTATTAGCCCTCCTTTATTGGAGAAATCCAGGATATACAGTACAGACCAAAAGTTTGGACACACCTTCTCATTTAAAGATTTTTCTGTATTTTCATGACTATGAAAATTGTACATTCACACTGAAGGCATCAAAACTATGAATTAACACATGTGGAATTATATACTTAACAAAAAAGTGTGAAACAACTGAAATTATGTCTTATACAGGGTGGAGCGCGGTAATTTGCTGATTTGGGAATGAAATAAAAAAATTATGATCATTAGAAAAATTTATTTTATATTTTAATTATACTGAACAGTAATGGAATTTTTAAATTACATGGTTTTAAATAGTGTATCTGGCAAATGTCGACCTTCGCTATCCACACACTGCTGCATACGTTTTCTGAAGTTTTCATGAACTCTAACAAGCATGTCCACTGGTATTCTGCCAATTTCAGCTTCAATATTGTTCCTTAGGTCTTCCAAGGTGTTGGGACGGTTGATATACACCTTAGACTTCAGGTAACCCCAAAGGAAAAAATCGCATGGGGCTAAATCTGGTGAGCGTGCTGGCCAGTTCACATCTCCCCTCAAAGAGATAAGCCGTCCAGGAAACATTTGCCTCAAACAATTCATGGTAACCCTCGCTGTGTGTGCAGTGGCACCATCCTGTTGGAACCATGTATCCTCTAGTTCCATTGCCTCAAGAGCCGGCTGAAAATAATCCTGTATCATAGACAAGTACCATTCGGAGTTCACAGTTATGGCACGACCATTATCCTGAAAAAAGTAAGGACCAATGATGCCTACTCGTGATATGGCGCACCACACAGTGAAAATGAGGTGAAAATGTGCCTCATCAGAAAAAAACACAATTGCGTCACGGGGTATCGTTGCTAACATGTCTTCACAAGAGGTCCGCCGTGTCAAATAGTCCCATGCTGACAAATGTTGGACCACGCACATTTTATACGGGTGAAAATTCAGTTCATCATGAAGAATCCGGTGGAGAGAACGTCTTGAAATGCCAAGAGCAAATGATTGCTTCCGAGCAGAGCGTTTCGGAGATTGCAGTACTGCTGCTCTAACTCTCTCGATGTTTTGTGGTGTTGTAATCCTTCTCTCAGGTCCCCTTCGTACACATGACACATTCCCTGCTGTTCTGAATGCATTCACCCAATTTACAATTGATTGCCGTCCAGGAACAAATCCGCGTGGAGGAACAGCGAATTGTAAACGAAAAGCACGCTGCACTGCAATGATCGAGTGGGCATTTGAAAAATACGCTTCAACACAAAATGACCTCTCCTCACGTGTCCACTGCATGATGGCAACTGAAAGGCAGAGGAATACAAATCTCCCATCAGCCACTGTAAGCCACACCCACTCTCCCCTCTCTTCGACCGACAGTGCCGCTACAGCATGCAGTGCAAAAAAGCAAATTACCGCGCTCCACCCTGTACTAGATGGTTGCCCGATTCTAACGCATCGGGTATTCTAGAATATGTATGTCCACGTAGTATATTGCCCAGCCACGTAGTATATTGCCCAGCCACATAGTATATTGCCCTGTCACGTAGTATATTGCCCAGCCACGTAGTATATTGCCCAGTCACGTACTATATTTCCAGCCACTTAGTATATTGCCCAGTCACGTAGTATATTGCACAGCCACATACTATATTTCCAGCCACATACTATATTGCCCAGCCACGTAGTATATTGCCCAGCCACGTAGTATATTGCCCAGTCACGTAGTATATTGCCCAGCCACGTAGTATATTGCCCAGTCACGTACTATATTTCCAGCCACGTAGTATATTGCCCAGTCACGTAGTATATTGCACAGCCACGTACTATATTTCCAGCCACATACTATATTGCCCAGCCACGTAGTATATTGCCCAGCCACGTAGTATATTGCCCAGTCACGTAGTATATTGCCCAGCCACGTAGTATATTGCCCAGTCACGTACTATATTGCCCAGCCACGTAGTATATTGCCCAGCCACGTAGTATATTGCCCAGTCACGTACTATATTGCCCAGCCACGTAGTATATTGCCCAGTCACGTAGTATATTGCCCAGCCACGTAGTATATTGCCCAGTCACGTACTATATTTCCAGCCACGTAGTATATTGCCCAGCCACGTAGTATATTGCCCAGTCACGTACTATATTGCCCAGCCACGTAGTATATTGCCCAGTCACGTAGTATATTGCCCAGCCACGTAGTATATTGCCCAGTCACGTACTATATTGCCCAGCCACGTAGTATATTGCCCAGTCACATACTATATTGCCCAGCCACGTAGTATATTGCCCAGTCACGTAGTATATTGCCCAGCCACGTAGTATATTGCCCAGTCACGTAGTATATTGCCCAGTCACGTAGTATATTGCACAGCCACGTACTATATTTCCAGCCACGTAGTATATTGCCCAGCCACGTAGTATATTGCCCAGTCACGTACTATATTTCCAGCCACGTAGTATATTGCCCAGCCACGTAGTATATTGCCCAGTCACGTACTATATTGCCCAGCCACGTAGTATATTGCCCAGTCACGTAGTATATTGCCCAGCCACGTAGTATATTGCCCAGTCACGTACTATATTGCCCAGCCACGTAGTATATTGCCCAGTCACGTAGTATATTGCCCAGCCACGTAGTATATTGCCCAGTCACGTACTATATTTCCAGCCACGTAGTATATTGCCCAGTCACGTAGTATATTCCCCAGTCACGTAGTATATTGCACAGCCACGTACTATATTTCCAGCCACGTAGTATATTGCCCAGCCACGTAGTATATTGCCCAGTCACGTACTATATTTCCAGCCACGTAGTATATTGCCCAGCCACGTAGTATATTGCCCAGTCACGTACTATATTGCCCAGCCACGTAGTATATTGCCCAGTCACGTAGTATATTGCCCAGCCACGTAGTATATTGCCCAGTCACGTAGTATATTGCCCAGTCACGTAGTATATTGCCCAGTCACGTAGTATATTGCACAGCCACGTACTATATTTCCAGCCACGTAGTATATTGCCCAGCCACGTAGTATATTGCCCAGTCACGTACTATATTTCCAGCCACGTAGTATATTGCCCAGCCACGTAGTATATTGCCCAGTCACGTACTATATTGCCCAGCCACGTAGTATATTGCCCAGTCACGTAGTATATTGCCCAGCCACGTAGTATATTGCCCAGTCACGTACTATATTGCCCAGCCACGTAGTATATTGCCCAGTCACGTAGTATATTGCCCAGCCACGTAGTATATTGCCCAGTCACGTACTATATTTCCAGCCACGTAGTATATTGCCCAGTCACGTAGTATATTCCCCAGTCACGTAGTATATTGCACAGCCACGTACTATATTTCCAGCCACGTAGTATATTGCCCAGCCACGTAGTATATTGCCCAGTCACGTTCTATATTTCCAGCCACGTAGTATATTGCCCAGCCACGTAGTATATTGCCCAGTCACGTACTATATTGCCCAGCCACATAGTATATTGCCCAGTCACGTAGTATATTGCCCAGCCACGTAGTATATTGCCCAGTCACGTACTATATTGCCCAGCCACGTAGTATATTGCCCAGTCACGTAGTATATAGCCCAGTCACGTAGTATATTGCCCAGTCACGTAGTATATTGCCCAGCCACGTAGTATATTGCCCAGTCACGTACTATATTTCCAGCCACGTAGTATATTGCCCAGCCACGTACTATATTGCCCAGCCACATAGTATATTGCCCAGTCACGTAGTATATTGCCTAGTCTCATAGTATATTGCCCAGCCACGTAGTATATTGCCCAGTCACGTACTATATTGCCCAGCCACGTAGTATATTGCCCAGCCACGTACTATATTGCCCAGTCACGTAGTATATTGCCCAGCCACATAGTATATTGCCCAGTCACGTAGTATATTGCCCAGCCACGTACTATATTTCCCAGCCACATAGTATATTGCCCAGTCACGTAGTATATTGCCCAGTCACGTAGTATATTGCCCAGCCACATAGTATATTGCCCAGCCACATAGTATATTGCCCAGTCACGTAGTATATTGCCCAGCCACGTACTATATTGCCCAGCCACGTAGTATATTGCCCAGCCACGTACTATATTGCCCAGCCACGTAGTATATTGCCCAGTGACGTAGTATATTGCTCAGCCACGTAGTAGATTGCTCAGCCACGTAGTATATTGCCCAGTTACGTAGTATATTGTCCAGTCACGTAGTATATTGCCCACAGCACAGAGCCACGTAGCATATTGCACAGCCCATGTAGTATATTGCCCAGCTATGTAGTATATTGTCCAGCCACGTATGACACAGGTTAAAAAAATAAAAAATAAACACATACTCACCCTCCGCAGGCGCGTTGTAGCACTGTCCACGGATTATTGCTGGCGGCGGCCATCTTCCGGAGGTCGCGTGTGCACAGATGGTAGTGCTCGGCTTCTCGGGGCTTCAGGAAAATGGCCGCAGGATGCCGCGCGTGCGCAGATGGAGATCGCGGCGGCCATTTTCCTGAAGCCGAGTTCCATTGCAAGTCCCAGGGCTGGTGTGAGCAAGGACCTATGATGACGTCGTGGTCACATGACCCTGACGTCACGGCAGGTCCTTGCCACACACCAGCCCTGGGACGGGACCGGAAGCTGCCGCTTGCAATTGAGCGGTCCAGGGAGCGTGGCGAGGAGCGAGAAAGGCGGCGGAGGGTGAGTATAGCAGGTTTTTTGTTTTTTTTTATTATTTTTAACATGACATATTTTTACTATTGATGCTGCATAGGCAGCATCAATAGTAAATAGTTGGGTGACACACAGGGTTAATAGCAGTGGTAACGGAGTCCGTTACACCGCGGGCCGTTACCGCTGCCATTAACCCTGTGTGAGCGGGATTACGGAGCGGGCGCCGGGCAGTGAGTGCAGGGGAGTAGGGGAGGGACTAATCGGACTGTGGCCGTCGCTAATTGGTCGCGGCAGCCATGACAGCCAGATGCCGAGACCAATCAGCGAACGAATAACCGTGACAGAAGGACAGACAGACAGACGGAAGTACCCCTTAGACAATTATGTATATAGATTCTAGGTTCTTCAAAGTAGCCACCTTTTGCTTTGATTACTGCTTTGCACACTCTTGGCATTCTCTTGATGAGCTTCAAGAGGTAGTCACCGGGAATGGTTTTCACTTCACAGGTGTGTCCTGTCAGGTTTAATAAGTGAGATTTCTTGCCTTATAAATGGGGTTGGGACCATCAGTTGTGTTGAGCAGAAGTCTGGTGGATACACAGCTAATAGTCCTACTGAATAGACTGTGAGAATTTGTATTATGGCAAGAAAAAAGCAGCTAAACGAGTGGCCATCATTACTTTAAGAAATGAGGGTCAGTCAGTCCGAAAAATTGGGAAAACTTTGAAACTGTCCCCAAGTGCAGTGGCAAAAACCATCAAGCGCAACAAAGAAACTGGCTCACATGAGGACCGCCCCAGGAAAGGAAGACCAAGAGTCACCTCTGCTTCTGAGGATAAGTTTATCCGAGTCACCAGCCTCAGAAATCGCAGGTTAACAGCAGCTCAGATTAGAGACCAGGTCAATGCCACACAGAGTTCCAGCAGCAGACACATCTCTACAACAACTGTTAAGAGGAGACTTTGTGCAGCAGGCCTTCATGGTAAAATAGCTGCTAGGAAACCACTGCTAAGGACAGGCAACAAGCAGAAGAGACTTGTTTGGGCTAAAGAACACAAGGAATGGACATTAGACCAGTGGAAATCTGTGCTTTGGTCTGATGAGTCCAAATTTGAGATCTTTGGTTCCAACCACCGTGTCTTTGTGCGACGCAGAAAAGGTGAACGGATGGACTCTACATGCCTGGTTCCCACCGTGAAGCATGGAGGAGGAGGTGTGATGATGTGGGGGTGTTTTGCTGGTGACACTGTTGGGGATTTATTCAAAATTGAAGGCATACTGAACCAGCATGGCTACCACGGCATCTTGCAGCGGCATGCTATTCCATCCGGTTTGCGTTTAGTTGGACCATCATTTATTTTTCAACAGGACAACGACCCCAAACACACCTCCAGGCTGTGTAAGGGCTATTTGACCAAGAAGGAGAGAGATGGGGTGCTACCCCAGATGACCTGGCCTCCACAGTCACCAGACGTGAACCCAATCGAGATGGTTTGGGGTGAGCTGGACCGCAGAATGAAGGCAAAAGGGCCAACAAGTACTAAGCATCTCTGGGAACTCCTTCAAGATTGTTGGAAGACCATTCCCGGTGACTACCTCTTGAAGCTCATCAAGAGAATGCCAAGGGTGTGAAAAGCAGTAATCAAAGTAAAAGGTGGCTACTTTGAAAAACCTAGAATATAAGACATATTTTCAGTTGTTTCACACTTTTTTGTTAAGTATATAATATACACACATATAATGTGTTATTTCAGTTTTGATGCCTACAGTGTGAATGTACAATCTTCATAGTCATGAAAATACAGAAAAATCTTTAACCCCTTTACCCCCAAGGGTGGTTTGCACGTTAATGACCGGGCCAATTTTTACAATTCTGACCACTGTCCCTTTATGAGGTTATAACTCTGGAACGCTTCAATGGATCCTGGTGATTCTGACATTGTTTTCTCGTGACATATTGTACTTCATGACAATGGTAAAAATTCTTTGATAGTACCTGCGTTTATTTGTGAAAAAAACGGAAATTTGGCGAAAATTATGAAAATTTCGCAATTTTCCAACTTTGAATTTTTATGCAATTAAATCACAGAGATATGTCACACAAAATACTTAATAAGTAACATTTCCCACATGTCTACTTTACATCAGCACAATTTTGGAACCAAAATTTTTTTTTGTTAGGGAGTTATAAGGGTTAAAAGTTGACCAGCAATTTCTCATTTCTACAACACCATTTTATTTTTGGGACCACATCTCATTTGAAGTCATTTTGAGGGGTCTATATGATAGAAAATACCCAAGTGTGACACCATTCTAAAAACTACACCCCTCAAGGTGCTCAAAACCATATTCAAGAAGTTTATTATCCCTTCTGGTGCTTCACAGGAATTTTTTGAATGTTTAAATAAAAATGAACATTTAACTTTTTTTCACAAAAAATTTAATTCAGCTCCAATTTGTTTTATTTTACCAAGGGTGACAGGAGAAAATGGACCCCAAACATTGTTGTACAATTTGTCCTGAGTATGCCAATACCCCACATGTGGGGGTAAACCACTGTTTGGGCGCATGGCAGAGCTCGGAAGCGAAGGAGTGCCATTTGACTTTTCAATGCAAAATTGACTGGAATTGAGATGGGACGCCATGTTGCGTTTGAAGAGCCACTGATGTGCCTAAACATTGAAACCCCCCACAAGTTACACCATTTTGGAAAGTAGACCCCCTAAGGAACTTATCTAGAGGTGTGGTGAGCACTTTGACCCACCAAGTGCTTCACAGAAGTTTATAATGTAGAACCGTAAAAATAAAAAATCATATTTTTTCACAAAAATTATCTTTTCGCCCCCAATTTTTTATTTTGTCAAGGGTAAGAGAAGAAATTGGACCCCAAAAGTTGATGTACAATTTGTCCTGCGTACGCTGATACCCCATATGTGGGGGTAAACCACTGTTTGGGCGGATGGGAGAGCTCGGAAGGGAAGGAGCGCCGTTTGACTTTTCAAAGCAAAATTGACAGGAATTGAGATAGAACGCCATGTTGCGTTTGAAGAGCCACTGATGTGCCTAAACATTGAAACCCCCCACAAATGACACCATTTTGGAAAGTAGACCCCCTAAGGAACTTATCTAGAGGTGTGGTGAGCACTTTGACCCACCAAGTGCTTCACAGAAGTTTATAATGCAGAGCCGTAAAAATAAAACAAAATTTTTTTCCCACAAAAATTATTTTTTTAGCCCCCAGTTTTGTATTTTCCTGAGGGTAACAGGAGAAATTGGACCCCAAAATTTGTTGCCCAATTTGTCCTGAGTGCGATGATACACCATATGTGGGGGGGAACCACTGTTTGGGCACATGGGAGGGCTTAGAAGGGAAGGAGTGCCATTTGAATGCAGACTTAGATGGAATGGTCTGCAGGTGTCACATTGCGTTTGCAGAGCCCCTAATGTACCTAAACAGTAGAAACCCCCCACAAGTGACACCATTTTGGAAAGTAGACCCCCTTAGGAACTTATCTAGATGTGTGCTGAGCGCTTTGACCCACCAAAGGCTTCACAGAAGTTTATAATGGAGAGCCGTAAAAATAAAACAAAAATTTTTTCCCACAAAAATTATTTTTTAGCCCCCAGTTTTGTATTTTCCCGAGGGTAACAGGAGAAATTCGACCCCACAATTTGTTGTCCAATTTGTCCTGAGTGCGCTGATACCCCATATGTGGGGGGGAACCACTGTTTGGGCGCATGGGAGGGCTCGGAAGGGAAGGAGCTCCATTTGGAATGAGGACTTAGATGGAATGGTCTGCAGGTGTCACATTGCATTTGCAGAGCCTCTAATGTACCTAAACAGTAGAAACCTCCCACAAGTGACACCATTTTGGAAACTAGACCCCCTAAGGAACTCATCTAGATGTGTTGTGATAGCTTTGAACCCCCAAGTGTTTCACTACAGTTTGTAACGCAGAGCCGTGAAAATTAAAAAAAAAAATCTTTCCCCCCAAAATTATTTTTTAGCCCACAGTTTTGTATTTTCCCGAGGGTAAGAGGAGAAATTCGACCCCAAAAGTTGTTGTCCAATTTGTCCTGAGTACGCTGATACCCCGTATGTTGGGGGAAACCACCGTTTGAGCGCATGGCAGAGCTCGGAAAGAAAGGAGCGCCATTTGGAATGCAGACTTAGATGGAATGGTCTGCAGACGTCACATTGCGTTTGCAGAACCCCTAATGTACCTAAACAGTAGAAACCCCCCACAAGTGACCCCATATTGGAAACTAGACCCCCCAGGGAACTAATCTAGATGTGTTGTGAGAACTTTGAACCCCCAAGTGTTTCACTACAGTTTATAACGCAGAGCCGTGAAAATAAAAAATCTTTTTTTTTCCCACAAAAAATATGTTTTAGCCCCGAGTTTTGTATTTTCCCAAGGGTAACAGGAGAAATTGGACCCCAAAAGTTGTTGTCCTATTTGTCCTGAGTACGCTGATACCCCATATGTTGGGGTAAACCCCTGTTTGGGCACACGGGAGAGCTCGGAAGGGAAGAAGCACTGTTTTACTTTTTCAACGCAGAATTGGCTGGAATTGAGATCGGACGCCATATCGCGTTTGGAGAGCCCCTGATGTGCCGAAACAGTGGAAACCCCCCAATTATAACTGAAACCCTAATCCAAACACACCCCTAACCCTAATCCCAACAGTAACCCTAACCACACCTCTAACCCAGACACACCCCTAACCCTAATCCCAACCCTATTCCCAACCGTAAATGTAATCTAAACCCTAACTGTAACTTTAGCCCCAACCCAAACTGTAGCCCTAGCCCTAACCCTAGCCCTAACCCTAGCCCTAACCCTAGCCCTAATCCCAAACCTATTCCCAACTGTAAATGTAATCTAAACCCTAACTGTAACTTTAGCCCCAACCCAAACTGTAGCCCTAGCCCTAACCCTAACCCTAATCCTAACCCTAGCCCTAACCTTAGCCCTAACCCTAGCCCTAAACCTAATCCCAACCCTAGCCCTAACCCTAGCCCTAACCCTAATCCTAACCCTAGCTCTAACCCTAGCCCTAACCCTAGCCCTAACCCTAGCCCTAACCCTAGCCCTAACCCTAACCCTAGCCCTAACCCTAGCCCTAACCCTAGCCCTAACCCTAGCCCTAGCCCTAATGGGAAAGTGGAAATAAATACATTTTTTTAATTTTTCCCTAACTAAGGGGGTGATGAAGGGGGGTTTGATTTACTTTTATAGCGGGTTTTTTAGCGGATTTATATAATTGGCAGCCGTCACACACTGAAAGACGCTTTTTATTGCAAAAAATATTTTTTGCGTTACCACATTTTGAGAGCTATAATTTTTCTATATTTTGGTCCACAGAGTCATGTGAGGTCTTGTTTTTTGCGGGACAAGTTGACGTTTTTATTGGTAACATTTTCGGGCACGTGACATTTTTTGATCGCTTTTTATTCCGATTTTTGTGAGGCAGAATGACCAAAAACCAGCTATTCATGAATTTCTTTTGGGGGAGGCGTTTATACCGTTCCGCGTTTGGTAAAATTGATAAAGCAGTTTTATTCTTCGGGTCAGTACGATTACAGCGACACCTCATTTATATCATTTTTTTATGTTTTGGCGCTTTTATACGATAAAAACTATTTTATAGAAAAAATAATTATTTTGGCATCGCTTTATTCTCAGGACTATAACTTTTTTATTTTTTGTTTGCTGATGATGCTGTATGGGGGCTCGTTTTTTGCGGGACAAGATGACGTTTTCAGCGGTACCATGGTTATTTATATCTGTCTTTTTGATCGCGTGTTATTCCACTTTTTGTTCGGCGGTATGATAATAAAGCGTTGTTTTTTGCCTCGTTTTTTTTTTTTTTTTCTTACGGTGTTTACTGAAGGGGTTAACTAGTGGGCCAGTTTTATAGGTCGGGCCGTTACGGACGCGGCGATACTAAATATGTGTACTTTTATTGTTTTGTTTTTTTTATTTAGATAAAGAAATGTATTTATGGGAATAATATATATATATTTTTTTTCATTATTTTGGAATATTTTTTTTTATTTTTTTTTACACGTTTGAAAATTTTTTTTTTTACTTTTTTACTTTGTCCCAGGGGGGGACATCACAGATCAGTGATCTGACAGTTTGCACAGCACTCTGTCAGATCACTGATCTGACATGCAGCGCTACAGGCTTCACAGTGCCTGCTCTGAGCAGGCTCTGTGAAGCCACCTCCCTCCCTGCAGGACCCGGATCCGCGGCCATCTTGGATCCGGGGCTAGAGCAGGGAGGGAGGGAGGTAAGACCCTCGCAGCAACGCGATCACATCGCGTTGCTGCGGGGGGCTCAGGGAAGCCCGCAGGGAGCCCCCTCCCTGCGCGATGCTTCCCTGCACCGCCGGCACATCGCGATCATCTTTGATCGCGGTGTGCCAGGGGTTAATGTGCCGGGGGCGGTCCGTGACCGCTCCTGGCACATAGTGCCGGATGTCAGCTGCGATAGGCAGCTGACACCCGGCCGCGATCGGCGGCGCTCCCCCCGTGAGCGCCGCCGATCGCGCTGGACGTACTATCCCGTCCATGGTCATAGGGGCCCACCCCACATGGACGGGATAGTACGTCCGATGTCAGAAAGGGGTTAAATGAGGTGTGTCCAAACTTTTGGTCTGTACTGTATATATACACATATACACTGCTCAAAAAAAATAAAGGGAACACTCAAACAACAGAAACTAACTCCAAGTAAATCAAACTTCTGTGAAATCAAACTGTCCACTTAGGCTACTTTCACACTTCCGTCGGTACGGGGCCGTCGCAAACCGTCGGCCCGACGTACTGACGGACGTTGTGCAAAATAGTGCACAACGTGGGCAGCGGATGCAGTTTTCAGGCGCTTCCGCTGCACATTGTGAGTTCTGGGGAGGAGGGGGCGGCGTTTAGGCCAAAAATTTGCGCGGTCAAAAATGGCGGACGCGTTGCACAAAAAAAGTTACATTGAACTTTTTTGTGACGACAGTCCGCCAATTACCGACGCATCCAGTGCACGTCGTATGGAACGTGTGTCCATACGTCGTGATGCGTCGGTAATACAAGTCTATGTGCAAAAAACGCATCCTGCGGGCAACTTTGCAGGATGCGTTTTTTTGCACAGAATGACGCATTGCAACGTCTTTATAAAGACGGAAGTGTGAAAGTAGCCTTAGGAAGCAACACTGACAATCAATTTTACATGCTGTTGTGCAAATGGAATAGACAGCAGATGGAAATTATTGGCAATTATCAAGACACACTCAATAAAGGAGTGGTTCTGCAGGTGAGGACCACAGATAACATCTCAGTACCAATGCTTTCTGGCTGATGTTTGGTCACTTTTGAATGTTGGTTGTGTTTTCACACTCCTGGTAGCATGAGACGGACTCTACAACCCACACAAGTGGCTCAGGTAGTGCAGCTCCTCCAGGATGGCACATCAATGCGAGCTGTGGCAAGAAGGTTTGCTGTGTCTGGCAGCGTAGTGTCCAGAGGCTGGAGGCACTACCAGGAGACAGGCCAGTACACCAGGAGATGTGTAGAGGGCCGTAGGAGGACAACAACCCAGCAGCAGGATCGCTACCTCCTCCTTTGTGCAAGGAGGAACAGGAGGAGCACTGCCAGAGCCCTGCAAAATGACCTCCAGCAGGCCACAAATGTGCATGTGTCTGCACAAACAGAAACCGACTCCATGAGGATGGTCTGAGTGCCCGACGTCCACAGATGGGGGTTGTGCTCACAGCCAAACACCGTACAGGACGCTTGGCATTTGCCACAGAACACCAGGATTGGCAATTTGAGCAGTGTATATACATGCTTTATCATCGAGGTTGGTGTCACAGATACATATGCAGAGCGCAGCAGTTTAGATGAAATCGGCAACTTCTGCTGCCCTCTGCATAGGCAGCAACCAAGATAACAAAGCTCAGTATGATGAAGTAAGCTTTGTCATCCTGCTTTCTTCCTGGATAGAGCACAAGCTCATCTACCGCACTCTGAGATTACATAGGCTGCAGTGTGTTCCACAGCTCCTCCTCTCACTTTTAATTTTGTGAGAAGAGAAAAAAAGATGGCCGATCTGTCACAAATTTAACAAAGTGTCCTTGTAAGTTAAAACCCCCCCCCACTAACGTTATAATATATTTAACTTTTTGTAACATCCTTTCTTTAAGACCTTATTCAGATGCCAGTTTTCTTCACATATGAAAGAACGAACTGAGTTTCTCTGTGATTTTTATCAGATTTTCATCAGCATTTGTCCAGCGTTTTATTAGGGTTTTTTTCACCGCCGAGAAAATAAAGTTTCTCCACCTTCTCATGTGGCATCAGAGTGATGTCCATTTTTTTGACTGACCCATAGACTTTCATTGCTGAGTTGCCGACATTGCTATGTCTCTTTCCTCATGTGCAGGCATTGCAGGACCTTAGGATCCATGGTTAGGACCACTGATATAGCGACAGTTAGATAGCTAGATGCTAATGGTATTTAACCATGCTTAAAGTCCTGCAAAGCCTGCGCATGAGGAAAGAGACATAGCGAATCAGAAGAACTATACTACATTTCTAATTGGAAGAATTTGCTAGTATTATTATTATTATACCTACTGCATATGCAGACATGAGCAGAGGGGTCCCACTGATTATCATGGGGTCCGTCTGGGTTCCTCTATTTTTTTTTTAGAACAGAAGAAAAAGTCCTGCATGTACAGCCACCAAACGAAATTGAGATGGACCCCATAATAATGAATGTGCCTCGTCTGCTGTACTCATACAATGGATGACTTTTGCACATGAATACAGTTTGTTACTAAAATAGAAGACACAATGAAATGGGTAAATGCAGAGGCATAGCTAAGGGTTTTGGTCCAGGAGGGCGAAGCTTCTGAGTAGGTCCCTAACCAGGTAACCTTGATTACAACTCGGTGACGGCCCCTAATAGTGGAGGAGAACCTCAGTAGATGACCGTGCTGTTACTGAAGATAATCTCTATATAACGACCAACATGGATATTACCACCATATGGTCAGTGGTAAATGCCAGTCCTATGGAACATATAAGAGATCACAGCACAGTTACAGAAAATCTCTTACCGCTGATGTTCTCTGATGGAATCATTCACTTTTCCTGTCTTTTCCGTCTGGCCCAGACCAACATGACAACTTCTACCATCTACAACTCGTCTGCAGAGAATACAACAAAGACACATTTCACATCTCATATTCCCACCATCACCATCTATTCCCAACCTGGACAACTCCTCATCCTGCTGATACCCCAATACTGAGCAGCTGCTGCCGTATGTGTCCCTATTACTGCCCCTGATATCCCAATACTGAGCCGCTGCTGCCGTATGTGTCCCTATTACTGCCCCTGATACCCCAATACTGAGCCACTGCTGCCGTATGTGACCCTATTACTGCACCCTGATACCCCAATACTGAGCCGCTGCTGCCGTATGTGTCCCTATTACTGCCCCTGATATCCCAATACTGAGCCGCTGCTGCCGTATGTGTCCCTATTACTGCCCCTGATACCCCAATACTGAGCCACTGCTGCCGTATGTGACCCTATTACTGCACCCTGATACCCCAATACTGAGCCACTGCTGCCGTATGTGACCCTATTACTGCACCCTGATACCCCAATACTGAGCCGCTGCTGCCGTATGTGTCCCTATTACTGCCCCTGATATCCCAATACTGAGCCGCTGCTGCCGTATGTGTCCCTATTACTGCCCCTGATATCCCAATACTGAGCCGCTGCTGCCGCATGTGTCCCTATTACTGCACCTGATACCCCAATACTGAGCCGCTGCTGCCGTATGTGTCCCTATTACTGCACCTGATACCCCAATACTGAGCCGCTGCTGCCGTATGTGTCCCAATTACTGCACCTGATACCCCAATACTGAGCCGCTGCTGCCGTATGTGTCCCTATTACTGCCCCTGATACCCCAATACTGAGCCGCTGCTGCCGTATGTGACCCTATTACTGCACCCTGATACCCCAATACTGAGCCGCTGCTGCCGTATGTGTCCCTATTACTGCCCCTGATATCCCAATACTGAGCCGCTGCTGCCGTATGTGTCCCTATTACTGCACCTGATACCCCAATACTGAGCCGCTGCTGCCGTATGTGTCCCTATTACTGCACCTGATACCCCAATACTGAGCCGCTGCTGACGTATGTGTCCCTATTACTGCACCTGATACCCCAATACTGAGCCGCTGCTGCCGTATGTGTCCCTATTACTGCACCTGATACCCCAATACTGAGCCGCTGCTGCCGTATGTGTCCCTATTACTGCACCTGATACCCCAATACTGAGCCACTGCTGCCGTATGTGTCCCTATTACTGCACCTGATACCCCAATACTGAGCCGCTGCTGCCGTATGTGTCCCTATTACTGCCCCTGATATCCCAATACTGAGCCGCTGCTGCCGTATGTGTCCCTATTACTGCACCTGATACCCCAATACTGAGCCGCTGCTGCCGTATGTGACCCTATTACTGCACCCTGATACCCCAATACTGAGCCGCTGCTGCCGTATGTGTCCCTATTACTGCCCCTGATATCCCAATACTGAGCCGCTGCTGCCGTATGTGTCCCTATTTCTGCACCTGATACCCCAATACTGAGCCGCTGCTGCCGTATGTGTCCCTATTACTGCCCCTGATATCCCAATACTGAGCCGCTGCTGACGTATGTGTCCCTATTACTGCACCTGATACCCCAATACTGAGCCGCTGCTGCCGTATGTGTCCCTATTACTGCACCTGATACCCCAATACTGAGCCGCTGCTGCCGTATGTGTCCCTATTACTACACCTGCTGTGTGATTCTCTCTGCCTTCTAAATTCTAAAGCAACCCTCTATAATATAGTAATGCCGGGTGCAAGTGCCCTAGAAAACAGTGCCCACATTTTGCCCCCTAGAAAGTAATATTGCCCTGTGTGCCCCTTTGATAGCCACAGTAACCTGAGTCCCCCTATAACAGGGGTGTCAAACTGCATTCCTCGAGGGCTGCAAACAGGTCATGTTTTCAGGATTTCCTTGTACTGCACAGGTGATAATTTAATCACCTACACAAATAATGAGTTGGTGATTAAATTATCACCTGTGCAGTACAAGGAAATCCTGAAAACATGACCTGTTAGCAGCCCTCGAGGAATGCAGTTTGACACCCCTGCCCTATAACAATAAGTGCCCACTTTACATTTAATAAATTCCCGAGTCTCCCCCTGTACAGCTCCCCTATACACAGCATGATGCTCTCTTATACACAGTATACTGACTCCTTAGTAGCCCCCAAACTGTTTGATGGCTCCAACAATATATAATGACCCCCACACTGTAATCTCCATACTGTATGATGGCCCCCTAGATAGCCTCCATATACAGTAGCATAATGCACCAAATAGTCCACAATATAGTATAATGCACTCCCCATAGGCAGACTCTATAGCATAAGGCAGCCCCCATAGGCAGACACTGTAATAAGGCAGCACCCCCATAGTCAGACCCTGTAATGAGGCAGCACCCCTATAGTCAGACCCTGTAATGAGGCAGCCCCCCCATAGGCAGACCCTGTAATAAGGCAGCTCCCCCATAGTCAGACCCTGTAATAAGGCAGCTCCCCCATAGTCAGACCCTGTAATAAGGCAGCACCCCCATAGGCAGACCCTGTAATAAGGCAGCTCCCCCATAGTCAGACCCTGTAATAAGGCAGCACCCCCATAGGCAGACCCTGTAATAAGGCAGCTCCCCCATAGTCAGACCCTGTAATAAGGCAGCTCCCCCATAGTCAGACCCTGTAATAAGGCAGCACCCCCATAGTCAGACCCTGTAATGAGGCAGCCCCCCCCATAGGCAGACCCTGTAATAAGGCAGCTCCCCCATAGTCAGACCCTGTAATAAGGCAGCTCCCCCATAGTCAGACCCTGTAATAAGGCAGCACCCCCATAGGCAGACCCTGTAATAAGGCAGCAGCACCCATTCAAAAATAAATAAATACTCACCTCTCTTCTTCCTGGTTCCTGCGCTGCTCCCTCTGATCTCCTGACAGCGGGGGCCGGGCAGTGACGTCATCACGACCGCTGTCAGTGTCGGCGATGTCAGACGGCGGCACTGACAGGGGGATGATGGGAGAAGGAGTGTAGCGCTCCTTCTCCCATCATTGCTATCAGCTGTATTTTCTGAATGCCGGTACAGCTGATCTTCCGATGACGGCGGGAGGCCCACTGCTGGCACCGGGCCCCCCACCTGCTCAGGGGCCCCATAGCGGCAGAGCAGGGGGATCGATTCTCCCTGCTCTTCTGCAGAAAGTAACTGTATCGCGCCGATACAGTTGCAGTAGCGTAGCTCCGGTTGGGCCCCCTCAGAGCAGCGGGCCCGGGGCGATGGCCCCCTCTGCCCCCCGGTAGCTACGCTACTGTGTAAATGGTAATGTGACTGTAGCCTGACTGCGGCTGGAGACTGCTTACCATACAGATACAGTACTTATGGCACTTTCCATGTTTCGGTTTTTCTTCCAGACTGAGGAAAGGAAGGGGAATTTCTCTCTTTTAAGTCTGAGTCGTCAGTAACCACTAAAGGGGAACTTTTTCGGCAATGTACGAACGTATTCATGCAATATAAACTACTGGACTGTATATTAATGGAAATGATGGGGACTCTAGCAAAAGTTCTAATTGGGCTCCACACCAGTCCTAAAAAAATGTTTGCGGGGTCACAGCACAATTACATAGGGGCATACCTCCCAACTTTTATAGACAGGGAAAGGGAATGCTATACTCACAAAGTAATAGTGCCCCTACTGAAGCCCCTTAATATTCTCACCTACCACGATAACCCTTTCATGTCCCCTATAGTGTATGATGCCTCCAGAAATGCCCTATACATGCAGTATGATACCTCCTATATCATTTTTCCACTCTTTCCACATAATATGATGCCCCCAACACAGTATGATGTACCCACAGTTCCCCTACACACATTAAAAGGTCCCCATAGTGACACCTAACATCGAACAATGTCCCCACCATTTCCCACACACATTATAAAGCCCCCACAGTGACCCATTAACACAGTATGATGTCCACACACACATTGTAAAGTCCTCATAGTGACTACTGACACATCCCTACATTGTGAACACCAATGTTGGTTACTATGTATGGACCCTCAATAATTTGGAGAATTCACAAGTACAAGTTCCCATTGATAGGAAAGGTTTTTCCCATCCTAGGAGGTGTAAAAACATTGCATAATTGGAGTATTGCCAAAAACATAATCATGGAAAACTGCCCTTATCCACATTAAAGTCATTTGACACATGGTAAGGTAGCAGTACTAGATACAGGTTAGGACCATCCCAGTGGGTGCACCGTGACGTGGTGGGATGGCTTTTAGAGCTAAGTAATCAATGTTCTTTATATGTACTATTACTATGCAATTATTTATTCTTATTTATGCTCATTTTATTTAGGTTTTTTTTGTGTGTGAAATGATTACAGTGTGAAGATGCCCTTACTTATTGCATATATACCATTTTATAGTCCAGCTCATTTCTTTGGTTTTGGTGTTAGTTGATATGCCTGTATATTGGCCACTTCGGTGTACGTGCGCCTGCACATTAATATAACACCATGGGAGCTGGCCTTGTTCCATATCTTCTGCATTATTGACCAAACCAATAGAGCTACTCCAGATTCCTTACCACAATTACCAATTTAATAGCGTCGTCCCCACAGCAAACTCCTATCTTCAGGCTTCTTATTCTTGCAGCTAGCTGTCCCCAGCTGAGTATGGGTATGTTCACATGACATTTTTTTCAGGTGGATTCCACCTGGAACCTGCTTGAAAAAGAGCTAAAAATTGTCAAAAAGCATGAATATGTCCACAGCAATGTCAAAATGGCTTGCTGTGCACATGGGTTTTGTCACTTTGCCCCTTCAGGGTTCGAAACTGTGAAGTGTCTAAATGTAGTGACCTCACCGTTCTTCAGGCAGCTTCTGCTTGGAAGTGAAATGCCCACTATCTTACAGGTGCTCAGAATATCATCAAAAAGTTAATTTATTTCAGTTCTTCAACACAAAAAGTGAAACTCATATATTATATAGAGTCATTACAGACAGAGTGATCTATTTCAAGTGTTTATTTCTCTTAATGTTGATGATTATGGTTTACAGCCAATGAAAACCCAAAAATCATTATCTCAATAAATTAAAATAATTAACAAAAAACACCTGCAAAGGCTTCCTAAGCGTTTAAAAAGTTCCCTGTTTCAGTAACTCCACAATCATGGGGAAGACTGCTGCCTTGACAGATGTCCAGAAGGACACACTCCACAAGGAGGGTAAGCCACAAAAGGTCATTTCTAAAGAAGCTGGCTGTTCACAGAGTGCTGTATCCAAGCATATTAATGGAAAGTTGAGTGGAAGGAAAAAGTGTGGTAGAAAAAGGTGCACAAGCAACCGGGATAACCGCAGCCTTGAAAGGATTGGTAAGAAAAGGGCATTCCAAAAATGTGGGGGAGATTCACAAGGAGTGGACTGCTGCTGGAGTCACAGCTTCAAGAGCCACCACACACAGACGTATCCAGGACATGGGCTACAAGTGTCACATTCCTTGTGTCAAGCCACTCATGGCCAATAGACAAGGCCAGAAGCGTCTTACCTGGGCCAAGGAGAAAAAGAGCTGGACTGTTGCTCAGTGGTCCAAGGTGATGTTTTCAGATGAAAGTAAATTTTGCATTTCATTTGGAAATCAAGGTCCCAGAGTCTGGAGGAAGAGTGGAGAGGCCACAATCCAAACTGATTGAGGTCTAGTTTAAACAATCAGTGATGGTTTGGGGGGGCCATGTCATCTGCTGGTGTAGGTCCACTGTGTTTTATCAAGACCAAAGTCAGCGCAGCCATCTACCAGGAAATTTTAGAGCACTTCATGCTTCCCACTGCCGACAAGCTTTTTGGAGATGGAAATGTCATTCTTCAGCAGGATTTGGCCCCTGTCCACACTGCCAAAAGTACCAATACCTGGTGTAAAAACAACAGTATCACTGTGCTTGATTGGCAGCAAACTCACCTGACCATAACCACATAGAGAATCTATGGGGTATTGTCAAGAGGAAGATGAGACACCAGACCCAACAATGCAGACGAGCTGAAGGCTGTTATCAAAGCAACCTGGGCTTCCATAACCCCTCAGCAGTGCCACAGGCTGATTGCCTCCATGCCACACTGCACTGATGCAGTAATTGATGCAAAAGGAGCCCCGACCAAGTATTGAGTGCATTTACTGAACATACATTTCAGTAGGCCAATATTTTGGATTTTAAAATAATTTTTCAAGCTGGTGTTATGAAGCATTCTAATTTACTGAGATAATGACTTTTGGGTTTTCATTGGCTATAAGCCACAATCATCAACATTAACAGAAATAAACACTTGAAATAGATCACTCTGTCTGTAATGACTCTATATAATATATGAGTTTCACTTTTTGTATTGAAGAACTGAAATAAAGTAATTTTTTTGATGATATTCAAATTTTGTGAGAAGCGCAGGTAGTTGAGGCCGAGGCTTCCATGTGCGAACTGGGCCTCTGACATCACTTTGTGTCATGCTGTTGTAACACCCCAGGTAACCGGTTGTTACAGTGATGTTGCCTTCCTTTCGTGGAGGGTGATATCCTGCTTGGAGGCAGGGGAGATTCTCTGTACCAGATAAGGCACCCACACACTACACATTCCGAATCCAGGCCAGAAGAGGAAGCTCTGAACCCGGATTCAGGGCAGCTTCCCTCAGATAGATATATCCTGGTCTGGAGGAGGAGTTAGACAGTTAGTCGGATTGAGAGGAGAGAGAAGGAAGTCTGGATCTGAGTGCAGACAACGGAGCCATGCAGCCAGAGCTGAGCTGCAGCTCCAAGAAAGAAGGAGAACACGAGGGGTTGAAAGTGGTGGAGCCAAAGAGGGAAGGAGCACAGTGGAGGAAAAGGGGCTCAGAGGGGAACTGTGACCGGGCATCCTCAGAGCCAGAGTGCAGAAGCCGGGTACCGGGAGCCTGAGGTCGTGTCGCTCTCCAGGACGCACGCCAGAACCGGAGGGCAATAGACTGCATGTTACTTGCCCACACCAAGTCTGAAGTGAAGCAGTATCTTGAGAGCCCGAGTCGTGATAGAGACCCTGTAAAATGGCTCACACTGCCCACCGTGCCTAGGCACCTGTCCCAGGACAGGAGAGGAAAGGAATACCTTGCCAGCAAGCTTCAGGCAGCAGCGACTTCGCACATCACTGCAAGTAGTAAAGGCTTACGGACCTCACCAGGAAAAGGGGATTTGCTTATTGCCTCCAAGCCGGCCAGACCAGAGCTACACCTGTGCCTGGTACCCTGGACTGAGGCCTACTACTACCATCAGTAAACCAGGTAAAGACTTTACCAATCTGTGTCCTCCACTTATTTGTCGTCATACACCATCCTTACCATACAGCGGGAGCCCTGGGGGCCTACTTCACCTGTGGGAAGTTATACCATCTTGCTGCAACAACACCACCCCAGAGGACCCCTTTAAGCAGCGTCGGTCCCTACTGACCGAATACCACAGGTGGCGTCACGAACAAACTCTATTCCAAAAAACCCTTTAAGAACACTCCCTTAGCAAAGGGCGCCCAGGGCCACGGACCGGACCGGGTCGACGCCACCGTGACATTCCCCTGTGAGTACTGGACCCGGTGCAGAGTCTAGGCGGGCGAATCACTGTCATGGTGCGCAGTGAAGTCAGAAGCCTGGACGATGGCCATAGGTTGCAGCGTTTAACATGAGGGGTGAAGTGGAAAGAAGAGGCATGGAGGACTGGACGGTGGGGGCTCCTCAGACCCCAAAACATAAAGAACATTCAATTTGCTTTTAATAACTTCGATGTGAATGAAATTTTTCTGATAAATTCACAATATTTGCTGAATTCGAATCTCTGCAGATTTGCCTGGCTGACGACTCCATTATATACACGGCCCCGGTGTAGACTTTAGGTTTAGAGCCGGAGATTATACCTGTATTACGCTCCCTTCCCCCATATTACAGCACACAGTCTGAGAGAACGAGAAAGTCCCACACCGTGAAAGCCTGTCTGCTCGGCAACAAGTGATGCCGTTCTGTAGCCAATCAGTAGTCTAGATGTGGACTCCGACTGAGGAAAAAAACCTCTTCTGCTCGGGGTATTTCCAATTCGTGTGTTGTTATTAAGTATTTTTAAGTCACTTTCACTTCCTAACGAAGCTTCATTGGTTCTCGAAGGAGATTTTAGCCACTTTTAGATATTAGCCAGTGCGACTATTAAATCAGTGCGTCCAGAACACGGGTCCGGAGAGGAGCAGACCAGAACCACAAGATGGCCGAGGAAGCCCAGAACCTGGTGCAGCAGGAGATGCCGGCCGAGGACGTGATCACGATGGGCGACAGGGAACCACGGTATGAATATACGGGTTAGAGAGATACCAGAGTGCTATACATATGAAAAAGGGGGTAACATACATGTGGCATATATTATTTATTATGCTTATTTATATAGCGCCATCATATTCCGCAGCGCTTTACAGACATTATCTCTGTCCCCATTGGGGCTCACAATCAACATTCCCCATCAGTATGTCTGGAGTGTGAGAGGAAACCGGAGAACCCGGAGGAAACCCACGCAAACACGGGGAGAACATACAAACTCCTTGCAGATGTTGTCCTTGGTGGGATTTGAACCCAGGACCCCGGTATTGCAAAAGAACAATGCTAACCACTGAGCCGCCATATTTATAAACAGATTGTCAGACAGGTACAGAGTGTACAGCACCATCACAGGCTTACAGTCTACAGGGTATTGGAGATGGACACAGTGGGGCGGGTGGGAGGTTGCAGCGGGGTAATTGCAGGATCTAAGCATTTTTTGAATGCATGAGTTTTGAGGTTTTTTTTTGAAGGTTTCAAATGTGGAAGATAGATAATAAATAGATAGAGAGATAATATATAGATAGATAATACATAGGTAGATAATAGGTAGATGATAGATAATAGATAGATAATAGTTAATAGAAGGATGATAGATAGATAATAGTTAATCGATAGATAATAAATAGATAATAGATAGGTAGATGATAGATAGATAGAAAATAAAAATGGAGGTAGCACACCAGTTGAAGGTGAAAAAAGGTGCTATTTAACAGACCAAAGTGCCAACGTTTCGGCTCGGGGTTGTGAGCCTTTTTCAACCTGCATTTTTTGCTGGGTTTTTCAGGATCCCATAGTTTAGTTTTGCTTCCACCACAGAAGCATGAGCAATGCAATGTGTTAGATCATCAATGCAAGACATATGTGAAACCACAACACTATTTTGGAAAAAAAGAGCAATTTGATCAAATTATTTAGTGTAAAAAGATTTTTATGTCCGAAAAAATAGCGATTTTTCTCAACAAAAAAGTTCACATCAGTTCATGGAAGAATACACAATTACAGACGTAACAGCAGGGATAGGTGAGTCGGTCGGGAATAGTTTACCTAAGACATTGGCAGACCATTGAGTTTGTAGGACACAGTTTACTTTTTAGGGTATGTGTCCACGTTCAGGATTGCATCAGGATTTGGTCAGGATTTTCCATCAGTTTTTGTAAGCCAAAACCAGGAGTGGGTGATAAATGCAGAAGTGGTGCATATGTTTCTATTATACTTTTCTGCTAATTGTTCCACTCCTGGTTTTGGCTTACAAAAACTGATGAAAAATCCTGACCAAATCCTGATGCAATCCTGAACGTGGACACATACCCTTACACTTTGGTCGGCCCTTGAGTTGCTCCGGTCTTGTTCACTCTCACACCTTGGTCAGCCGATGTGTACTTTGCACATATCGCTAATGTTGTTAAATTGTAGTAATCCTAACTGTCATTTCCAGGAGACCAAGACGTTATGTTTTAAACTTGGGAAAAACACAAAAATAAATGTGTTTCACACTCTGCTGTACCTGCTTTTTTTTTCACTAACAACGCAGTTAAACCTGATACCTGCGTTTGTGCACTTACTTATTGCTTTCTATGGTTGAAAAATTGCTGCAAAAACGCTGAAAGAAGTGACTTTCTGCAGTGTCATAATCAGAGTTTTCGGGAACCTGGGATACAGGAGTTTTTTTTTGCCTGGGTCCATATACTCTGAGGATACGGGCGACACGGTGATATTGGGGATCACTGGAGCAAAGCAAAGCTGGACTACACGCCACCACTATCAGCAGCATGAGACGCTCAGGAGTGGGCACTGACAGAAGGGGCCCCTGTACACGGACAGTATATGGGCCCTTTGCAGTACATAATGCACAATTCCACCTGCCTTGAGGTGGACGTGGTCCCCTAACCTCCTGGAACCTCTTGGACCCCCGTCGGATGCATAGGTTTATATATGACCCCTGAAGAAGCTCATGATTGTCTCGGTCACCGGAGACTTTCGCTTTTATTTTCCAAGTGATTTGCTTTAAATTTTTCACTTTGCTCATCAGCCATTTACTAATATTGTAATATATATCTAATAGTACATCACTAATATGCATTTTATAATTATTAACGGGGTCTTCCAGTTCTTAATAATGAAGGACTATCCTTCAGGCCCCCCCCATAAACATTAGAGGAAAGTTGTGTGAATCCATCATTTTCAGCCTATTTGTAACAGATCAGTACGAGCGCCCGCCAAGACTCCCCCTGTCTAATATTAATGGGCTTTGCTGACCCCGAGGGCGGTGTTGTATCATGTGTTTATGCAAAGTCATGACCATTAGGACAATTATCAGCATTAAGTTAACCCTCTCCTGACCCGATTAGAACCATCTCTGAGAGGAGCCCATGGACGATATGATAGTATGTGTTGTTTTTTTTCATAAACAGCGCCACTCTTGTCTATGGGCTGAGTCTGGTATTGCAACACAGCACCATTTACTTCAATTAGGATCAGTTTAGAAGGCGAAACAGCACAATATATAAAAACGGGGATCTATCGCTTTGGTGTATATAGTCAGTCCAGATGTGGCTTTTGGGGGCTGTAGCCCCACCAACACGGATACAAGTATCATTATACATGACCCCATTGGGGCAACATGAATAGCGGAAAAGTATGCGACTGTGGTCTCACGCCTTGCCGGACGTTCTCCCGACATACGCCGTATATGTATGGCAGAAGTCGGGATGAGCAGCATGGAGCAGGTTCTCGTGATGAACCTGCTCCATTCCTGGAGGGTCTCAGCTATTTTACATAGCAGACACCAGCCTGTGAGTGCTGTGATTGGAGCCAGCTCTGATCACAACAGAAGAACCCCTCTGATGCTGAAAGGCAGCCTAGATATCTAAGTGGTCAGACAGGAAGGCTCCCTCTGCAATCCCATTGGGTCTTCACAACGCAGTCTCAGGAAGCCAGTGATTTGCTGTGATGGTGGCTGAGGTCGATTCTGACCTTTGCTATGTGGCCCCAGAGGTTTTATGTAACCCCTTTTTATTCCCTCACCTCAGTAACAAATTCTAATATAACGAAAGTAAATGGGCCGTCTCTACATTTCCTGCTTGTAGATAATATTTCAAGAACAAACATCTAATTTCAGGGTTTGTTATTTCACAAGCGTCAAATGCAGCGACGCAGATATAGCGTAGAACCTGATACAGCAGAGGACAGGAGCCCGCGACATCCTATGACGGCTATGGCCGTATGGCCTCTGCTGGAGCCGCCACATTCTCCTCTGTCCCAGTCACAAACGCACATTGTGTCCTATACAAGGTCGTCAGCCCCACCGCAGACTAATACAGAAATCCGCAATATTCACCACCACAGACAACGTGCCAGATGGGACACCCTCTGTAAGGCTGGGTTCACACACCGCAGATTCCAGCAAATATCGCACTGTTCATCGTCTGTGCAGCCAAGAAAAACATTCCACATTACAGAGAGAGAGACGGGGAGATAGAGAGGAAGGGAGAGAGATGGGGAGATAGAGAGGAAGGGAGAGAGACGGGGAGATAGAGAGGAAGGGAGAGAGACGGGGAGATAGAGAGGAAGGGAGAGAGACGGGGAGATAGAGAGGAAGGGAGAGAGACGGGGAGATAGAGAGGAAGGGAGAGAGACGGGGAGATAGAGAGGAAGGGAGAGAGACGGGGAGATAGAGAGGAAGGGAGAGAGACGGGGAGATAGAGAGGAAGGGAGAGAGACGGGGAGATAGAGAGGAAGGGAGAGAGATGGGGAGAGATAGAGAGGAAGGGAGAGAGACGGGGAGATAGAGAGGAAGGGAGAGAGACGGGGAGATAGAGAGGAAGGGAGAGAGACGGGGAGATAGAGAGGAAGGGAGAGAGACAGAGAGATAGAGAGGAAGGGAGAGAGACGAGAGATAGAGAGGAAGGGAGAGAGACAGAGAGATAGAGAGGAAGGGAGAGAGACGGGGAGATAGAGAGGAAGGGAGAGAGACGGGGAGATAGAGAGGAAGGGAGAGAGATGGGGAGAGATAGAGAGGAAGGGAGAGAGACGGGGAGATAGAGAGGAAGGGAGAGAGACGGGGAGATAGAGAGGAAGGGAGAGAGACGGGGAGATAGAGAGGAAGGGAGAGAGATGGGGAGAGATAGAGAGGAAGGGAGAGAGACGGGGAGATAGAGAGGAAGGGAGAGAGACGGGGAGATAGAGAGGAAGGGAGAGAGACGGGGAGATAGAGAGGAAGGGAGAGAGACAGAGAGATAGAGAGGAAGGGAGAGAGACGGGGAGAGATAGAGAGGAAGGGAGAGAGACGAGAGAGATAGAGAGGAAGGGAGAGAGACGGGGAGATAGAGAGGAAGGGAGAGAGATGCGGAGATAGAGAGGAAGGGAGAGAGACGGGGAGATAGAGAGGAAGGGAGAGAGACGGGGAGATAGAGAGGAAGGGAGAGAGACAGAGAGATAGAGAGGAAGGGAGAGAGACAGAGAGATAGAGAGGAAGGGAGAGAGACGAGAGAGATAGAGAGGAAGGGAGAGAGACGGGAGAGATAGAGAGGAAGGGAGAGAGATGGGGAGATAGAGAGGAAGGGAGAGAGACGAGAGATAGAGAGGAAGGGAGAGAGACGGGGAGATAGAGAGGAAGGGAGAGAGACGGGGAGATAGAGAGGAAGGGGGAGATAGAGAGGAAGGGAGAGAGATGGGGAGATAGAGAGGAAGGGAGAGAGACGGGAGAGATAGAGAGGAAGGGAGAGAGACGGGAGAGATAGAGAGGAAGGGAGAGAGATGGGGAGATAGAGAGGAAGGGAGAGAGACAAGAGATAGAGAGGAAGGGAGAGAGACGGGAGAGATAGAGAGGAAGGGAGAGAGACGGGAGAGATAGAGAGGAAGGGAGAGAGATGGGGAGATAGAGAGGAAGGGAGAGAGACAAGAGATAGAGAGGAAGGGAGAGAGACGGGGAGATAGAGAGGAAGGGGGAGATAGAGAGGAAGGGAGAGAGACAGAGAGATAGAGAGGAAGGGAGAGAGATGGGGAGACAGAGAGGAAGGGAGAGAGACGAGAGATAGAGAGGAAGGGAGAGAGACAGAGAGATAGAGAGGAAGGGAGAGAGACAGAGAGATAGAGAGGAAGGGAGAGAGACAGAGAGATAGAGAGGAAGGGAGAGAGACAGAGAGATAGAGAGGAAGGGAGAGAGACGGGGAGATAGAGAGGAAGGGAGAGAGACGAGAGATAGAAAGGAAGGGAGAGAGACGGGGAGATAGAGAGTAAGAGAGAGAGGAAGGGAGAGAGACGAGAGAGATAGAGAGGAAGGGAGGGAGACGAGAGATAGAGAGGAAGGGAGAGAGACGAGAGAGATAGAGAGGAAGGGAGAGAGACAGGGAGATAGAGAGGAAGGGAGAGAGACGGGGAGAAAGGAAGGGAGAGAGACGGGGAGATAGAGAGGAAGGGAGAGAGACGGGGAGACAGAGAGGAAGGGAGAGAGACGAGAGATAGAAAGGAAGGGAGAGAGACGGGGAGATAGAGAGGAAGGGAGAGAGATAGAGAGGAAGGGAGAGAGACAGAGAGATAGAGAGGAAGGGAGAGAGACGGGGAGATAGAGAGGAAGGGAGAGAGACGAGAGATAGAAAGGAAGGGAGAGAGACGGGGAGATAGAGAGGAAGGGAGAGAGACGGGGAGATAGAGAGGAAGAGAGAGAGACGAGAGATAGAAAGGAAGGGAGAGAGACGAGGAGATAGAGAGGAAGAGAGAGAGGAAGGGAGAGAGACGAGAGAGATAGAGAGGAAGGGAGGGAGACGAGAGATAGAGAGGAAGGGAGAGAGACAAGAGAGATAGAGAGGAAGGGAGAGAGACAGGGAGATAGAGAGGAAGGGAGAGAGACGGGGAGAAAGGAAGGGAGAGAGACGGGGAGATAGAGAGGAAGGGAGAGAGACGGGGAGACAGAGAGGAAGGGAGAGAGACGAGAGATAGAAAGGAAGGGAGAGAGACGGGGAGATAGAGAGGAAGGGAGAGAGACAGAGAGATAGAGAGGAAGGGAGAGAGACAGAGAGATAGAGAGGAAGGGAGAGAGACGGGGAGATAGAGAGGAAGGGAGAGAGACGAGAGATAGAAAGGAAGGGAGAGAGACGGGGAGATAGAGAGGAAGGGAGAGAGACGGGGAGATAGAGAGGAAGAGAGAGAGACGAGAGATAGAAAGGAAGGGAGAGAGACGAGAGAGATAGAGAGGAAGGGAGAGAGACGAGAGATAGAGAGGAAGGGAGAGAGACAGAGAGATAGAGAGGAAGGGAGAGAGACGAGAGAGATAGAGAGGAAGGGAGAGAGATAGAGAGGAAGGGAGAGAGACGAGAGAGATAGAGAGGAAGGGAGAGAGACGAAAGAGATAGAGAGGAAGGGAGAGAGACAGAGAGATAGAGAGGAAGGGAGAGAGACGAGAGAGATAGAGAGGAAGGGAGAGAGACGAGAGAGATAGAGAGGAAGGGAGAGAGACGGGGAGACAGAGAGGAAGGGAGAGAGACGGGGAGATAGAGGGGGAGAGAGGGACGAGAGAAAGAGAAGAGAGGGGGAGAAAGACAAATGTATATATGCAAATTGTCTCTTCAGAGAAAAAGAGGACTTAAACTCTATAGCACCACCTGTTGGAAGCAGCGATCCTGCAAGTCACAATCAACTCTTTAACGAGTCTTGTAATATGACTTTGGATAAAAGCCAAATCAATATCTCAATTTGCAGACACGGTGTTTTGGGCTGTTGGCCCTCTCTCTCACCCTTCCTCTCTATCTCTCTCACCCTTCCTCTCCCTTTCTCTCTCACCCTTCCTCTGTCTCTAGGCGCATGTGTTTATCTGTCTATAGACATATAGGGTCTAAGGGGTAAGGTTTCTCCTTATGGATAGTGACATACCAGCTGGCTTGTCAAGGTAAGGAGGCTTATTCGCCGTGCAATGCTCCTCTGGGAAATTTAATATGCAAATTGCCTCTTCAGAGAATAAGAGGACTTGAACTCTATAGCGCCACCTGTTGGAAGTAGCGATCCTGCAAGTCAGATTTGGCTTTTATCCTAAGTCATATTGCACGACTCGTTAAAGAGTTGATTGTGACTTGTAGGATCGCTACTTCCAACAGGTGGCACTATAGAGTTAAGTCCTCTTTTTCTCTAAAGAGGCAATTTGCATATTATATTTCCCAGAGGAGCATTTCACGGCGAATAAGCCTCCTTACCTTGACAAGCCAGAGATGGTATGTCACTCTCCATAAGGAGAAACATTACCCCTTAGACCCTATATGTATAAGGACAGATAAACACATGCGAATAGAGACAGAGAGAGGGGGAGAGAGAGAAAGGGAGATAGGAAGTAAAGGGAGAGAGAAAAAGGGAGTGTGGAAAGGGAGAGAGAGACAGAGAGAGGGAAGGAGAGGGGGAGAGAGAGACAGAGAGGGAGAGAGAGAGAGAGGGAAGGGCAGAGACAGAGAGAAAGGAGGGAAGAGAGACAGGGAGAGAGAGGGAAGGAGAGGGGGAGAGAAAGAGGGAAGGAGAGAGGGAGAGAGACAGAGAGGGAGGGAGAGAGAGAGGGAAGGAGAGGGAGAGAGACAGAGAGGGAAGGAGAGAGAGAGGGAAGGAGAGGGAGAGAGAGAGGGAAGGAGAGAGGGAGAGAGAGGGAAGGAGAGGGAGAGAGAGAGGGAAGGAGAGAGGGAGAGAGACAGAGAGGGAAGGAGAGAGAGGGAAGGAGAGAGAGGGAAGAGAGACAGGGAGAGAGAGAGACAGAGAGAGGGAAGGAGAGGGGGAGAGAGAGACAGAAAGGGAGAGAGAGAGGGAAGGGGAGACACAGAGAAAGGGGGGAAGAGAGAGGGAGAGAGACAGAGAGGGAGGGAGAGAGAGAGGGAGGGAGAGAGAGGGAAGAGAGACAGGGAGAGAGAGACAGAGAGAGGGAAGGAGAGGGGGAGAGAGAGACAGAAAGGGAGAGAGAGAGAGAGGGAAGGGGAGACACAGAGAAAGGGGGGAAGAGAGACAGGAGAAAAAGAGGGAAGGAGAGAGGGAGAGAGCGAAGGAGAGGGAGAGAAAGAGGGAAGGAGAGAGACAGAGAGAAAGGAGGGAAGAGAGACAGGGAGAGAGAGGGATGAAGAGAGACAGAGAGAGGTGGAGAGAAAGAAGTGGATATATATATATATGCATAGAGAGAGAAACACGCACATCTATACGCAAACTGATGGTGAAAACTTAAAAATTGCCACTGACCATTCACTAATGAAAATCTGATTTCAACCCCTCAGATTGTTTTTTTTTTGCTTTGCGTATAATATCTAATTAATTAACCAATCATACACCTAGGATTGCGTGATGTCACCAGTTGCCAGGCAGAGGCATCTTGCAGCTCGCTCGTTATTGTAGTGATTTCGGGGCCACAGGGATGAACGACATTTTGTTGCTTCTCAAACACTAAAATGTTTTGGATTTTATTTTACAAAAGCCATGAAGCTAAAATCCGGATGTTATAGGAAGTCCTATTATTAATGCTAACAATAATATTTATAACTTTTTTTGCTTTCGGTTTTTCCTGGCAGCCTCTTAGAGAATGAATGGAGCCGGGTGTTTGATCTGCCGTGACATTTCATAACAGAGATTGTAGTGCCCAATCGGGGAAAAAATATTCCCATTCTACCAATCAGTGCGAGTCCCAGCGGCCAGACTGCAACCGATCAGTGATTTACCAACTATCAGGCTGATAGATGATGACTTGTTTTCTCCAGACAACCCCTTTAAGCCCCTCCCACAACTGTACATCCAGGCAGGTCCTGATTGGCTAATTGTCAGATTGTCAAACACTAAAATCAAATTTTCGCAGGTCCCAGACCCCTTATGGGACTAGTATGTATAGTAAAAAGAAAAAAAAAAACAATACGCCGAATGTTGGGGGTTGAAGAAGACTTATCAACACAATGACCCTGTTTTTTTTTTTTTTTATAAATAAAATGGTAAATTAATCATTTTCTAAATGTAACTTATTAAAATATGTAAAAAAAATTGCTTTATAAGGGTAAGTACATTTTACAAATGATCCAGCTCCTTGCAAGGGTTGGGATGGAACGTCTAGAGAGGCTCGTCTCCTGATCTCTTGGCTACAGTAAAGAGTGGTCACAAGGGGATCGGAGCACGGGGGGGCAGCCACACTCCGCCCACGCACTTCCGCCCGCTTCCCCGCACTTCCTGCTGCAGCGGTTCGGCACCACAAACCGCAATAAAACCCGCAGATATTTTTTTCATCTGCGGGTTTTACTGCGGGTTTGACCTCACAATGGAGGTCAATGGGTGCAGAACCGCTGCGGCTCCGAAAAAAGAAGTGACATGGTACTTCTTTTTTCCCGCAGTTATTCAGCGCGTTTTTTTTTTTTGATTTTCCGCATTGTGGGCACAGCAGTTCCTGTTTTCCATAGGGTACATTGTACTGTACCCTGCATGGAAAACAGCTGCGGACCCGCAGCGGGAAAATCGCGGCAATTCCGCAAGAAAAAAAGGATCGTGTGAACATGGCCTTAAGGGGTTTTTCCCAGTGAAAACAAAATATTATTAATCCACTGGGTAGGTGATAAGTTCCAGATCAGTGGGTGTCCGACCACTCGGATCCACGCCAACCGGATGCCTCCATTCATTCTCTATGGAACTGCTGGAAAAATCTGAGCGCAGCACTCAACACCCCAATAGGGAAAGTGTATACTTCCACTCTAACTGGATGGATATCCCCGTTCTGCCGATCGGTTGCAGCGGTCAACAAGTTAACACCTGCCCTGTGGATAGGTGATAACTTGTTTTAATCAGACCCCATTAATGGTGTGACCTGACCAAACAGATGACCCCTGAATGCTCCTCCTCCTCTCCTACTGCTTGATAGAGGCGGAGACACTGAAGCTGCATCCCCCTCCTCCCCCACTGAACATTTCCAGATGGGCGGACAGGGAAAATACAGCATTTATGTACGAACATTTATGAAGAAGACCACGGATTGACTTCACTTTAGTGCACTAGATCCTAGTTTTATCTCAATCTATTACATATACTGCCGCTTTTATTCCTCTCATCGTGACCAGGTATTTAAAGATTGCTTTTTTTCCCCCAGTGCTATGACATGTAACAGAGGAAAAGTTGTTCCGTTCCTCTCCATCTTTGTCGCACTTCTCGTCGCCGGCCAAGCAGTGTCCATCTACTTCATCACTCAACAGCAGAGCAAGATCAGTGAGCTGGACGAGACAACAAGGCAGATAAAGCTGAACGAAATGATTAAACAACTTCCCGGCTCACGTCAGTACTATTTTACATAATTGGACATTTCCCTAATGAGTTTAATAATATTTCATTATAGATATGTTTATAATTAATAATAAAATTGTGTCTACCTACAGTCACCACTAGAGGGAGATGAGCGGCTTACTGCATACAGATTTACTTACAGTATGCAGTAAGCGCCCTCTAGTGGTGGCAACAGGGATTGTATTAGTTACCTTGATGCAATAATAGTTTGCAGGTTTATAATCCTCTTATAATTTTATGTGATATCGCATTTCAAAATAATAAAACTTGCTTGTTTCCTGCCTCTTCTTATGACCCTATATACGTTAACAGCTCCTTCCCCAAATCGACCAAAGCTAAGAATGGCAACTTTCAACATTCCTTTGGCTTTTAAAGATGATGATGGATCCCAACAGGTAATTATAAGCATTTCCACCAAAGTAAAACCTGTATTTCCCAAACATTTTTTGGTCAGGTTGGTAGCAGTAAAATAACACCTTGTGTCCCTAGAGCAGCTTCCTTTGAAAAGGGGAGTGACTGTACAAGGAGGGCACTAGGGATGCAGACCCATAAGAGATCTGTGACAGCTATGAAAGAGCTTCTGTGCTTGAAACGGGAGGCTTCACTCACCTTTATCGGGGTGTTTAAGGGGTCCCGACGCATAAAGACACCCAAATAATACATTAAAAGTGGGGGCATTTGTCAAGTTTTTGATGGTCATTGGAATCATTTTGCTTTAAATTCACAGAAACTGGAAAAAAAGGCAATGGCCAGCAACAGCGTTGGGGATGCTGCGGAATACATGCTCCTGGTAAGCGACAGCTACATGTGACTTGTCGGATGCCATTACAGCGCCCCTAGAGGATGACGCCCAGCATGATTTCCTGTTCAGAGGTCTCAGATTACTGGCTGATCTCCTCAGGATAACGTTGGCCATCTTTTCCCAAATACATACTAAGAACTGACCAATGATCATAACTTAAAGGGGTCTTCCAAGCTCAGCAGAAAGGTCTGCACTCACGGCATGCCAAATCGTGATGAGGGGCAATGCTTACACTGTCAGGATTGCCCTCTCTGTCCATCGCTTGCGTGGGCGGTCACATGCCGACGAGATTCTCATCCGCTTCTCTCGATACCACTAAATTTTTGATGGAAAGCCCCTTTAAGGAATTGTGTAACTTTAGTTGATCTTTGATTGACGCCACCGACCATGTCATGATATGTAGGAAGACCAAAAGGGAGCTACTAGCGTTTCTTCTCTCTCACCCTCTGTCTTGCGTGTCTCTCTGTTGACCGTAGTTCTCGAATCCTTTGAGAAAATATCCAACGTTCAATGGCACCACCCTGGACAACCTCAGGAAGCTGCGGAGGTCTCTGAGCTATGAGGAATGGATGGTGAGTGCAAATCGGGCACATTCTGTTAGGAATAACTGAATCCATTGTTTAAAGGGGAGGTCTAGTTTAGAAAACCATTTTTCGAGTACCCCGTTAGTAGACCCTGAGTGAGGGTCCCTCAGTGCAAGATCTTTATCCAGTGGCCAAAGTGGACAGCGGTTCAGGGGTGGACATATCATTGGTTCCCATGCGTAGGGTCCTAGAGATGGGGGGCCCACCAAAAGTAGCTTTTGTGCAAGACTGTTCCTTCACAGGGTCCCTCTTCGGTCGGTCTCGGATATATAGAGGGTCTCTTACTCTGTGAGGACCCTGTCCTTTCCTACATTACATAGACTCTATGTAATGTAGGAAAGGACAGGGTCCTCACAGAGTAAGAGACCCTCTATATATCCGAGACCCTGTCATAGAGAACCTGCTGATTTGAATGACTCTTTTGTAATGCTTTATTTCTCCTGTGGTGGCGCTGCAGGTAATTATACAGTTATTTCCAGGTCTCCTCACAGATTACAGCTATTGTTGGGAATCCCAACTGGAAAACAGTATCAAATGATCTTCATAAAAAGGACTTGTCACTTCCCATAAATATGTTTTTCTTTTTTATTCAATGTAAATGTCGCTGTTCCCCCGAATCCGGCGTTGTTTTTCTTTTGTTCCTGCTCCTCTCCATTCCTGAGATATGGCCCCTTCTTCCTTGTATATAGACCTCGTGTTCTTAGCCAAGGAGGTGTGATCCTCAAGCACAATCCCACGAAGAACAGGTGAGGACCACACCCACTTGGCTAACAATACTACATATGCATACAGGAAAGAAGAGGCCACATCTCCGGAACGCAGAGGAGCAGGAACAAAAGATAAACATTGTCGGATTCAGGAGAACAGGGATAAATACATGATGTAAAAAATATACATATTCATCACAAGTCACAGATTCTCTTTAACAAGCTGGAAATGAACAAATGTTCCATAACAAAGTTCTTCTATATTCATAATATTTCCATAAAATTACCAATGGACCAGTTCAGTGTATTAAACCATAATGTTGTATTTCCTCCCAGATGTGATTAATTTACGAGAAGACTTGTGCACCCTGGAATAATAATTTTTGTTTCTTCATCTTTTAGCTCTTTGACTCTTGGATGCAGCAGTGGTATCTGTTTTACTTAGTGCAGAACTCCAAAGGACCAGAGAACGCTCCAAATTCCACTATTAGAGAAGGTACCAAGTCTACAACTGTAATATCTACAGAAAGCAAAAAATAGCTGCTGTAATGGGTTCTGTGACTTAAACCGGTAAAAGAGGTACAGTAATGGGGCACATGTGGCAGAGCTGTATGTGTGTATGGTTCTGTAGCTATGTAGTTACTCCCAGTGCGGCTCTGTGATGCCACTATATAGCACAGTACTATAGAGATATATTATGAGATTATGAGAGTGTAATGGGGCACATGTGGCAGAGCTATAGGTGTGCATGGTTCTGTAGCTATGTAGTTACTCCCAGTGCCGCCCTGTGATGCCACTATATAGCACAGTACTATAGAGATATATTATGAGATTATGAGAGTGTAATGGGGCACATGTGGCAGAGCTGTATGTGTGTATGGTTCTGTAGCTATGTAGTTACTCCCAGTGCAGCTCTGTGATGCCACTATATAGCACAGTACTATATGAAGAAAAAAGAAGAGAAGCAGCACAAAAAATAAAGAAAAATGTGGACTTTATTGCCAAGATGGCGTGGCGACGTTTCGGATACAAAATCCTTTCTCAAGCCTTGAGAAAGGATTTTGTATCCGAAACGTCGCCACGCCATCTTGCCAATAAAGTCCACATTTTTCTTTATTTTTTGTGCTGCTTCTCTTCTTTTTTCTTCATATTGCTGGAAGTCATTGGACTACTGACTGGGGAAGCTTTGCACTACACCAGGTATTCTGTAGATGCTGTTCCAATTTTTGCCTATATAGCACAGTACTATAGAGATATATTATGAGAGTGTAATGGGGCACATGTGGCAGAGCTGTAGGTGTGCATGGTTCTGAAGCTATGTAGTTACTCCCACTGCCGCCCTGTGATACCACTATGCAGCACAGTATTATGGAGATATATTATATGAGTGTAATGGGGCACATATGGCAGAGCTGTAGGTGTGCATGGTTCTGTAGCTATGTAACCAATCCGAGTGCGGCTCTGTGATGCCACTATATAGCACAGTATTATGGAGATATATTATATGAGTGTAATGGGGCACATGTGGCAGAGCTGTAGGTGTGCATGGTTCTGTAGCTATGTAGCCAATCCGAGTGCGGCTCTGTGATGCCACTATATAGCACAGTACTATAGATATATTATGAGTGTAATGGGGCACATATGGCAGAGCTGTAGGTGTGCATGGTTCTGTAGCTATGTAGTTACTCCCACTGCCGCCCTGTGATACCACTATGCAGCACAGTATTATGGAGATATATTATATGAGTGTAATGGGGCACATATGGCAGAGCTGTGTGTATAGTTCTGTAACTATGTAGCCACTATGAGTGCGGCTCTGTGATGCCACTATACAGCACAGTATTATTGAGATATATTATGAGAATGTAATAGGGCACATACTGTATGGCAGAGCTGTATGTGTGTATGGTTCTGAAGCTATGTAGCCACTCCCATTGCCGCCCTGTGATGCCACTATACAGCACAGTATTATAGAGATATATTATAGAGATTATCTCATTACCATGGTGTTGGATGCAACTGTAGGTTCCACAATTTTTTCCCTGGATTCCACATGAATGTGAGAGAGGCAACCTTCATGCCATGAAATGTATGGCATATAGAGGTACCGAACGGTAATGTGAATCACTATTAAAGGCAGTAGTTAGATGTTGAGCAAAAGACGGAGAGGAACCTGGTCAGGCAGCCATGTTGGTAGTCAGTGGCTGATGGACCAGGGCCCTGCGAACCGATGTGGCCACTGGCCCTGGGGACCATTTGCCGAGTGTAATGTTGGTCAGAATACTTTTCCACCTTTGTGGGTGGTCATTTTTTTGTAACTTTAGTTCAGATGTCGACCATATTCATGGTAGATGCATAAACCAGGAGTCCTCTACGAAGAAACCCCAAAATTGTCAATTTCCTCCCATACTGGTCACCAGTGCGATGTAACACATGGGCTACACACCGCTTCTGTCCACTGCATTTCATAGTATTCACAATTTCTTCTTCAGGAGCCAATGTACCGCAGGAAAGGGACCTTCTACCTGCTGAGTTTGGAACAAGTGGAAACCTGGTTTATGCCTCTACCAGTTACTCAACCGAATCAGTGCCCCGTTTTATCGATGAAACCCCGAGTGGTGAATATATGTTCCCTCCTATGTCTATTGTGGAAAGCTTCGTAGCAAACACGAGTGATAACAAAGCAGGACTTGATGTTATGACATATGTTAGCTAAAAAAACAGTATATCTATTCACAGAAGTCCTCTCTCATGTCAGGCTCCAAATCTCTGTATTCCCCACCACATATTTCATGAGATTCCAGATGTTTTTGGAAGTACTCCATAAACTTCTATTGTTAGCTCGCCTAGGCCGGACCCCGTCCTCCTCCTGTATCTTGTATCCGTACATGTCTTGTGTATGTTAAGTCTAGTATGTAGTGTTAATATAGAATAAATAATAATCTATGCAGACTTCTGTTTTAAAGGCAATCTGACAGCAGCATGATGTAGGCGCAGAGACCCCGATTCCAGTGATGTGTCATTTAGTTTACTGGATGCAGCAGTTGTGATTGTGATAGTGTTACAGTTTTCTGCAGATCTGGGAGACCAACACTGATATTACCGCCATACGGTGACCATATAGTGGTAGACACCAGCCCTGCAGAACATATAACAGATCACAGCACAGTTACAGATAGTGACTTACCGCTGACGTTCTTTCTGATGGAATCGTTCACTTTTCCTGTCTTTTACATTTGGCCCAGACCGACATGACAACTTCTCCAGCCATGACTCGGCTGCAGAGATTATAACAAAGACACATTTCACTTCTCATATTTTCAGCACCGTCCCCATCTATCCCCAACCTGCACAAACTCCTTATTATGCTGATACCCCAATTCTGAGCCGCTGCGACCGTATGTGTCCCATAGTCCTCTGTGTAGTATAATGCACCCATAGTCCATACAACATAATGCACACCCATAATCCTCCATACAGCATAATGCACCCCATAATCCATACAGTGTAATGCATGCCATGGTCCTCTGTATAGTATAATGCATCCCATAGGCCATACAGTATAATTCGCCCCATAGTCCTCTGTATAGTATAATGCACATCATAGTCCATACAGTATAATGCACTCCATAGTTCTCTGTATAGTATAATGCAATCCCATAGTCCATAGAGTATAAAGCAAACCATAGTCCTCTGTATAGTATAATGCTCCCCATAGTCCTCTGTATAATATGATGCCCCCCATAGTCCATACAGTATAATGCATCCCATACTCCATACAGCACAATGCACTCCATAGTCCTCTATATAGTGTAATGCACCCCATAGTCCATATAGTATAACGCATCCAATAGACCATATAGTATAGTGCATCCCATAGTCCATACAGTATAATACACCCCATAGTCCATACAGCATAATACACCCCCATAATCCTCCATATAGCATAATGCACCCCATTGTCCGTACAGTATAATGCATGCCATAATCCTTTGTATGCCCTAGTCCTCTGTATAGTATAATGCATCCCATAGTCCATACAGTATAATACACCCCATAGTCCATACAGCATAATACACCCCCATAATCCTCCATATAGCATAATGCACCCCATTGTCCGTACAGTATAATGCATGCCATAGTCCTTTGTATGCCCTAGTCCTCTGTATAGTATAATGCATCCCATAGTCCATACAGTATAATACACCCCATAGTCCATACAGCATAATACACCCCCATAATCCTCCATATAGCATAATGCACCCCATTGTCCATACAGTATAATGCATGCCATAGTCCTTTGTATGCCCTAGTCCTCTGTATAGTATAATGCAAACCATAGTCCATACAGTATAATGCGCCCCATAGTCCTTTGTATAGTATAATGCACTCCCCATACTCCATACAGTATAATGCGACCCATAGTCCTCTGTATAGTATACTGCACCCCATAGTCCATACAGTATAATGCACCCAAAGTGTTCTGTATAGTATAATGCACCACCCCATACAGTATAATGTGCCCCATAGTCCTCTGTATAGTATAATGCACTCCCCAAAGTCCATACAGTATAATGCACCCAATAGTCCTCTGTGTAGTATAATGCACCCCATAGTCCATACAGTATAATGCATCCCATAGTCCATACAGTATAATGCACTACATAGTCCTCTGTATAGTATAATGCACGCCCCATAGTCCTCTGTATAATATAATGCACTAAATAGTTCTCTGTATAGTATAATGCACGCCCCATAGTCCTCTGTATAGTATAATGAACTCCCTATAGTCCATACAGTATAATGCGCCCCATAGTCAACTGAGGCTCCCCTCTTTATCATTGGTTTTCAACTAGCGGTAGTTGAAGTTGCTATGCACTGCCAGCAGTGCAAGGAGATTGTGTCTTCCAGCTCTGCCGCAGAGTTTAACTGTATCGGCGCACTGCTCTATGCTACTGCTTCTGATAGATTCCCTTTAAGAAAATGTGTCAATGGTGGGTCTAAAATTTAAAATAAAATCACTAACCCCTTCTAAACTCTCGCTGTTCCTCCAGACCTCACTCCCTATCTCCACCCAGTTTCCTTTCTCTCTTACAACTTTTCACCGCTGCTGCCAGTCAGTGGTCGCAGATTAGAGATAAGCCCTATATATATAGCTTTTGGGACACCCCTTTAAGTATTAGGAATAAAACAAGGAATCTCTCCTATGTAATAGCGATTATAAAAACTACAGTTCCAGGAGAAATCAGTCATCTCTAAATGTGGGACAATTTTTTTTTTACTTAAATCCATGAGCTAAAAAATAATTTTCGCAACTAGGTTTCATTAAAGATTTGGCACCATTTGACTACTACAGGCTCCTTGTTGCCCTACACATTTTTGGTCACAGAATTCCATCCAAATGCACATATGTGAGATCCGTGTATTCATTTGCTATCCGTGTGCCATTTGTGTGACACCTACCGGCGCCTGTGAAAAGCAGTACAGTTACAGTAGCTGTTCCCATGCGTCGGCTGCTAAAGCAGCTCTCATCATTGTTGCCTGGTCTGCCTGAGATTAGCGCGACCAGTCAACAACGATGGGAGTTGTATTCAGCGCCTGCTGTGTACATTCTATGTAACAAAGAATTAAATAAAAAAAAAATGGTGTGGGCTCTCCTGTAATTCTCATAACCAGCAGAGGGAAAGCCCATGACTGTGGCTTATGTTAATAACAGATCACAGCTGTTTGCTTAGCCTTTACTGGTTAATTTATTTGGGTCCCTCCCCCAAAAAATGACTTGGGGTCCCTCTATAAATTCAAACTAGCAAAGGCTAAACAGACAGCTGCGGGTTGATATTAGTAGCTTTGGAAAAGGCCAGATATATTGCCCCCCCCCTCCGAGGCTACCAGCAACCGCCTGCAGCGGCCCCAGAAATGGCGCATCCATAAAATGCTCCAAATTTGTCTCTTAGCCTCTCTCTTCCCACTTGCCTTATGGCAGTGGCAGGTGGGGTAATAGGGTTGTGGTTGATGTCGTCTTTGTATTGTCAGCTGACATCAAGCCCAGAGGTTTTTAATGGAGAGGTGTCTATAAGACACCCACATTACTAACTTCATAGTCATATTGTAAAAAAAACACAGCAAGAATAAAATCCTGTATTTAAAATAAAACAACATCGTTTTACACATTTATTTAAAATAAAAAAAAAACAGTTATACTCACCTTTACACCTATAATGCATTGAAGCCCTTGTCCCCTGTAAAAAAAACAAAAAAACAACCATGTTCCTCACCTTAAATGATTTTTAGCCCCAAATACCAACATGTGAGTTAATGCAAAAAATTGCCCCAGTGGATGTCCATATCCTGTAAGTGACATTAATACATTAAAATAAGAAACTATAAAACAATTTAAAATAAACCCCCAAATCCTCGATATTTTCCTGGTTTTCAGCCACCACTTGTCTTCTCTGGTTTATGTCTCCCCTGTGCACTGAAGTCGTCTCAGTAGTATGGAGCCATCACAAATGTCTACGGACCATTCACACTTATGTTTTATGTCTCAGGTGCCCCATTGATGACCCAATGCCAAATGAGAGCCCAACAACACACCATGCCTGGTGCCTTTGTGCCTCAGTGCGACGACAACGGGGATTTCTCACGCACGCAGTGCTGGAGGAGCACAGGCTACTGCTGGTGTGTCTACAGAAATGGAACGGAGATCCCAGAAACCAGGACTCGGGGCAGGCTTGACTGCAGCGGTAATAACAGCCAGTATATCATTGCAATCACACAATCTATGTGAAAGCAGTCATGAGAATGTGTATGAGACTTTATATTGTAGGGTTGTCAGATCGGGGCTCACAAATATAATAGCGGCTGTCTGCATGTTAGGAATTGTGGTTTAGCAAAAAGGAACACTGGGCTATAATCTGTGAGGTCAAAGGGAATCTGTCACCAGGCATTTGTTGTGTAATGCATGATGTAGGGGCTGAAACCCTGATTCCAGTGATGTGACACTTGCTAGGCTGCTTGCCGACATTTTGATACAATCACTGTTTTCTAAGCTGGAGATCTCATCTCGGAATGCTGAGTCCTGTATAACCCCGCCCACACTACTGATTGGTCGCTTTTTGTGTACACTGTGTATTGACAGAAAGCTGCCAATCAGTTGTGAGGGTGAGATCGGACCAGGAGGCACGAGACACCTAGTCCTGTAAGGATAATCTCCTGCTGATAAAACGCTGATTTTATTGAAATAGCAAAACACAGCCCAGTAAGTGACACAGCGCTGGAATCAGGGTCTCAGCCCCTCCGTGCTGCTCTCAGATTACATAACAAGAACCTGCTGACAAATTTCCTTTACATCCAGCATTGTTTACTCATCGTGAATGATGGGACTCATGGGAGGCTTCTATAACATTCATCTGTCTGATCTCTTTTGCGTCATACATCAGCCCCTCTACACGTATCCTGATCGGGAAGGATGGACAACCCCTCTAAAGATAAATCATCTAACACACTTTTTTTTTTCCTCCCCCACAGTCATTAACGAGCCAATGATGGAAGATGGAATGGAGCAAGATGGAGTAATGATTTATGATGAATAATGCATTAATGGTAAGTGCGAGATGCGCAGCTACGGGGCATTGGTTCTTATCCAATTATTGACTGAATGTAAGGCCATGTTCACACGTGCAGTATTTTACATCAGTATTTGGAAGCCAGAACTAATAGTGCAGCGTCAAATATGGAGTTTTCTCAACCTGCTTTTCAAAACCACTTTATTAAGTCACTTGTCAATTATTGAAGAGGTTGGGCAGCTTCCACCTGACGAAGTCTGTCTTAGATTATTTTTGCGGAACAAAACGCACTATAAGCCCTGATTCATGATTTGCATTTTTTTTAAAATCCCTTTTTATTTTGTCTTGTGGTCTTCGCTGCTGTTTTTTGCTCCAAAATCTTCAAAATGTTGCATGAATTTTGTGCTTAATCAAAGACGCTCTTCGTTTTCGTCCTCAACCTCTTTTGCTATTTTTTAGCGCAAGAAGGCACACGCTCCGCTAAAATGTTGCCAAAAAAAAATTAAAACGTATGAAATCAGAACAAAAAAAAGGACATTTGCAAAAAAACAAAAACAAAAGAAAGTGGCCGCATAATATAGGCTTTAAAAAAAAGCACAAATTAAAAGAATAAGGCAAAAATTAAAAAAATGGTGCAAACTAAAAAAAAAAAGCCATAGATACGATAACGAATCTGGCCCATTATTTTTTTTTTTTCCTTTGTGTATTTACTCACAAGCTTTTAATGAACTATTAAAGGAATGAAATCATTTTTCGACTCAATTCACAAAAAAAATTCATAAGGAAAAAAAAAAAATTTCTGGCACAGTGGAATGGTAGGGCTATCACAGCTCCGCACAAAACGGGGAATAACGCAGTCACGTGCATGTGACATAATAGCGCATTAACGCCAAACACCCATCGACGTATCGTTCTTGCTTACGTCTTTGTATAATTCTCTCTCATTTTATTCTACAGGTAAAAAATACTCTTCCTAGAGACTATAATTGGTGATGATTTCGCAGAGCTGCACTTTCCGTACTAAAGGCTGTCAGGTTCCAGCTTAAAGCACAAGCTTCGTAATTTAGTCTGCTGTTACTTATCACTCTGAGAAAGGAGAATAAAAGCTTTACGTCGGGCGTGCGCTAGTTAATTTAATCCATAAGAATAAGAGTGTTTATGAAATCATTAACGTTTCACATCCTTGATCGGAATTCTAACCTTCTTAGCTCCTGAGTATGAACCGCAAGATCCATAAAGTGCTTGTGTAAGAACGGTAAATCATGGCTGCTTGACGCCACAAACATCAGCACCACTTGCCCCTGGGATGTGCGAAGTAACGCAGCTCAGCTCCATTAACTCGAAGGTGGCTACAATGCAATACCACGCACAGCCTGTAGACAAGGATGGCGCTGTTTGACATGGAAGAGAATCAACATATATTGTCATAAACCTTCCCAAAAAATAAAGGGTCTCACATTTATTCAGTGATATTGGCCAGTATTAGTAAAAATGCCTTTTTTTTTTTTCCAGAAGAAGCACCGCATCAGTCCATGAGTTATTGCATTTCAGTCCTAGATCAGCTGCACTATGAAACATGGCCCCTGGACATATACAGCATAGCCATACGTTACTTCCATTGACTCCAACTGTAAAAAGGGCATATGGGGCTGTATACTTTTTTTGCAATGGCTTGCGGTATGGGAAAGCAGTACAGCAGAGTGACAGAAATGCTGACGCATCACCATCCCGACACTCTATGGGCCTCTGCTGGCTCAAGACAAGAACTTTATTAAAAGGGAGTCTGTCAGCAGCTTTTGCTATATGATCTGAGAGCAGCAGAGATCCTGATTCCCACAATGTGTCACTTATTGGGCTGTGAGTTTCGTTAAAATCAGTGTTTTATCAGCAGGAGATTATCACTACAGGACTTTGTCTCTCGTGCCTCCTAGTCAACTGCTCTGCGTAACCCCGCCCCCACCACCGATTGGCAGTTTTCTGTCAATATACACAAAAAAAGCAGCCAATCAGTGTTGTGGGCGGGGATATACACTGCACAGCATTTTAAGCCCTGCAGCAGAGAAAACTGTGATTATATCAAAATGATAGCAAGCAGCCCAGTAAGTGATACATCGCTGGAATCAGGGTCTCTGCGCCTACATTTTCATGCTGCTCTGATTACGTATCAGGAATGAGCGTGGCAACACCTGCTTGCCTAATTCAGGGTGATGTGTGGCATATCTTATACCACAAATCTTTCCCCAGGAGTACGCCACTTTTATGTCTGATTCATTAAGAGGCGTGCACTTCTTAATAAAGCAGGCGCCTCTGACTTCACCATCCCCAATACACTGGAGTCCCCCATGTCATGGAATGAGAAACCAAAGAAGTCCAGCACAATTTTACTAACGAGTCCAATTCAACCCTAATTATGACATTTAAGTGGTAACAATTTTCAGGAACCAAGGATAGGGTCGGACAGGGGCGTCAAAAACGGACACACAGATGAAAATTAGTTGAAAATCGTTTTTTCAATGAAACTGGGACGATTTTTAACCCATTACTTGCCAAATTAGCAATGAATCAGAAACATAATTTGCAAAATTTTTTCAAGTACGGATTTTTCAGAAAAGGGCGTCCCAATCTTCAATTAAAAAAATGACAATGACATGATTTCCTATTTTGTAAACATTCATTTTACAAACACAACACAAAAAATTGGACCTAATAATAAAAATTATAAAATCTTAGTTGCTAGAAGCTAAAGATTAGGCGTCTCCCCCCAAATAAAACCCATTGGTAGCTACAGATGAGCTTATTAACCCATTATCTGAGTTCAGCCAAGAGTATGAAAACTTTCATCCATGTGACCGGATTTTTCACCTGTGCGGCATCCATATTTACCGTATACATCAGCAGTATAACATGTACATGATCGAATACAAACTCCGGGGTTAACCAGTGCAATGTATCCGTAAAAATCGGATGCCAAATGCATGATCCGTTTTTCTTTTGCGAAACTTGTCTGAATAAGCCCTTAAAGAGAATCTGTCACAAGATTTTTAATATTTAATCTGAGGACAGAATTATACAGGGATAGAAACACTGATTCCAGGGATGTGTCACTTACTAGGCTGTGTGTTGTCGTTTCAATACAATCAGTGTCTTTTATCAGCAGATTACTGCCTGACTAGGTCTCACGTGAAAGGCAGTCCAGCTAATCTGTGTAACCCCGCCCCCAGCACTGATTGGCAGCTTGCTGGCAGTGTACACCGGAAGCTGCCAATCAGTGGTGTGGGCGGGGTCCGGGGATATCATTAGCTCACCATTCTGCTACATATACAGCAGAAAAAAAAATGCTGCCCGCGGTTTGGGCAGCATGAATCAGCTGACAGGTTCCCTTTAACCTTTGAACTGGTCATAAATACCAGCTTAGAAGTGGATCTAGGAAAAGAGACAATGGTCACAAAACCTGCAGTCAGAAGAGCTCACTGGCAGATGTGCTGTTAACTCTTTCTGCTCTCTATTATGTACGGTGATACATAGAAGCTGCAGAATCCAAGCAATTCAACATTTTTCAGAATTTTTTTTTTTGTGCAGATACGCTTTTTTTTTTTTTTTTTAGACACGCCTTTAAGTTAAAATAAAATGTCCCCCATAAAATCCATGTTTTTTAAGTTTATGATAATGGACTATGCCTTATCATATAAAACAGACTGAACAAAAAATTTGTGTATTAAAATTTCACATCCAATTTTTAAAGATTTTTTTTTTTACAACATTTTAAGCCAGAATTCTGATGAAAACAGCTCCATGAATCGAGGGCCAAAGAGTTTAGTCTCAGCAAAGTATCCTACGTGCAGCAAAAAGATTGGTGGCCTTTAATGCTCTGTAGTTTAGTGTTTCTTACAGTAATCTGACCGCTTTATATCGTGCGCTTAGGATTTCATTTTATAGAGGTGCTTGATGTTAAAATCATTATGACAATTTATCTGTAAGTGTGTGTTAGACATTTAGAAATGTTTTGTTTGCTGCGAGGGTTAAACTGACTTTTTTATCTTTAAGAATTATATAAAGATATGCGCAAAATCAAATAAAGATGTAATTACAGTAATGTTATCCCTCCATTCATCCGTCTTCTTGCGGCAAAAGTTTGTGATTTTTCATTTTTGCACTTTTTTTTTTTTATTTCCCTCCCCTTCTTCTAAGAGCCATAACTTCTTTTATGACTTATTCACCATATATATATATATATATATATATATATGTATATATATATATATATATATATATATATATATATATATATATATATATATATATAATGTACTTAAAAATAGGGGGGGAAAAACATCCAATATGTATGACGTTTTAATTGCATTTTTTTGTTTTTACGTGTAGGATTTTTAAATTTTTACTGGATTTTTTTATTGGGATTTTTAAAAAATTTCTTTAAGCATTTACCATAGAAATGAGTTACTTTTATTCTTTTGATAAATCACATTTTTACAAGACAATATAAACCGAGATTTTTTAAAATTTTATATTTTCAATGGATAGAGGTGGGGATGATTAAAAGTTATATGTTTTTTTTTTATATTCATAAAACCATATTTTTTACCTTATTTTTTTTTTACTTCTCTTAGAGGACTTGAAACCTCCGATCCTTGGAGCGCTTGTTCTATATACTATAGTATTGTATAATATCATGTACATGATGGTCTCCTATGAAGCCCAGCCTGTGTCAGCCATGGCAACCCTCACCTGCTGTTATAACCCGCTATCACTGCCGCTGTTAGTGACTTGTAGCAGCATCTAAAACCGCTAAACAGCAACGATCGGAGCTAGCAATTACAGGCAGAATACAGCTATATAACTCTGCTTGCACAAATGTACCCCAGCCATGATAAAATGTTACCTCCGTATGCATACAGGGATTAAAGGGAATGTCTACAAGGCCATATTTTCTCCTAGCCAGTCACAAAACGCACAGTTGATCCGTCTGTGAAAATCAGGTGACCCACGTTCCATTATTCTGCATATGTGGAAAAAAAACCCACCTGAATGAAGTTGCACCTGGAGGACCGATGGTTCCCATTTTGTAGATCGTTGCAGATCCCAGAGGTCAGGCCACAACCGATCTAAGGCCGGGGTCACACTAGACCGTAATACGGACGAGTGCAATGCGATAAAAAATCGCATAGCACTCCTCCCAATGTTAATCTATGGGGCAGCTCCCATCATCCGATATTTTCTCGGCCGTATTCAGGATCCGAGTGAAATCGCAGCATGCTGCGATTGTCAGCATTTCTCGGCCGAGAATCGCCAATGAAAGTCTATGGGGGTGAGAAAAAATAGCACAGCACACGGACCATCAGTGTGACTTGCGAGAAATTCTCAGGCATTGGGCAGGTGACAGGAAAGGCTCAGCCATTATTTGCTCATTTTGCAAGTGTGTGAGAAAATCTCACCATACGGATGCCACACGGATGTCACACGGATCATTTAATGCGAGAAAATCGCATCCTCGCACTGCACACGGATCATTGTTTTGGTAACATTTGTGTGATTCTCGTCCGTCAAAAACGGACCGTTTTTTTATACGTTGTGTGTGTCCCCGGCCTAAGGCTCCTATTCGGCACAAAGGTGATGAAAGCTTCCGACCAGAACAACTCTACGAAGTCTTTATTGTATCAGAACTCTATTTTTCTCATGCACAACACAAAGTAAAAAACAAAACAAGGAAAAAAAGTAAACCAACTACAAACCGAGTAACGCTTTAAACATTAAATAGAGGCTTTAAAAGTAATAAAATAATATCTTCTTTTGACAAGCCTGACATAACGATGTAGGCAAAATATACATTAACATAACGAGGTCTAAAGTCTTCCATACAACGATGTTCTGAAAGAAAGGAAAATATAATCAGATGTTACTTCTAAGATATGAAGACAGACAAGCGCATGAAATAGGGCTGATAATAGTGATGGGGACGGGGGACCCTCAAGCTCTTTTCGTAAGACCCATCACTTGCCAGAAATATCTACGGTAATTATTTTTCCCTGGTGTAAATGCCGCTGTTCTCCTGAATCCAAAGATGTGTTTCTTTTGTTCCTGCTCCTCTCCGTTCCTGAGATATGTCCCTCTTTTCCCAGTATATAAATCTGGTCTTTTTTTTTTTTTTTTAGAGAACTGAGCGTGGTCCTATTTTTTCCTCTTTGCATTTTTATGAGAACCACACCCAGTTGGCTAACAAGACGATTTAAATACAGGGAAGACACAACCGTATCTCAGGTATGGAGAGGAGCAGGAACAAATGAAAAGCCACGCCGGATTCAGGAGATCGGCGGCATATATAAAAACACAAAAATTAATTCACACATTTATGTGCTTTTTAAGAAACCTTTTAAGTTGTATGCTAAAAAAGGATGAAAAAATATGTATCCACTGGCAAAGTTTCCTATCAAAAGATATAAAAATCGAAGAAAAAGGCAGCACATCCAAAATAGTAAAAAAGTAAGAATCCCATATTCACCAACAGCAGCTATGTTTCAGCTCCGTCTGTGGGGTCTTTCTCTGGAGAATGAATGGAGCTGAGGAGCACAAGTGCAGTCACCTCTCTGTTCAGAAAGGGCATTTTACAGCAGATCATTAGGGGGCTCAAAGGGTCCCACCTCATCGTTATGCCTAAATAGGTCTAGACTTTTAGAGGTGGGATAATGTTCCTAAACATAAGAACAACCCTGAGACAAGGGGGCTGGCTTGGCCATTGAAACAAGTGAGCCAGCCAGCCCCCTTCATCCATTGCAGCGGCGATACACCAACACTAGAAACTCTCTGAGCACCAGCAGGAAACGCGTCAGACACTCCATGCTACACACTTCAAAACCAGATTTTTTTCCCCTGCTGTTACTCCTCATTCACCTACATATAACTTTATGTAAGATGCAAGTTTCTGTGTCAAAAATGTCACAGCTTATCTACATGTCAGAAGCCATTCGTGAGCCCAAGTTATCCTAAAAGTAGGGTCCGTCACCCCTCTACATACAAGATTATCGCAAGTTACAAGGGCAGGAGATATGACAGCCTTAGAAGTTCACCAATATTTTTGTCTCGGATCCATATTGAAGGGTTGTTTTCCATCTAAAAGCCAAATAATAGCAGAATATTGCTTTTTATGTGTAAAATGACAGCAATAGACAAAAATCAAAAACTTACCTTCGCTTCTATGAGCAAGTCAGTTATTCTTTGTCAACTTTTACCTTCTGTATATAAATATAAAAAACACAGATTATTTTATAGCCATTTCCAGGAGGAATAACAGAGGAATAGCACAATGCAGGGTTTTACGAGAAGTCTTAGCTTTTTATTATATTCTATTCATAAGGTATACTCATTTACTACCAGAAGATAAAATGCCAAGAGAGCCGCCTGCTCCTCTCACCAGGGTCCTGCCGGGGGTTCATGGTCATTTTTATTTTATTGTATTAACCCATCAATGAGGATAGAGCTGATCTATGTGCAGCAGATGGGAAGGGGTTAAACTGGATCTGACACCAGCTGGGTATAACATGTAATATATGACCCCAAACCAACATGCGTGGCTGAGAATTGCCCATGGCCCCCGTAGGCGGCGGTGGTGGGCACTGAGCAGAACTGCAGAAGAGGAAACTTGGACATGTGGATCCGTCCTCTAAAAGTCCTTGAATCTGAGGAGCCACTGGTGTTAATCTACAAGGGACCCCTGAAATAACGAGCTGGGGGCTGCCCCTTATTAACGACAATATTCACCTATATAGCCGATACTTGCCTTTTTCTTGAGTTTTGATTGAAGCCCGACTCCAGAATCTGTGGATTCTCCAAATGAAGCCGCTGAACCTTGCATCAGCTTCTTGCATTCTTTTTTAGCTTTATCGCCGCCTTCTGCAGGGAACAATATCTCTGTATTAGATACTGTAACTGTGAAATATTTCATTTCACCATCGGTGGCGCTAGAAGAATATTAAAGGGATTGTTTTATCTTGTTAAATGGCTAAAATTGCAATAAACAAGTAACTTTGCAATTTACCTCTTATTAAAAATCCTCTCAGTTCTCAAAAGCGGAGGAATTTTTAACTCTGTAGTTTACTGCTTATTGCCTAGATTACCGACCACCTCTGCAGCCTATCAGCAGTGGCCGGTATCCTTGGCAAGGAGCGTGTGACTGCTAGCCCTGCTCTGAAGCTGGCCGGATGGCTGTATCCCAAGGAGCGTGTGACTGCTAGCCCTGCTCTGAAGCTGGCCGGATGGCTGTATCCCAAGGAGCGTGTGACTGCTAGCCCTGCTCTGAAGCTGGCCGGATGGCTGTATCCCAAGGAGCGTGTGACTGCTAGCCCTGCTCTGAAGCTGGCCGGATGGCTGTATCCCAAGGAGCGTGTGACTGCTAGCCCTGCTCTGAAGCTGGCCGGATGGCTGTATCCCAAGGAGCGTGTGACTGCTAGCCCTGCTCTGAAGCTGGCCGGATGGCTGTATCCCAAGGAGCGTGTGACTGCTAGCCCTGCTCTGAAGCTGGCCGGATGGCTATATCCCAAGGAGCGTGTGACTGCTAGCCCTGCTCTGAAGCTGGCCGGATCCCAAGGAGCGTGTGACTGCTAGCCCTGCTCTGAAGCTGGCCGGATGGCTGTATCCCAAGGAGCGTGTGACTGCTAGCCCTGCTCTGAAGCTGGCCGGATGGCTGTATCCCAAGGAGCGTGTGACTGCTAGCCCTGCTCTGAAGCTGGCCGGATGGCGGTATCCCAAGGAGCGTGTGACTGCTAGCCCTGCTCTGAAGCTGGCCGGATGGCTGTATCCCAAGGAGCGTGTGACTGCTAGCCCTGCTCTGAAGCTGGCCGGATGGCTATATCCCAAGGAGCGTTTGACTGCTAGCCCTGCTCTGAAGCTGGCCGGATCCCAAGGAGCGTGTGACTGCTAGCCCTGCTCTGAAGCTGGCCGGATGGCTGTATCCCAAGGAGCGTGTGACTGCTAGCCCTGCTCTGAAGCTGGCCGGATGGCTGTATCCCAAGGAGCGTGTGACTGCTAGCCCTGCTCTGAAGCTGGCCGGATGGCTGTATCCCAAGGAGCGTGTGACTGCTAGCCCTGCTCTGAAGCTGGCCGGATGGCTGTATCCCAAGGAGCGTGTGACTGCTAGCCCTGCTCTGAAGCTGGCCGGATGGCTATATCCCAAGGAGCGTGTGACTGCTAGCCCTGCTCTGAAGCTGGCCGGATGGCTGGATCCCAAGGAGCGTGTGACTGCTAGCCCTGCTCTGAAGCTGGCCGGATGGCTGTATCCCAAGGAGCGTGTGACTGCTAGCCCTGCTCTGAAGCTGGCCGGATGGCTGTATCCCAAGGAGCGTGTGACTGCTAGCCCTGCTCTGAAGCTGGCAGGATGGCTGTATCCCAAGGAGCGTGTGACTGCTAGCCCTGCTCTGAAGCTGGCCGGATGGCTGTATCCCAAGGAGCGTGTGACTGCTAGCCCTGCTCTGAAGCTGGCAGGATGGCTGTATCCCAAGGAGCGTGTGACTGCTAGCCCTGCTCTGAAGCTGGCCGGATGGCTGGATCCCAAGGAGCGTGTGACTGCTAGCCCTGCTCTGAAGCTGGCCGGATGGCTGTATCCCAAGGAGCGTGTGACTGCTAGCCCTGCTCTGAAGCTGGCCGGATGGCTGGATCCCAAGGAGCGTGTGACTGCTAGCCCTGCTCTGAAGCTGGCCGGATGGCTGTATCCCAAGGAGCGTGTAACTGCTAGCCCTGCTCTGAAGCTGGCCGGATGGCTGGATCCCAAGGAGCGTGTGACTGCTAGCCCTGCTCTGAAGCTGGCCGGATGGCTGGATCCCAAGGAGCGTGTGACTGCTAGCCCTGCTCTGAAGCTGGCCGGATGGCTGTATCCCAAGGAGCGTGTGACTGCTAGCCCTGCTCTGAAGCTGGCCGGATGGCTGTATCCCAAGGAGCGTGTGACTGCTAGCCCTGCTCTGAAGCTGGCCGGATGGCTGGATCCCTAGGAGCGTGTGACTGCTAGCCTTGCTCTGAAGCTGGCCGGATGGCTGTATCCCAAGGAGCGTGTGACTGCTAGCCCTGCTCTGAAGCTGGCCGGATCCCAAGGAGCGTGTGACTGCTAGCCCTGCTCTGAAGCTGGCCGGATGGCTGTATCCCAAGGAGCGTGTGACTGCTAGCCCTGCTCTGAAGCTGGCCGGATGGCTGGATCCCAAGGAGCGTGTGACTGCTAGCCCTGCTCTGAAGCAGGCCGGATGGCTGTATCCCAAGGAGCGTGTGACTGCTAGCCCTGCTCTGAAGCTGGCCGGATGGCTGTATCCCAAGGAGCGTGTGACTGCTAGCCCTGCTCTGAAGCTGGCCGGATGGCTGTATCCCAAGGAGCGTGTGACTGCTAGCCCTGCTCTGAAGCTGGCCGGATGGCTGGATCCCAAGGAGCGTGTGACTGCTAGCTCAGCTCTGAAGCTGGCCGGATGGCTGTATCCCCTTCCCTCCATCGATGCTGCACAGGTGCCTCTCCTTTTGGGCCATTATTCCAAACTGTGCATCAGGAGCGCACTGCCCACTGTTATGCAGGACGCCGGGAGACAGAGGAGCACTGCGCTCCTGAATAGCATACCTGAGGAAACCTCCTCTTAAAATCTACGCCCCACTGATGGCAGCTTCCCCACGTGGAAACCCAATGATCGGCTCATCTACAAGGGACACTCAGACCAACATAACAGAGTCACTCACTTTTCTTGTCCTTATCAGATTTCTTCTTTTTGGTGGGTTTAGAGCTGGTGGTCTCTTCCGCCATCACTTTTTTCTCCTTCTTTGCTTTTTTATTTTTTTTATGCTTCTTTTTGGACAACCTGATCTTGGAGGGACTCTTGTGGTTTTTGCCTCTTTTTTTTGCAGACAACTGGCTGAGTTTTGGGACAGCCGGGCATTTTATAACAAAATCTTCGTCTTCCGAGTTCTGACTCTTGGGCAACAAAGTGACATGTCGGGGGAGACTTTTCTCAAGGACACTACTATCCTGGACGGTCACTGTTGCAGCTGCTACATCCCTAATCTTTGTAGAGGAATTTTTCTTCAATTTTGACTTTTTGGGGCTCCTTCCCTCCAACAGGGCCAAAATCGTCTCTTCTTCAGAGTCCAGCAGAGCTTTTAGAGAAAGAAAATAAACAGATGCTAAACAAAAAATGTTTGGGCCAAAATTTACTTTTTTAATTGGATGGCATTAAAACGTTTGCAATGCTTGTCTTTGTGTTGCAGAATGAGATAACTGAGAGTCCATCAGTGAGCTCTTTCTGATAGGAGAGTGTAACAACTCCTTTCTTCTGAGCTTCTCACCTGACTTATGACCACAAAGTTCAGCTCAACTTTCATGTGGTCATAAATCAGCTGAGGGCGGCTCCGAAGAAGGAAAATAATAGTTAGAAATACTCCCGTCAGAATGAGCTCACTGAAAGAATCAATCAAATGCTTTCATTTAAAAGGTCTCTGAATGTGTCCACAATCTTTATCTCCTTCATTTTTCATTTATTTTTGTTCTCCTTCCCTTCTTCCATAACTTTTTTGTTATTTTTCTGCTGATATACCCACATGAGGGCTAATTTTTTGCAGGAGGGACTTTAGTTTTTTTTAATGGCAACAGTCACTTTACCGAATAATGTGTTAAAAAAAACTCCAAGTGGGGTGAAATGGATAAAAAAACACTTGCAATTCCGCCACAGTTTTTTTTATTTTTTTTAGGTTATATGGTGTTCATTGTGAGGCAAAAAAGAGCTGGTAATACAATTCCTCAATATGACTACAGTGGTTACAAATATACAAACTATAGTTTGTTTCATATTTTACAGCTTTTAAAAAGTTGCATTTTGTAAAAAATAATTACGTCTGTGTAGTCATGTTTTTTTTAAAGAAAAGATTGTGAAGAAACGCCTAGTTGGACTGCAAGCAGAGATTTCACATACCGCGCTCCAAAAGCAACAAATGTGAATATCTCTGCAATGGAGTGACGCAGAGCGAAACGGAAAAGTGCGAAAGAATCAGGGAAGCGTAGGGATTGTTAGAAGGCATTTCATTTTTTTCAGCAAGTGACAAGTCCTCTGTAAATGCAGCTTTATACTCTTTACCTAGTTTTTACAGAAATCCCAGAAAACCATACAATTCAGTGTTTGGTTCCTGAATCCCAAATGTACTGACCTGCTGGGGTGATCTGAGCAGGTGGCGTTGGCTTTGCTTCCGGCTCTGTTTGAACTTTGGCCATCTTTCCACTTGGCTTTTCGGTACTCTCATTAGCTGGAGTGGTCTTGTCTTTTTTGTCTAAGCACAGCTTTCGTTTTTCAGGTATGGCTTGGAGAGGACGCTGTAATAATTGGTAAAAAAAAAAAAAGTCAAGAAGCGCTTAGCACAATGTCCAATGAGAGGAAAGGATGTGTATGGAGAAGCGCACTTTGCGACACATACCTGAGAATCTCGGGGGTAACTTGCATCATCCGCACAGTCACCAGTTGCTCCAGGTGCTGGGAAAAAGTCAAGGACTTAACCCGTGAGTTTACAGTCCATATTCATCTTTTTTTAATTCTAAAATTTATCAGTTCAAAATTCTGCTTTGAGATAATAACTCATCGGGGGCTCAGTGTCTATTTGCAGCGGCTTTATAGTTTTTTTCCTCCGTGTCCTCCCAAAGCTATAACTTTACATATCCATATGAAGACTTATTTTTTTTTTTTTGCGAACACAGGACAAGTTGTATTGTTTAAAGGCAACTTATAATGTATTGAGAAATTCTTTACATTCTAAAAAACAAAACAATAATCATTTTCTGGGGATAGTTTTCTTTATATGTGTCTATGGTGTACATCAGGGGTGTCAAACTGCATTCCTCGAGGGCTGCAAACAGGTCATGTTTTCAGGATTTCCTTGTACTGCACAGGTGATAATTTAATCACCTACATAAATAATGAGTTGGTGATTAAATTATCACCTGTGCAGTACAAGGAAATCCTGAAAACATGACCTGTTTGCAGCCCTCAAGGAATGCAGTTTGACACCCCTGGTGTACAGTGTCTTTATAAAATATTTTGTGGGCCAAAACGGTAATGCAGATACTAATCTTAGCTTTTTTTTTAATTATTAATATTTTGTAAAGTACCGTAGTCAAATATTATATTATTTTTATATGCATTTTATTATTCACCATTTTGATTTTCGTACCATTTAGGGGTATTAATATTCTTTTTTGTGGTTTTGTTTCTTTTTTACTTTTTACTAAAGTTTTTTTTTTTTTTAAATCCCAATAGGGGACTTGAAAACGCAATCGTTTTCTAGAAGTTGCACACACGGTGACTATTACTTACCATATTCCGAGACTTTGGCAGCAGTTTTCCTCGCCGTCTTCTGACCTGATAGGACACTCTCCATTTTTCCCTGTGGAATAAGTAAAATATAGAAGTAACTTTTAAAGGCTGTTGGGACAAGTACAAACCAGGTTACGCCCATGTACCCATACTCCAATAATACAGCCTGGCAAATCTTCTAAACCAGACTCAACATCGAAGTGATTTTCATGGATATTTAGAAGGAGCACATACTCCCATTTTTCTGCCAACAATACCAAGTAATAGGATGGGTCTTTACAGTCTGATGGGGTCAGCACTAAGGCTACGTTCACATCTGCGTTGTGCGGTGCTGCGTCAGCGATGTTCAGTGACAGAAAAACCCACAGTCATGAAGGAGCCGGGAATAAAGTAGGGATTTTTCTGTCACTAAACGAGGGGTACCAACAATTTTGACCACATGTGTTTATACTGTTTTTTTTTCCTGCCTCCCCTTTTTTCTAGGCCCCCTCTTCTGCCTGTCCACAGTGGGCACACTGTCCCCTGGCATCTACGTCACATCGTTCCAATTCTTTGCGGCGCCATCTCGCAGTCTCCACTGTCACTATCTAACTGATCCCTACTTTATTCCCGGCTTCGTCATGATTCCCACAACCTTCCAGGTCTTTCGCTGAAGCCGGGTCTCTAACTTAGGTCCTGGCTCCGATCGTGGCTAGTAGGCTTCCATGTGAGTTTTTTCTCCTGCAGCAGGGCCTCACTTTAGGTCCCGTCTTCTATTGCGGCCTAGAAGGCTCTCAGGCCATCCTTTAATTCTCTCACGATTCATGCAAATTCAGTGTGCTCTTCATCGACAACGCGGACATTTCCCTCTGCTCCAAATGCTGCAGCCAGGGTCATCCTCCATGACAAGCCCTCCATTCCAAAAATGGGTAGGTTGATTGTTGTTCTGGTACCGACACTCAATGCAAGTGATGTCTGATTTGTGGCTGGTCTCTGCTTGCCAGGTTATCTCCTTACAATGGGCACTGACAGTTCACTTCTCACCAGTCGGTGAAGGAGCGCACTGTCACTGTGAGCGGATAAATTCAATACTGCACAGTAAGAAGGGAGCTTGAAGGAATTGCAGCCAATGCATGCTCAATACAGCAGCGACTTGCCCAGCTGGTGGTTACTGATAATGCTTTGTTTCAGGGTAGGGACAGATGCTGTGGCAGTGACCCCATGATGAATGACGTCCCACGAGTATCCCAGCATACACTGGGGGTTCTCAAAGGACTGGCAACAATAAATAAATTAGTTACAGAGGGAAAGGTAAGGACTTTTTAATCAAACCATATTAGAAAAACTCTTATATTATTACAATAAATAGACAGATATTTAAAAGGAAAACTAATATTAGTTTCGGACCACCCATTTAAGGGGGCAGACAGATGGCTGTATTTCTCGTGCGAGGATCGTATTGCAATCCTTGGACTGGCCTGGCACCTCTCCTGACCTGAGCCTAACAGACTGATGTATGTAACAGATCAGGAGATGTGTCTGGCCAGTCCAAGGATTGCAATACAATCCTCGCTCAAGTAATACAACCATTTGTCTGCACCCTAAGGCTCACTCTCACTCACTGGCAGGGCCTGTTGGCTCGTATACCATTAGGCTTTCGTTCTGCAGCTCTGTAGGCTGCGACATGGTCCTCTATCTACACGTTGTCAAACATCCAACGTTCGCTGAATACGTTCTGTCATTCTGGAAGTGTATGCAGATAAGGACAAAGTGGCCTTGATGGGTTTTAAGGCTCACTACACCCGGTCAGGGAGGCCTCCTGGCTTCAGGGCATCAGGTTTCTATTCTGCAGCTCTGATACTTTGGCATCGTTTAATGCGAGTCTGGGTAGAAAGGTGCCGCAAAAGGCAGTCACACAGGTTACAGCCTGAGGGATCTCCCTTACTATGCCATTACCTTGTTGTTCTGGTGCTTATTTCTGTTACGAGCAAAAAGGAGGAATAATCCAGCTTCCAAAAAATTTACATATTTATTAAGAACTAGATGGTGGCCCGATTCTAACGCATCGGGTATTCTAGAATATGTATGTATATAGCAGCCACATAGTATATAGCACAGGCCACGTAGTATATAGGAGCCATGTAGTATATAACATACAAATAGTACGTGGCCTGTGCTATATACTATGTGGCTGCAATATACATGCATACATATTGTAGAATACCCGATGCGCTGTATATAACGCAGCCCACGCAGTATCTAACACAGGCCATGTAGTATATAGCAGCCATGTAGTATATAGTACTGCCCACGTAGTATATAGCAGCCATGTAGTATATAGTGCTGTCCACGTAGTATATAGCAGCCATTTAGTATATAGTGCTGTCCACGTAGTATATAGCAGCCATGTAGTATATAGTACTGCCCACGTAGTATATAGTACTGCCCACGTAGTATATAGCAGCCATGTAGTATATAGTGCTGTCCACGTAGTATATAGCAGCCATGTAGTATATAGTACTGCCCACGTAGTATATAGCAGCCATGTAGTATATAGTGCTGTCCACGTAGTATATAGCAGCCATTTAGTATATAGTGCTGTCCACGTAGTATATAGCAGCCATGTAGTATATAGTACTGCCCACGTAGTATATAGTACTGCCCACGTAGTATATAGCAGCCATGTAGTATATAGTGCTGTCCACGTAGTATATAGCAGCCATGTAGTATATAGTGCTGTCCACGTAGTATATAGCAGCCATGTAGTATATAGTGCTGTCCACGTAGTATATAGCAGCCATGTAGTATATAGTGCTGTCCACGTAGTATATAGCAGCCATGTAGTATAGTGCTGTCCACGTAGTATATAGCAGCCATGCAGTATATAGTACTGTCCACGTAGTATATAGCAGCCATGTAGTATATAGCAGCCATGTAGTATATAGTAGCCATGTAGTATATAGTACTGCCCACGTAGTATATAGCAGCCATGTAGCATATAGTACTGCCCACGTAGTATATAGCAGCCATGTAGTATATAGTACTGTCCACGTAGTATATAGCAGCCATGTAGTATATAGTACTGCCCAACGTAGTATATAGCAGCCATATAGTATACAGTACTGCCCACGTATTATATAGCAGCCATGTAGTATATAGTACTGCCCACGTAGTATATAGCAGCCATGTAGTATATAGTACTGCCCAACGTAGTATATAGCAGCCATATAGTATACAGTACTGCCCACGTATTATATAGCAGCCATGTAGTATATAGGACTGCGCACGTAGTATATAGCAGCCATGCAGCCCACGCAGTATTTAGCAGTGTGGGCACATATCCCTGTTAAAAAAAAAAGAATTAAAATAAAAAATAGTTACATACTCACCTCCTGGGATCCAATGGAGCTGTGGCAATGGGCGTGCGGCTGCCGCCATCTTCCGTTCCCAGGATGCATTGCGAAATTACCCAGAAGACGTAGCGGTCTCGCGAGACCACTAAGTCTTCTGGGTAATTTCGCAATGCATCTCTGGGACCGGAAGCTGGCGGAAGGTGCGAGCGCATCGTCGGACTACGGAAGGTGAGTATAGCAGGTTTTTTTTTTATTATTATTTTTAACATTAGATTTTTTACTATTGATGCTGCATAGGCAGCATCAATAGTAAAACGTTGGGGACACACAGGGTTAATAGCAGCGGTAACGGAGTGCGTAACCCGTGGCATAACGCGGTCCGTCACCATTGGCATTAACCCTGTGTGAGCGGTCCCAGAGTGCATGTTTTAAATCCCACTTCCCTGATTGGTCGCGCCCAGCCGACCGATTTTCTGTGGTCCCAAAGGCAGCACCTAATACTCCTGCCTAGAGCCGCACAGACCGTCTTCTATAGGGAATGTACTTGCTGTATAACTGTGAAGGCAAGTAGCTCCCCCTAATGGCAGCTTCAGGCAGAAAAAACTATATCATCGTGTAAGTATGATAACCATTTTTAATTATAAGCACCGGGAGTGGGGGCTTCTGTCATTGCCACAGCTGCGGGGACTTCAACCTCCTGGGCCCAATACACACAGAGTCATTTTCCTTCAACCACCAAAATGGGCTAAAAACAATGTAAGGCTACTTTCACACTAGCGTTTTTTGCAATACGTCGCAATGCGTCGTTTATGGCAAAAAACACATCCTGCAAAGTTGTTTGCAGGATGCGTTTTTGCCCCATAGAGTAACATTAGCGACGCATTGCCACACGTAGCAACCGTCGTGCGACGGTTGCGCCGTGCTGTGGCGGACCGCAGGGAGCAAAAAACGTTAAATACCGCTTTTTCCGACCGCGCATGCGCGGCCGGAACTCCGCCCCCAACTCCCCGCACCTCACAATGGGGCAGCGGATGTGCCGGAGAAATGCATCCGCTGCACCCGTTGTGCGGCGCATCAAACGCTAGCGTCGGAATCTCGGCCCGACGCATTGCGACGGGGAGATTCCGACGCTAGTGTGAAAGTAGCCTAAGATACAGAAGTCCATGCAATATGTGCTCGTGGCTGCTACAATAACCACAGTCGCGTCACCATGAGCAACGTCAGCTCCACATAAGAGATGAAAATAATGCTTTTTAGAACAAAATCTACCTTCAACCCAACGTCATCGTCACTTTATTCCCCTCTTTTATAGTACAGCTAAAATAATTAGATTTTTTGATAACTTGGTCTTTTATGGATACTATGATACCATATGTGTTTTTTTATTTTGTAACTGGGGAAAGAGAAGTGATATATACCTTTATATTAGTATTAAAATACATTTTTTTAAATATATTAACTTTTTGGATTTTTCTTAGTACTTTAACCTACATTTGAGCGCTTATATTATACGCTGCACTACAGCAGGTCCCTTCTGAAGCTCTGTCATAGGATCGCCAGGATGCCAGCAATGGAGGGGCATTAGGTCCTAAGCAGTCATAATAACCCACTGACACCAACCTATTATGTCATGGTTGGTGGTGAGAGCTGGTGCATAAGTGCTCCAATAATCAGGTAATATAGGGGTCACCATCAGTGACTGACATGGCATCTAAACGGTAAAGCAGCAGTGATAGGAGCTAGCTCCAGTAGCTGCTGCTACAGTCAGATGTTGGCAGTATAACACTGCTGACATTTGTCCATTATGGCGCGGGCTCAGCTCCTTCCTTTCGTACATGCTTCACTCCGGCTGTGACGTCTAGTAACGTCAGGGAGAGCAAAGGGGTTACGAAATGAAATAGCACAAAATTCTATCATCTGGCGACGCACACACCGCTTTATCCAATAACTTACAAAGTAGCTGAGAAACCAGTGCGGACCTGGAACCTGATAAAGTCCCCTGTACACAGAAAGCCGTCCTGTATCTTCAGATGTCTCACCTGAGCTTGTAGCAAATCTTGTGGGCAGCTCGTTCATGGGGGTTAGGCTGCGTCGCTGAGGCTAGGCTTTGTGCAGGGAAGAACTTTTATAGTTTAGATTGGCGATTTCGATGTATTGATGAACCAAATAAAAAAATATCTTAGCCGTGCCGTGCTACACAGCAACCTAAGAGATCATTCTAATACGTGCCAGGAAAGGCTGATGAACTTTCTGTCAATTTTACCAGTCATTCGTATATGATCACATCCCAGACATGATTGCTAGACCCTTTGAAGAGCTAATATGAAAAGACCCCTATAAGGCCGCAGGCTACCACTGCATCACCCACCTGATGAGAACTAACACGTACCTTAGCCGCTCTTTCCTTTGAGGAGTCACTTTTGGAGGTATTACTCGCCCATTTTGCAACAAAATCTGCAGACTTTCCTGCTCTCACCTTCGATGCTGCCATGTCGGAGCCTTTTCCTCTCTTGACCGAGGCCTTAGTAGTAGTTGCTGCTGGAGTTGCAACCTACAGTCACCACAGCATTTATTAGAGGACGCTTGCTGAAGCAGTCTGACCGCATAAACTAAGCACGCAGCCTTGGAAGGGATATAAATCCTATAAAAATTTGCATCTTTTGGGATCTAATCACAGCACCCGTTCTGCAGAAACTGTAGATTAATCCAGTATGCTAATTAGAATGCTAGGTGCACCCTGGGTGTGGCCAAGAGGCTTAGCGCACAGTTGTGCATGTCTCCGCCTCCCTCACTGGTGATTAACAACATCGGCTTGCCTGGCGTGAGCAATGTCTGCAGACAATAGTCAGACCGCAAGCACTATCAATCACCAGCGAGGGAGGCGGGGACATGCAAAACCAGCGTCAGACTAGAGTACCTTGGGCCCCCAGAGATAATCATTCTAGGGGTCCACCATGCTGCTATATCAGCAGTATAGATATATTACCAGGTCACCGATTGTACAGTAAAATGTGCTAATATTTTACCATAATATAAAACACAATTGGCCCGATTTATCAAGTGTAAATTGTCTTTGTTCCCCACAGGAACCAATCAGAGCTCAGCTTTCTTTTTTCAAACAACTCTAGTAAAATGAGAGCTGCGCTTTGATTGGCTGCTACGAGAGCATCAAAGACAATTTTTTTTTTAAAGACTGTTTTGATAACTTTCTCCCAATGTTTATTAACCAATAAATAACCAATGCAACTTAAAGAATAAATACGCCAAAGAAACATTACAGGCAAATTAGGAACACTGTGTTGTGACTGTGAAGAATTGGCGACGGCACATGAACACTTTCCAGGTACTTTCTCCTAAAGTCTAGCTGAGAGGTAAACTTCCATCTCAGATTAATGGCAAAACCATTACTTTGGGCAGATATCCCACAATATTATAGTAGATACAGGTCTCACAAATGCGCTCTCATGTCATTTTAAATCAGGCATCACAAGTTGGTGTCAGCTCCCCCGGCGGCTGTTACAGGCAGATGATGGCAGCCTTCATTAGCCCCGAAAGATGCTTGCAACCCACAGATAATACGAGAGGCTGGGTAAGGGGTGTCAGTGTCTAACATGCAACACAAAGTTCACGTTTATGCACTGAGCATGTTTCTGCCTGACTAAACAGACAAGATCCCAAATAGTACAAAATTTCTCCGCTGCCTCATAGTTCTCTCAGGTTTTCCATTCAAATCTTGTTTTTTTTCCTACGAATAAGATGAAAACCTTAATGCAAGAGCTCAGTGTAGCGACCAGGATAAATGTGATCTCAGAGGGTAAGTCATAGATACAAATGGGATGGATGGATATAGATAGATCGATAATAGATATGAGGATGGATGGATAATAGACAGAAGATAGATAATAGATAGATGATAGATAATAGATAGAAACATAATAGACAGATGATAGATATGGGATAGATAAGATAATAGATAGATAATAGACAGATCGATAGATGGATAGATAATAGATAAATGGATAACAAAAAATAAGAGCATAACTGAAAAACCATAAGTTGGGTGCAGAGCCCCCCAGACAAAAACAAAACCTCATGTAGAGATTCAAAAATTGGAGGCAGCACACCATTCTAAGTGAAAAAAGAAGCTTCTTGGTTGGCTTAAAAAAATGTTCTCACTCGAACTGAAATGTAGCCATGATGGGCTTTTAAACAGAAGCTTCTTTTTTCACTTAGAATGGTGTGCTGCCTCCAATTTTTGAATCTCTAGATCAGGGGTGGCTTCTCATGCGGCCCGCGTTAAGGTCCCCGAGCTGCATCCTGCAAGTGCACAGCACGCAGCGTTCATCACAGAACTCTGCCTGCCCTGCACATGAACGGCGTCATCGGGTTGGGCGGGGTTAGGGTTCACACTGCGCTAGTGTGACCCGTTTAACGGACTACGTTACACCGCGGCATAACGTAGTCCGTTAACGCTGCCATTACTGTCAATGGCGGATGCATTGCTAGCGCATGCCCACAATGGGCGTGCGCTAGCGATGCGCCGTCATTGAGTGACGGACCCGAGACACGGGCTGCAGCGTTTCCGGGTCCGTCACTGCTAGCGCAGATGGAGCTAGCAGATGCTCCATCTGCTCTAGCGCTGTGCAAGCGCCGGCACTTGCGTTAGTGCAGTACGTTTAACGGATGTGTTGAACGGACGGGGTGGGTGGGGTTAGTGATGGGGTGGGCGGAGCCAGTGCCAAATGCTCTCCAGTCCTACTGTCCCGGAAGAGGAGCTGCTGCAGCCAGAGAGATCTCTGTGCTGGCAGCTCTGCAGGTGATCTGTGTCCCTCAGCTAATCTATGTGCCCCCTGTGATCTTTGTGCTCCCCACTGCTATGTGCCCCAATATGATCTCTTTGCTCCCCCAACTATAAGCCCTCTGGGATTTCTGTGCCTCCCAGCTATGTGCCCCATGTCATCTCTTTGCCCTTCCTGCTATCCCTGTGCCCCCCAGCTATGTGCCCCGTGATTTATGTGCCCCTCAGTGATCTCTGTTCCCCCTGTGATCTCTCTGCCCCCCCGCAGCTATATTCCCCTTGATTTCTGTGCCCTCCAGCTATATGCCCCCTGTGATCTGTGCCTCCCAGCTATGTACCCCCCGTGATCTCTATTCCCCCTGTGACTTCTGTGCCCTCCAGCTATATGCCCCCTGTGATCTGTGCCTCCCAGCTATGTACCCCCCGTGATCTCTATTCCCCGTGATTTCTGTGCCCTCCAGCTATATGCCCCCAGCTATGTGCATCCCTGTCATCACTGTAGCTCCCAGCATTGTGCCCCCTATGTGCCCCTTGCAATATTTGTTCTCTCATGTGATCTGTCCCCTTCAGCTATGTGCCCCTCTGTGATCTCCATGCCCCCCAGTGATTTCTGTGTCCTCTAGCTATATGCCCCCCTGTGATCGCTGTACCCCAGCTATGTGCATCCCTGTGATCTCTGTGCCCCTGCTATGTACCCCCCTGTGATATTTGTGCTCCCATGTGATCTGTGCCCCCTGTGATCTGTCCCCTCCAGCTATGTGCCCTCTTTTGATCTTTGTGCCCCCCCTGTGATTTCTGTGCCCCCCCCCCCACCCGTGATCTTTTTGCCACCCCTGGAAAAGCAACTGTGAGAAGCAACATGATCAGTATCACCTAAAATCACAGCTGCACCAAAGAGAAGCAGCTCCAGCCGTTATATTAAAGGGAACCTGTCACACCAAAAATCATATATGAGCTAAGGCAACCAGCCGGGAAAGGTGAGAGAGGCCCGGCGCCTGCACACTGCAGTACTTTGCTCTGCCCTCAACAGGGAAGACAAAGTACGCCTGCGCCGGAGCAGGAAGCAAAGAAGAGGACGTCATCCTATGAAGATGGGAGGCGCCGGACCCGGACCGCGACGCCCATCGGACCGGACCGCAGCGGGACCGGTCCTGAGTGAGTATAATATAACCCGTTTTTCTTACCTTTCAGGTTACATCGGGGGCATATCTACAGCATTCCAGAAGCCCCTGATGAGAGTGGCCTTAGCTCATATACGATTTTTTGGGTGACAGAGTCCCTTTAAGGGTGAGTTACCGTACTTAATTGTTTGATTAAATATACTGGGGTAATTTTCAAGGTGATGATTTTTATGTGGCCCCCGGATGATGGTAGAAATTTCCAAATGGCCCCCGGCCAGAAAAAGGTTCCCCACCTCTGCTCTAGATAGATGATAGAAACTGGATGACAGATAAATCCACAGATAACAGACGCACAGAGCTCTGCTATACACACATGTGCACTCTTATTTCCTATGTGTTGGGCTATGAGGTGTGAGTCCTGTGCACTCAGCAGTGAGGTGTTTGTGCAGCAGTTTCCCTGCCTCTGTACCAGGCTGCTGTGCACACTGTGGTCTGTGCGGGCCGCACATTCCTCCCCCCTCACGTGTGCTCCGGCTCCTGCAGCAGCAGACAGACCCCCTCCCCCATGGAGACAGCAGTGTCACACTGCGGCTGTGCTCCGGCTCCTCTGACCTAGGCAGCTCTTCCTCAGCGGTTCTCTCCTGTACCTGGCCCTGATTAATGGAGCTGTGAAACCAGCCAGATGGGGGCGCACTGAGTCACCCCTTAGGCTATGTGCACACGTTGCAGAATGTCTGCAGAATTTTCTTGAGCGAAACCTGACTCTTTTCGCAGGAAATCTGCTCGCGTTTTTTCCTGGAGTTTTCCAATACAATAAATAGCGGCAAAAAACGTGGAAATTCCGCAAAAATGAATGAACATGCTGCGTTTTTTACCTCGATGTGTTTTTTTTGCAGGAAAAAACTGCATCATGTGCACAACAATGCGGAATTCCATTAGAAATAATGGGAAGCGTTTTGTAAGCATTTTTACAGTGAAAAAACACAACGTGTGCACATAGCCTGTGGGCCCTTCACTGACATTGCTGAGGGAGGAGGGGCCCGGTCAGCGAGGAGCCAGGAGGGGCCCGGTCAGCGAGGAGCCAGGAGGGGCCCGGTCAGCGAGGAGCCAGGAGGGGCCCGGTCAGCGAGGAGCCAGGAGGGGCCCGGTCAGCGAGGAGCCAGGAGGGGCCCGGTCAGCGAGGAGCCAGGAGGGGCCCGGTCAGCGAGGAGCCAGGAGGGGCCCGGTCAGCGAGGAGCCAGGAGGGGCCCGGTCAGCGAGGAGCCAGGAGGGGCCCGGTCAGCGAGGAGCCAGGAGGGGCCCGGTCAGCGAGGAGCCAGGAGGGGCCCGGTCAGCGAGGAGCCAGGAGGGGCCCGGTCAGCGAGGAGCCAGGAAGGCCCGGTCAGCGAGGAGCCAGGAGGGGCCCGGTCAGCGAGGAGCCAGGAGGGGCCCGGTCAGCGAGGAGCCAGGAGGGGCCCGGTCAGCGAGGAGCCAGGAGGGGCCCGGTCAGCGAGGAGCCAGGAGGGGCCCGGTCAGCGAGGAGCCAGGAGGGGCCCGGTCAGCGAGGAGCCAGGAGGAGCCAGGAGGGGCCCAGTCAGTGAGAAGCCAGGAGGGGCCCAGTCAGTGAGGAGCCAGGAGGGGCCCAGTCAGCCAGGAGGGGCCCAGTCAGTGAGGAGCCAGGAGGGGCCCAGTCAGCCAGGAGGGGCCCAGTCAGTGAGGAGCCAGGAGGGGCCCAGTCAGCCAGGAGGGGCCCAGTCAGTGAGGAGCCAGGAGGGGCCCAGTCAGTGAGGAGCCAGGAGGGGCCCAGTCAGCCAGGAGGGGCCCAGTCAGTGAGGAGCCAGGAGGGGCCCAGTCAGTGAGGAGCCAGGAGGGGCCCAGTCAGTGAGGAGCCAGGAGGGGCCCAGTCAGTGAGGAGCCAGGAGGGGCCCAGTCAGCCAGGAGGGGCCCAGTCAGCGAGGAGCCAGGAGGGGCCCGGTCAGCGAGGAGCCAGGAGGGGCCCGGTCAGTGAGGAGCCAGGAGGGGCCCGGTCAGTGAGGAGCCATCACACCACTCAGGGAAACGCGTCACTTACTGTATTTGGCCCAGAGGCAGCAGAGCCGGGACCTCCCTCTGCTCTTCACAGTGACTGCACAGAGAGGTCACGGTGACTGAAGAGCGGGCAGGCTCTCCACCAATCACAGCACAGCTTCTTACCTGAGCTCAGCTGAGCAGCCAATGGACAGAGAGTATAATGAACACTGCAGCCAATCCGTGTTGTTGTGGTTGTGTGCAGCTTGGAGTCTCCTGTGAGGACCTTCTCCCAGCAGCTCCAGTCTGGACCGGTCAGTGCTGAGGTGACTAGAATGGAGGAGATTCAGGACCCCTCATAGACCCCCAGTCTAGTCCCCTCACTACAGCACTGGCTACAGTGGAGGGTCTGCAGTGAGCGGGTTATAGTGAGGCCCAGGAACAAATATGAGGTTTTTTTTCTTCAATACAAATTACAGTAATATAAATATGTGGCGTATATAACATATATATATCTATATGTGTGTGGTGTATGTACGGTATATCTCCAATATAATTGTCTAAGGGTCACTTCTGTCTGTCACGGATATTCATTGGTCGCGGCCTCTGTCTGTCATGGAAATCCAAGTCGCTGATTGGTCGTGGCAAAACAGCCACGACCAATCAGCGACGGGCACAGTCCGGCGGAAAAATGGCGGCTCCTTACTCCCCTCCAGTCAGCGCTCACAGGGTTAATAGCTGCGTTACACCTCGGAGTAACGCACTTCCTTAACGCTGCTATTAACCCTGTGTGACCAACTTTTTACTATGGAGGCTGCCTATGCAGCCTCAATAGTAAAAAGATCTAAATGTTAAAAATAAAAAAAAATAAAAAAAATCGTTATATACTCACCGTCCGTCTTGCGAGACCGCTACGTCGTCATCTCGCGAGACAGCAATGCACTCAAGACCGAAGCGCGTGAGGAGCGTCGGTAACCGCTTCTCCTGGATCCGGCCACTTCTCCTGGATCCGGGGGCTCCGGAAGGTGAGTATATAACTTTTTTTTTTTAACAGGGATATGATGCCCACATTTCTATATACTACATGGGCTGTGCAATATATTACATGGGCTGGGCGATCTACTGCGTGGGCTGGGCGATCTACTGCGTGGGCTGTGCGATCTACTGCGTGGGCTGTGCAATCTACTGCGTGGGCTGTGCAATCTACTGCGTGGGCTGTGCAATCTACTGCGTGGGCTGTGCTTTACACTACGTGTGCTGTTACACACTACACATACATATTCTAGAATATCCGATGCGTTAGAATCGGGCTACCATCTAGTGTTTGATAAATCTCCCCCTTCGTAACCCTATTACACACACTGTCCACCTACTTTTGGACCACCCTGTATATAAATAAAATTGGAACGGCACCAGGCAAAATACCTTCAGTGTGCACACATCCCCAGCCAGCAATCAAAAAGGTTCCTTAGAATAATGGAAGAAAAAGAGGAAACCGCACAATAGAACTCCAAAAAAGTGATGTTTAATGCCCAAACTGCGTGGCGACGTTTCAGATACAATCCTTTCTCAAGCTTGAGAGCAACGCTCCCCGACGCGCGTTTCGGATCTTAAGGTACTGTCACACTGAACGATATCGCTAGCGATCCGTGACGTTGCAGCGTCCTGGATAGCGATATCGTTGAGTTTGACAGGCAGCAGCGATCAGGATCCTGCTGTGACATCGTTGGTCGGCGCAGAAAGTCCAGAACTTTATTTCGTCGCTGGCTCTCCCGCAGACATCGCTGAATCGGCGTGTGACGCCGATTCAGCGAGGTCTTCACTGGTAACCAGGGTAAACATCGGGTTACTAAGCGCAGGGCCGTGCTTAGTAACCCTATGTTTATCCTGGTTACCAGCATAAACGTAAAAAAAAAAAACCAAACACTACATACTGACATTCCGGTGTCTGTCCCCCGGTGCTGTGCTTTCCTGCACTGGCTGTGAGCGCCGGCCAGCCGAAAAGCAGAGCGGTGACGTCACCACTCTGCTTTACGGCTGACCGGCGCTGACAGTGCAGAGGAAAGCACAGCACCGGGGGACAGACACCGGAATGTCAGTATGTAGTGTTTTTTTTTTTTTAACGTTTACGCTGGTAACCAGGGTAAACATCGGGTTACTAAGCGCGGCCCTGCGCTTAGTAACCCGATGTTTACCCTGGTTACCAGGGGACTTCGGGATCGTTGGTCGCTGGAGAGCGGTCTGTATGACAGCGCTCCAGCGACGCTGCAGCGATCGACATCGTTGTCGGTATCGCTGCAGCGTCGCTTAGTGTGACGGTACCTTTAGTCATTCGTCAGGTCAAAATAGTCTATTCACCATCTGCAAGCATAAATAGTCGATTGTCAAGGCCATCTGAGTTTGACAGGGGTATACAACAAGGGTGTCTGCTTTCACCTCTTCTATATGCATTAGCAATTAAGCAAGTAAACAGATTTGAAGGACTTAATTGGTTTTAAGTGTATAAACATAATAGAAAAGGGGAGTCTGTATGCAGGTCAGCAACTGGTGGAGTTTGGCAACTTGGTTCTGGAGGTTGGGAATCGAGGGGAATTGACTTTAGATCAGTTAAAAGAAAATGGAAGACTTAAAAGCTTTAACCCTTTCCCAACATGCGCTGTACTAGTACTGCACATGTCGTGTCTCCCCCTTTGATGTGGGCTTTAGCGGTGAGTCCACATATTTCCCGGGATATGTCATTTGTTTTGAATTATCCACTTGCAGCTATTAACCCGTTAAATACCGCTGTCAAATGCTGACAGCGGCATTTAATGCGCGCTTCCGGCCATCACGCCGAAATCCACCATCAGTGACCCCCATCACGTGATCGCGGGTCTCCGATGGGTTGGGGCTCATAGCAAGTGAGGCATTCTGCTACATACAGGTGATCTGATCAGTCTGCATGTAGCAGAGGTGATCGGGCTATGGCAGCTTCTAGTCTCCCATGGAGACTATTGAAGAAATCAAAAGTAAAAAAATAAAAAAATATTTAAAAAAAAAAAAATTAGAAATAAATATATAAGAGGTGGAAAGAGGTGTTGGAAAGCACTCCTAGACTGTCCTCATGTGAATCTCATGGCTCTCGCAGATGTACGTTATTCAGAGTATATAGAACACAGCTTTCTTTTCAGAATCGGGGGACATCCAAATACAGATTGTCCAAGATGTGGAACAGGAGATTCACATTTGTTACATGGTGTGGTAGTGCAGAAAATTGAGCTCCTAGCGAATCCAAGCAGACCCCAAAATATGTATATTGGGGTATATGGGAGAATCTGTCGATTTTGAATCTCCGATGGCTATAGGTCTTTCGCGAACATTGTATCAAGCAAGCAAACTTATCGAACACTGGCTAGATGCTCAACCACCGACAAATAAGTTAAACAATATTATTTGGTTGGAAAATGCGGTATATAGGAAGAAAAAGCAATCTAGAAAAGACAACATTTGGGGACGCTGGTTGAATGTTCCAGGCCTGCCATCTGGAGTATTCCTGAGATATGACGTATGGCAATTTCTGGCTTCATGAACACTTCTGGTATGATCATTCCAGGTCAAATGATATAGCTATGGTCATTACACAAACACAACTAAATATTAGGGCAGATATCCTAACAGATACATACATAATAAAAAAAGTATAAAATGTTATTGGGGGGGAAGGCGGTTTTATTAATTTGTCTGATTGAAAAAAAAAAATTCAAATCCTTGGAAGATGGCAACTTTATTGTATCTTATGTATAACAATAATATATATTGATGCCATGTAATACTAAAAATCTTTGTTCTACTGATCTTTTTGTAAAAATGTGTAATTTTCTTGATAAAAATAATCTGATTAAAAAAAATGCTTAGTGTACTTTCAACAAACTTTTGCATCTTAGATTTCCAATATAGATACCATCAATAGTAGAACATTTTTTCCGTTACCAAAAGCTTTTTTTAATGAGAAATTGCTCTCTAGTTACTGGGATTCTCACTTCTGAGCAGTTTGTCGTCCACTGCCTGTTGTTAAGACTGATCAGTCTACAGTTACAGACAAGCAGGAGATTACAGAGAGCAGAGATGTCACTTTACAGGGCTGGTGCTCATCCCATCTCTTACACAGAAGGTGCCGCTACATACAGGCAGAAAGTTGCTGAACTTTCATCATAACCAAGTGTTCAGTTGCAGGCTTGTTTTTCATAGTAAGTTAGCTGTGCAATTCTGCTCTCCTCCCCTTTAATCAACTTACCTCTGTATCTTATAGCAAACCAGCTGTGCAATCCTCCCCTTGCATCTACCGTACTTCTTATTTTTGCAGTAGAAATCCATTTTATAGCTGTGCACACTCTCGAACAAGACAATGTAACCCAGAAGTCAGCTGCTTGTCTCATTTATACAAGTGTGTATATTATTTATTACAACTCATCGTGGGAAGGGAAAAGGTCAGGAGTGGTCACTGCTGAGGACTCGAAGAAATAAAACAAGAGTATCAAGTAGGTTGAGAGGGTTAAATTAAAGTTGCAGACATGGGCTGGTTTTATGTGGGCCTCACTCAGACGTAGGTGTTCTGCGCTTTTCACGGATACAACACGGACATGTGAACAGCCCCATAGACTATCATGGGTACGGGTTTTTTCGAATGAAAAATACCAATGCAAATGATTAACAGTGCAAAGCATATGAAGATTCGGAATTAAGCCACACGTGAAAAGCACGGAGCAAGCACCGATGACTCACGTTCCATTATTCTGCGTATGTGGGGGAAAAAAAACAAAAAACGTCTGAACGTGGCCTTAAACTCTCTGTGCAAGTCTTGCACCTTGAGGACAAAGATTTCAGACTCTGTGTTGAATAGGAGAGTTAGATTGGTTGTGGTCTACGGGATCCGCATTGATCTACAAAGGTGATGAAGGCTTCCCGGGAACAACTCTACAAAGTCTTTATTGTGTCATAACTATTTTCTTTAATGTACAACTCCGAATAATAAAAAAAGGAAACCATTATTTTTTTTACATCGGTTATTATCCGACATTACTGTTGTACATTTGCATACATTGCAACCTCTCATGGAGGAACACATGGTGCGAGTGTACCTCTAAATAAATTCTTTGATGGATGCAGTGTGAACAAAGTCTTAAACGGAAGCCATCACTTCCAGAAGCACCATTTCCCTGAAGATATAGGGTTAACCATGTTGGGCTAGTTTACTGGAGCAGCAGCTGCAGGGAGAAAATTAACTTATATCCTCCCTGCAGCCGCTCGCTTCCAGTCATCGGAGAGCTACTAAACGTTCTCTGCACCACCTCAGTGACTGGAAACCAGTGGCCACAGGGAGGATATAATGTTTTTCCTTTAGCCCTTGCTCCAATAAGACAGCCAAACATGACAATGCCATTTACCCGCAGAATAACCCTATTATCTGCAGATATACGGAGTTCTGTCCTTTACAAAGTTCCCTTTAAATTACAAAATTCAGTCTGCGTTCAGCCTCCACTAGAGGGCGCTGTATACTTACCTGGTTCATCAGTATGCTCCCCCTAGTGGTGACTAAAGGCAGCCAGAAATATATCATGTACCATTCCAGGTAGATGAGGTTACCCGCACCTTCGGCATTATCACAGCATTGCTATTTTATTTTCAGTGGAACGTTACAGAGTAACCACAATGTCACGGTTAACCTCGTAAGTCTAAAGAAAGCAAACGAAATCATTCACTTCACTAAAATAAAGCTTCTTAAAAAGTGTAAAAATATCTTACAGAGACAAAAAAAATTATATATATATTGTTCACAATGAAGCCGGGATGTCACCTGCTTCTGTTTGAACTGATCAGTTTTTATAAATATACAAGCATCAAGAAAGAGAGGTCAAAAAGCACAATATAAGAAATTCCATATCCGGACCTGATCTGTACAGGCTTTATTCAGCGACGTCTGTAGAAACAGAGTAGCTCACAAAACCTTAAATAAAAGGTCTAAAAAAAAGTAATAAAATATTATCTTCTTCTGGTTAGCCTGATAACGGTGTAGACAAAATATACATATAAAACAAAACGATGTCTAAAGTCTTCCATCCAACGACGTTCTGAAAGAAAGGAAAATAGAATCAAGGTATTACTTGTAAGACATCAAGATGGATGAAAACAGGGCTGATAATAGTGATGGGGGATCCTCAAGCTCTTTACGTAAGACCCATCACTTGCCAGAAAGATTTACTGTATATACTCGAGTATAAGCCGACCCCCCCTAATTTTGCCACAAAAAAACTGGGAAAACTTAATGACTCGAGTATAAGCCTAGGGTGGGAAATGCAGCAGCTACTGGTAAATGTCAAAAATAAAATTAGATACCAATAAAAGTAAAATTAATTGAGATATCAGTAGGTTAAGTGTTTTTGAATATCCATATTGAATCAGGAACCCCATATAATGCTCCATACAGTTTATGATGGCCCCATAAGATGCTCCATATTAAAATATGCCCCATATAATCCTGCACAAATGTTGATTATGGCCCCATAAGATGTTCCATACAGACATTTGCCCCATATAATGCTCCACAAATGCTGATTATGGCCCCATAAGATGCTCCATAGACACATTTGCCCCATATAATGCTGCACATGGCCCCATAAGACGCTCCATATAGATATTTGGGCATACACTAGACCTGGTATTCACCCGTCTCTGCTCTCTATCTAACTTCACCACCTCCCCTCTCCCTCTATCCGACCACCATCTGCTCACCTTCTCATCCCTGTCCTCCTCACCAATCATCCATATCCAGCAACATGCGCACCCACGCAGAAACCTTGCACACCTAGACACCCACACACTCTCTGACTCTATCCTACCACTGGCATCCATATCCTCACTCCACGACACAGACAGTGCCGCTGCTTTCTACAATGCCACTCTCGCATCCGCTATTGACACGGTTGCCCCTCTCGTCCATGGCAGAGCGCGACGTATCAATAGACAACCTTGGCATAATAACACCACCAAAAAGCTAAGGCAAGTGTCCAGGGTTGCGGAGCGGCGTGGGAAGAAAACACACTCGCAAGACGACTTCACTGTATTCAAACAAGCAACACTCGCTTTTAAATCTGCACTCACCTCTGCTAAACAGGCCTACTTCACAACCCTCGTATCTTCCCTATCCCACAACCCCAAACAGTTATTCAAAACATTTAACTCCCTCCTCCGCCCCCCACTGCCCCCTCATCTCTGCTGAGGACTTTGCCACACACTTTAAAAATAAGATCGACCAGACAAGGCAAGACTTTATTGTTCAACCACCACAACCCCTTTGTATACCAGACCAGTGCCCAAACCCCATAACCTCCCTATCCAACATCACTGAAGGGGGACTTAATTGTCTCCTCTCCAAATCCCACCTCACCACCTGTGCGCTCGACCCCATCCCATCCCACCTCCTCCCCAACCTCACCACCACACTTATCCCATCCCTAACCCACCTCTTCAACCTATCACTAACTTCTGGCACCTTCCCCTCTGCGTTCAAACATGCCACAATCACGCCTATCCTTAAAAAGCCAACCCTCGATCCAACTGCTATGTCCAGCTATCGCCCAATATCGCTGCTCCCATTTGCTTCCAAACTCCTGGAGCAGCACGTCCATGCTGAACTCTCCTCCCACCTCTCATCTAACTTGTTGTACGACAATCTACAATCTGGTTTCCGCCCCCATCACTCAACTGAGACTGCCCTGACCAAAATCACTAACGACCTACTTACCGCCAAAGCTACAGGACAATACTCTGTACTCCTCCTTCTAGACCTGTCCTCTGCTTTCGACACAGTTGACCACTGCCTCCTACTGCAGATGCTCTCCTCCTTTGGCATCAAAGACCTCGCCCTATCCTGGATCGCCTCGTACCTTTCCAACCGCACATTCAGCGTCTCCCACTCCCATACTACCTCCTCATCCCACCCTCTCTCTCTTGGAGTCCCCAAAGGCTCTGTTCTAGGACCCCTACTCTTCTCAATCTATACACTTGGCTTGGGACAACTCAAAGTCCCATGGATTCCAGTACCACCTCTATGCTGATGACACTCAGATCTACCTCTCTGGCCCAGACGTCACCGCTCTGCTGTCCAGAATCCCAGAGTGCCTATCAGCCATATCCTCCTTCTTCTCCTCTCGCTTCCTCAAACTCAATGTGGACAAATCTGAACTCATCATCTTTCCTCCATCCCACAAATCTTCCTTACCTGACCTATCTATCGCAGTCAATGACATCATGCTTTCCCCTGTACCCGAAGTCCGCTGCCTCGGAGTAACCTTCGACTCTGCCCTGTCCTTCAAACCACACATCCAAGCTCTTTCCACCTCCTGTCGCCTCCAGCTCAAAAATATCTCCAGGATCCGTCCTTTCCTCAACCCCCAATCTACTAAAATGCTTGTGCACGCCCTCATCATTTCCCGCCTTGACTACTGCAACATCCTTTTCTGTGGCCTCCCTGCTAACACCCTTGCACCTCTCCAGTCCATCCTTAACTCTGCTGCCCGACTAATCCATCTCTCTCCTCGCTACTCCTCCGCTTCCCCCCTCTGCAAATCTCTTCACTGGCTCCCATTCCCTCAGCGTATCCAGTTCAAATTACTAATACTGACCTACAAAGCCATCCACAACCTGTCTCCTCCCTATATCTCTGAACTAATCTCTCGATATCTTCCCTCATGTGATCTCCGGTCCTCCCAAGACCTTCTCTCCTCCACACTTATTCGCTCCTCATCCAATCGCCTCCAAGACTTCTCCCGAATATCCCCCATCCTCTGGAACTCTCTGCCCCAACACATCTGACTATCAACCACAGTCGGATCCTTCAGACGGAACCTGAAAACTCATCTCTTCAGGAAAGCCTACAGCCTGCACTGACACCGCTGCTGCCTCATCACTACCGAAGCTACCGCCTCACCAACACCGGAGCTACCGCCTCACCAACACCGGAGCTACCGCCTCACCAACACCGGAGCTACCGCCTCACCAACACCGGAGCTACCGCCTCACCAACACCAGAGCTACCGCCTCACCAACACCGGAGCTACCGCCTCACCAACACCGGAGCTCCTGCAACCCTCAACCTACTGTCTCCTTCCCCATAATGCTTAGAATGTAAGCCCGCAAGGGCAGGGTCCTCGCCCCTCTGTATCAGTCCGTCATTGTTAGTTTGTTTACTGTATGTGATATTTGTAACTTGTATGTAACCCCTTCTCATGTGCAGCACCATGGAATCAATGGTGCTATATAAATAAATAATAATAATAATAATAATAATATTTGCCCCATATAACGCTGCACATGGCCCCATAGATATTTGCCCCATATAATGCTGCACATGGCCCCATACAGATAATTGCCCCATATAATGCTGCACATGGCCCCATAAGATGCTCCATACAGATATTTGCCCCATATAATGCTGCACATGGCCCCATATAATGCTGCACATGGCCCCATACAGATAATTGCCCCATATAATGCTGCACATGGCCCCATAAGATGCTCCATACAGATATTTGCCCCATATAATGCTCCACATGGCCCCATATAATGCTGCACATGGCCCCATACAGATATTTGCCCCATATAATGCTGCACATGGCCCCATAAGATGCTCCATACAGATATTTGCCCCATATGCTGTTGCTGCGATTAAAAAAAAAAATAAAAAAATGACACTCACCTCTCAGGCCCCCGGCACTTGCTATATTCACTGGTCCGCATTTTAATGATGGCCGCCGCTGTGTCTTCCCCGTCCTCTGCAGTGACGCTCAGGCAGAGGGTAGTGCACACTAATCGCATCACCTTTGACCTCAGTGTCACTGCAGAGGACGGGGAAGACACAGCGGCGGCCGTCAGGGGAACAGGTGAATATCGCTCACTGCGTTATACTCACCTGCTCCTGGCGCGGTGCAGTCCCTGGTTCTCCGGGCACTGACAGCTTCTTCCTGTAGTGAGCGGTCACATGCTACCGCTCATTACAGTAATGAATATGCGGCTCCACCCCTATGGGAGTGGAGTCTGGTCCATATTCGTTACTGTAATGAGCGGTACCATGTGACCGCTCACTACAGGAAGAAGCGGTCAGCGCCCGCCTGGACAACCAGGGACAGGGACGTGAAGAGACGGCGCCAGGAGCAGGTGAATATTACTAGACAGCCCCCGCTCCCATTCCCGACCCCTGGGAATGACTCGAGTATAAGCATAAGTATATACGGTAATTATTTTTTCACTGGTGTAAACGTCGCTGTTCTCCTGAATCTGCCGTTTTTCTTTTGTTCCTGCTCCTCTCCGTTCCTGAAATATAGCCGCCTCTTCTCTGTATATAAATGTAATTATATATATTTATTAAAAGCCAGCTGGGCATGGCTTGGTGAGGACCCCACCCATTTGACTAACACTAGACTTACTTACAAGGAAGAGGAGGCCATATCTCAGGAATAGAGAGGAGCAGGAACAAAAGAAAAGCAACGCCGGATTCAGGAGAACCGCAGCATGCACACACAATTTTTATTTATGGCCTCTTTAAGAGGTTTTCTGCTAAAAAAAAAAAAAACAAAAACGGTAACCTCTGTTACACATGACCAGTGCTGTGTACATAGGGGGCTGGCTGGGGTGATGGGAAATGGACCACCTGCACCCTCACCAAGCTTGACTACAGGGCTCTAAAGTACGCAGTCTGAACGTGTCGGTGGCCGGACATGCACAGCAATGCTCCATTCATTCTCTGCCTACTCCAGCAGTCTGATGGAGAAACAATGGAGTGCTAGAGCGCAAAGCCATTCACTGCTCCATCCAGATGGGGCATTCTGGAGATCGGTGGTGGCTCAAAGGGTAAGACCCCACCATTATGTCTATGGATGGTTGACAACTTTTAAAGGTGGGATCGTTTCCCCCTCAACTACTGCACATGGTCATACGCCAAACACTGGAAATTCTCCGAGGACCAGCAGGAAAAGTTGCCAACAGACCATGCTACACATTTCAAAACCAGATTTTTTTTTTTTTTTTTAAACCTACTGCATGCATTTAGTTAAACCTCACTCACCTAAACTTACCTGTTCTGTAAGGGACTGGTCAGCAGGATCAGCCCCCCCTAATCCGTCTATATGGGTGCAGGTCATAGGAAGCCGAATTAAGTCATACTTTGATATCTGAAATCTGATGTGTTCCAGAGAAATCCACGTTTTTCTTATCCCCTTACCGTGCATGGACGGCGCAAGTCAGTAGCGGTGTACGTAGTGGGCTCACAAGGTGAACTCGTCCCATACTTCCTCTAACACACGCGGGCGGACCCAAGATCCACCCACGACTGTTAGCGACCACTGCCAAGACCAACAGCGAACCGCCATGGGGGTGCGTAATTCTATGCGCTCATTGGCACTCTTATGATGGGAATGTGGGGTGCTGATGAGCTGCTATGACGGGTCTGTAGAAGACCTCCATGCCTGTAATTATGGAGCACTTTCGAAACCCAGCTTGTGTCGAAAAGTCAAAGATGGCTGCCATTTTTATTTTATGCAGCGGTACTGTGTTATCGCTGTGTATAATACAAGCGGTCAGACGATCGCAGGTTCAAGTTCCTTAAGGGGACCAATAAGTAATGAAAAGTATTAAAAAAATAAATACAAATATGAAAAAATTAAACAGTTTAAATCAACCCCTTTTCACCGTTTAAAAATAAATACACATTTGGCATTTGTGTCCAGAAAAGTCCAATCAAAATATAAAAATAATTAACTCAATTGGTAACTACCGTAAATAGAACAACTGCGTTTTTGTTGTTGTTGCCGTATTACCACAAAAAATGCTGTAAGAAGTTATCAAAATGTCACATCCATCCCCAAATGGCATCAATGAAAAAAAAAAAAAAAAATGTCTTGCCCTGCAAAATATACGCCTTTAAACCGCTCCATCAGCTGAAAAATGTAAAAGTTGTAGGTCACGGAAAATGGCGACAATCCCTCAAACCCTTTTGGCAAAATTTAAAAAAAAAAAAATTCCACCACTAAAACAATAAAAAACCTGGAAAAGTTTGGCATTGAAGTAATCACACGAATGAGAATTATATTGCTAGGTCATTTGTGCCACACAAGGTACGTCATAAAAACAATTCTCAAAAAAACAAGTGTCAAAATTGAAGGATTTTTTTTTTGTTGTTGTTGTAAATTCACCGCACTTGAATTTTTTTCTCCAGTTTTCCAGTACACTATGTGGTAAAATGAATGGTGTCATTCAAAACTACAACTCTTTCCGCAAAAAAACAAGCCCTCATACGGTTATGGGGACAGAAGAATATGAGTTTATGGCTCTGGAAAGGGGAAGAAAAAGCAGAAGTGAAAAAAATGGAAGGGGTTAATATGCTGTTAAGATCTATGGGCCGGACAGCCCTCCACTGCTTATTGTAAATGAAAGGGGACATTACCAGTGTGAGGCACGTAGATCAGACTGTCAGTTATTACATGTCTCACACTGGTAACTTTCCCTGTCTTTTATAACAAGATCTAGAAGCAATTTCTCGGGGAGATCTATGTCCGGCCCATAGATCCTAACAGCTCATTTACATATTAAGAAAAACATGGATTTCTCTGGAATAAGACATTGAATCGCAGCTAGCAAGGTATGATTTTATTCAGCTTCCTATGACCTACACACAGGCGTGTTTTAAATCCAGCTGTTAAGAAATGGACATTGGCATTTACCTGGTTAACAGCCGTGGACGGAATTTCGATCCACGCACGGCTGTTAAAGGCACATTATGGGCAGATTAAAGGATTTGTCCACTTCCAGGACAACCCCTTCTTAAACTAAACGTTTGGCCCTGATAAAATAATGAAGCCTACACTCCCCTCCTGTGCCGGCGCAGTACCCAAAAAAATGTCAGCACTCGCTCTCCCATGTGGTTGTTGTGACACGATGCCACTGCATCAGTGTCCCGGGATGGGAGTGTAGGTTTTATTATTTTTTCGGGGCCGAACATTTACTTTAAGAAGGGGTTGTCCTAATAGTGGACAACACACTTAAAGGGAACCTGTCACCCCGAAAATCGCGGGTGAGGTAAGCCCACCGGCATCAGGGGCTTATCTACAGTATTCTGTAATGCTGTAGATAAGCCCCTGATGTTACCTGAAAAAGGAGAAAAAGACGTTATATTATACTCACCCAGGGGCGGTCCCGCTGCTGGTCAGGTCGGATGGGTGTCTCCGGTCCGCTGCGGCGCCTCCCATCTTCTTTCCATGACGTCCTCTTCTGATCTTCAGCCACGGCTCCGGCGCAGGGGTACTTTGCTCTGCCCTGTTGAGGGTCAGACAAAGTACTGCAGTGCGCAGGCGCCGGGCCTCTGACCTTTCCGGCGCCTGCGCACTGCAGTACTATCCTCTGCCCTCAAGAGGGCAGAGCAAAGTACGCCTGCGCCGGAGCCGTGGCTGAAGATCAGAAGAGGACGTCATGGAAAGAAGATGGGAGGCGCCGCAGCGGACCGGAGACACCCATCCGACCTGACCAGCAGCGGGACCGCCCCTGGGTGAGTATAATATAACGTCTTTTTCTCCTTTTTCAGGTAACATCGGGGGCTTATCTACAGCATTACAGAATGCTGTAGATAAGCCCCTGATGCCGGTGGGCTTACCTCACCCGCGATTTTCAGGGTGACAGGTTCCCTTTAACTAAGTCATCATATGCAGAGGAAAAAAAAAAAAAAAGGATATGATGGGCTCAGCGTGCGAGCTGACATCACAGGCAGGGGCACGTCATATGACAAATATACGTCAAAAGTCGTGAAGGGGCTCCATTTTTGTTGCAATTAATTCAAAGCTTGGAAACATGTCAAAAGCAATTTGTGGGCCCAAGTTATCCTATAAGTGGGGTCCGCCACCCCTCTACATACGGGATTATTGCACCTTACAAGGACAATAGATGTGCCACCATTATTTTTGACACCGATTCTTCCATAATGGTTGTTTTCACCTAAAAGCCAAATAGCAGAATATTGCTGTTTATCTATAAACTGTCAGCAATAGACAAAAATCACACTTACCTTCGCTTCTATGAGCAAGTTATTCTTTGTCACTCTTTCCCTTCTGTAAATAAATAAACAAAAAAACAAACATTTAATAGATATTTTCAGGAGTAACAAGAGAGATCAGGGTACCGTAGGCGGTGGTGGGCACTGAGCAGGACTGCAGAAGAGGTGACTTGGACATGTGGATCCGTCCTCTAAAAGTCCTGGAATCTGAGGAGCCACTAGTGTTAATCTACAAGGGACCCCTGAAATAACGAGCTGGGGGCTGCCCCTTATTAGAGACGATATTCACCTATATAGCCGATACTTGCCTTTTTCTTGGGTTTTGACTGCAGCCCGACTCCAGAATCTGTGGACTCTCCAAATGAAGCCATTAAACTTTCCATCAGCTTCTTGCTTTCTTTTCTCGTTTTATCGCCGTCTTCTACAGGGAACAATATCTCTGTATTAGAGCCGCAGGCAGAGAACTTCCCAGATAAATCCGTCAGCCAACTGATCTCAATGGGAACGGTGTATATTTAATTTCCTCAGCGGTGCAAAGAGTAATATTAACCCCTTCAAGACCTTGCCCTTTTCCGTTTTTGTGTTCTGGTTTTTCGCTCCCCTCCTTCCCAGAGCCATAACTTTTTTATTTTTCCGTAAATATGGCCATGTGAGGACTTGTTTTTTGCGGAACAAGTTGCACTTTTGAATGACATCATTGGTTTTAGCATGTCGTGTACTAGAAAACGGGAAAAAAATTCCAAGTGCGGTGAAATTGCAAAAAAAGTGCAATCCCACACTTGTTTTTTGTTTGGCTTTTTTGCTAGGTTCACTAAATGCTAAAACTGACCTGCCATTATGATTCTCCAGGTCATTACGAGTTCACAGACACCTAATATGTCTAGGTTATGTTTTATCTAAGTGGTCAAAAAAAACTCCAAACTTTGCTAAAAAAAAGTTGCGCCATTTTCCGATACCCGTAGCGTCTCCATTTTTCATGATCTGGGGTCGGGTGAGGGCTTATTTTTTGCGTGCCGAGCTGACGTTTTTAATGATACCATTATGGTGCAGATACATTCTTTTGATCGCTCGTTATTGATTTTAATGCAAATTTTTTTTCTCGCTACGCTGTTTGGCGATCAGGTTAATGCTTTTTTTTTTTATTGATTGGGCAATTCTGAAGGCGGCTATACCAAATATGTGTAGGTTTGATTTTTTATTTTTTTTTTACCCTTATTTTGAATGGGGCGAAAGGGGGGCGATTTAAACTTTTATTTTTTTTTTTAGTTTTTTTCAAATTTTTTTTGTTTTTACTTTTGCCATGATTCAATAGCCTCCATGGGAGGCTAGAAGCTGGCATAACTCGATCGGCTCTGCTACATAGCAGCGATCATCAGATCACTCCTATGTAGCTGAATAACAGGCTTGCTATGAGTGCCGACCACAGGGTGGCGCTCACAGCTAGCCGGCATCAGCAACCATAGAGGTCTCAAGGAGACCTCTGGTTACTATGCCGACGCATCGCTGACCCATGATCATGTGACAGGGTCAGCGATGCGCTCATTTCCGGCCCGATGGCCGGAAGCACTGGTTAAATGCTGCCGTCAGAGTTTGACAGCGGTATTTAACTAGTTAATAGCGTCGGGTGAATTGCGATTTCACCCGCCGCTATTGTGGGCACATGTCAGCTGTACAAAACAGCTGACATGTTCTGGCTGTGATGCGGGCTCACCGCCGGAGCCCACAACAAAGCATTGTACCGACCTCCGCAGTAATAGTACAGCGGAGGTCGGGAAGGGGTTAAAGGGATTGTTTCATCTTGTTAAACAGGTAAAATGGCAAAGTATTTGTAAAAAAAAAACCCAAAACAAGTAAGGCTACTTTCACACTAGCGTCGGATTCGGCTCGTCGCATTGCGTCGGGCCGAGATTCCGACGCTAGCGTTTGTTGTGCCGCACAATGGAGGCAGCGGATGCATTTCTCCGGCGCATCCACTGCCCCATTGTGAGGTGCGGGGAGGTGGGGGCGGAGTTCCGGCCGCGCATGCGCGGTCGGAAAAAGCGGTCCGTCGGCTGCAAAAAACGTTACATTTAACGTTTTTTGCTCCCAGCGGTCCGCCACAACACGGCGCAACCGTCGCAAGACGGTTGCGACGTGTGTCAATACTTCGCAATGCGTCGGTAATGTAACTCTATGGGGCAAAAACGCATCTTGCAAACAACTTTGCAGGATGCGTTTTTTCCCCTAAACAACGCATTGCGACGTATTAAAAAATCGCCAGGGTGAAAGTAGCCTAACTGCACAATTTACCTTAGTACAAATCCACTTTGTTTACCAATATAAAGGGATTACTACTGTAGTTTACTGCTTATTGCCTAGATTACTGACTGTGGTAAAAAAAAAAAATAAAAAAAATTGTATGTATGTATGTATGTATGTATGTATGTATGTATATATATATATATATATATATATATATATACACATACATACATATACATATGTCTAGGGTTATATGTGTGACTAGTGAATGTTACATCTGTCCTGAAGGCAAGTCGCACCTAGGTGTTAATAGGTACTTCCTTGGGACTAGTAGAAATTCTGTCTCCATATCTCACCAGGGGGTCTAGCTAGGGCCGAGAAGAAAAGCAACATTTGGCACCTTCCAGGTCTTGGAGGGGAGACGCTAATTACGGCCTGAGGGTCAGCTATCCCTGGGAACCACCTCACAAGTGTCTCCAGAGGAAAATAATATATATTCATTAGTAGAGTGGCCGTGCCCAATCAAACAGACCGCAATTACCATATTAACCTGGGAGGCCGGTCTAGAAACCTGACCTCAGACCAAAGTTATAAATTTAGGCTGCAGACAGAGAATTGTGTTCACATGTGAGGGCAGCCTGAGAAGCTGATGCTGATGTGTTCCACCAACTCTATTCACCCGCCCCTCAGGGAGCAGAAAACAACTACCAGTTAGATGATTTCTGTAAGTTTTCTCCTGTTTAATTTGATACTGTTTTGCATAAGTTGTATGTCTTTTTATCATATTTTTTATACCTTTTTCTTATTGTAAGCATTGAACCTTTTATTATTAAAGTATAAAGCTTTAACAAGTTGAACCTTGAATGTTCTAAAAGAATCCATAGCCTAAAGGTGTGTGAGGCTTATGAGTGATAGACATATTTTCTCTATCGCCTCTCATTGGGAGACACAGGAACCATGGGGTGTACGCTGCTACCACTAGGAGGCTGACACTATGCACAAAGAAAAGTTAGCTCCTCCTCTGCAGTGTACAATTTTATTAGTATTATTGTTAGTTCCGGGACTCATCGCCCGTGTATTCCATGAGTGGTGGCAGCGTGTATTGAGCGGGTGTGTGGCCTGGGTCGGTGTGTGATCTATGCTCCCACTGCAGCATAGGACAGAGGGTGAATGCTGGACAGAGTGGGGAGATAGATTAACCCTTGCAGGCACAACTCCAAGTCACATGTGAGAGTAGGCACGTGACGAATAAGTGACGCCACGGAGTAGGGATCCGTGACAATTGGTGGCGAGCGGTGGGATAGAATTATTTCTATTAGAGCATTAGTGCATGGTTTAACCCCTTAATGACCGCCAATACGCCTTTTAACTGACCTGAGATATAAGAGAATAGCCTCCCAATACAGGTGACAATCCAGCAGCTGTCGGCTGTACACTATAGCTGACAACTTGCTGTATCAGCCATGATCAGTGTTGGCACCTTCCAAATCTGTTTAACCCCTTAGATGCTGCTGTCAATAGTGACTACATCATTATAAATGGTTAACAGAGTGTGGGGGCTTCCTCTTTATCCCAATTGGTGCCCTCAAATCATGATTGTGTGTGGTCCTGATGTTTGCGATGGCAATGCACGACCAAATAGCGGCTTTAGAGTCTGACGGCTGTAGTAATCTGTTCAGAAGATAGAGGCATTTATGTGATAAAAATACAAATTTTCATTTCTGTCATGCTACTTTGCATTAATTCCTGAAAAGCACATGAAGGGTTAATAAACTACCTGACAGCAGTTTCCAATATGCCAGGGGGTGCGGTTTTTAAAATGGTATAACTTTTGGGGGTTTCCCAATATATGGGACCCCTAAAGTCACTTCAAACATGGATAGGTCCCTAAAAAAATACATTTAGTAAATTTCCTTGAAAAAATGAAAAACTACTGCTACATTTTTAAACCTCCTAAAATGCTAACAAAATAAAATAACATTTTATAAATGGTGCTGATGTAAATCAGGCATGAGGGAAATGTTATTTATTAAAGTCTTGCTGCGGTATGACTCTCTGAATTAAAGGGATAATCATTCAAAGTTTGAAAATTGATAATTTTTTAACATTTTTCTCAAATTTCTGATATTTATTAAAAATAAACACAAAACATACCGACCTAAATTTATCATTATCATAAAGTATAATGTGTCACGAAAAAAACTCAAAATCACTTGGATTTGTTAAGCGTTCCAGAGTTAATACCACATAAAATGACACTGGTCAGATTTCAAAAATTTGGCTCCGTCACTAAGGGGTTAAGCATTTATTCCCTGTACTAAAGAATTGGTACCCTTGCGAGGAGTGCACCAGTTCTTCAAGGTTCAACTTACTGCTTACTTAGACATACTTGCAAACAGTTACCCCTTTCCGTTTTTCTTTTCTATCTTTTATTTGGCAAAGGCTGTTCATCGATATGGCAGCCCAGCAGAATGGGGAACCCACAATTTAGGCAAGCAGTATTTGACCATTCCATTGGTCCAAACTGTCCATCAGTAGCGCACAGCCCATCGCTAAGGGGAGCGGGTGCGCTCCTGCATAGCAGATTTGAGAAAACCCCCCTTTTCAAAAGCCTTCCGAGTGCAGCTCGCCCATGTGTAACCCAATGATCGGCACATGTATGCTCAGACCAACTTAGCAGTCACTCACTTTTCTTTTCGGATTTCTCCTTTTTGGAGGGAATAGGGCTGGTGGTCTCTTCTGCAACATCAGCTGCCATCAGCTTCTCCTCCTTCTTTGCTTTCTTAGCCTTTTTATCTTTTTCTTCGCACAAACTGTCCTGAGAGGCGCTCGTCCGCTTTTTGCTACTTTTCTTTGCAGACAACTGACCGAGTTCTGGGACAGCAGGGGATTTTATAATAAAATCTTCATCTTCCGAAGGGAAGGAGGTGACATGTCGGGGGAGACTTCTCTCAAGGACACTACTATCCTGGACGGTCACTGGCGCAGCTGCTACATCCCCGCTCTTTGAATTTTTCTTCAATCTTGCCTTTTTGGGGCTTCTTCCTTCCAAAAGGGCCAAAACCGTCTCTTCTTCAGAGTCCAACAGACCTTTTAGAGAAAGAAAAGAAGTAAAACAGAGGTTAAACGAAACAAAAAAAAACAAAACAATTTTTGGGGGTAAAATTGGTTTAGACGTCATGGAAACTTTTCCACAGCTTGTCTTTATGTTAAATTGAAATCCTCCCGAGATACAAAAGATCACAAAGATAGTGGTGATAGATGAGTTTTGCAAGTGAACAGTACAAACGTAACAATAGATGCCCACCATTTCCAAATTGGACCACTTAAATAGGACCTGTTTGCGCTAAAACAAAGTAATTAAATATTTTGTAGCTAAATTCATGAGCTCCCCTGATTCTGCCATTCTTCCGTTTTGTGCTGTGTATTGCTCCACTGCGGAGATAGCCACACTTGTTTCTTCTGAAGCTCAATATTTGAAATCTCTACTTGTGCTGCAACGAGAGGTTTCTTAAGAGACTTTCACTCCTCCCTCCCAGACACTATCAATCAAAGCTCAGCAGCTACTGAACTGTGATTGGTGGCATCAGGGAGGGAAGGATGAAGGCTCCAAAAACAACAAATGTGTCTATCTCTGCAATGGAGTGATACAGCACAAAAAACGGAAGAGAGTGGCAGTATCGGGAGAGCTCAGGGATTTTTACCAGGTATTTAACAAGTGACAGATCTGGCTATATACTCTTTACTCAAATTTTACAAAAACCTCAGAAAATCCTTTCAACGGCATTTACAATTAAGCGTTGGATTCCGCAATCACAATTACACTAACCTGCTGGGGTGATCGGAGCAGGTGGAGTCGGCTTTGCTTCCAGCTGTGTTTTAACTTTGGACTTCTTCCCACTTGTCATTTCGGTACTCTCATTAGCTGGAGTGGTCTTGTCTTTTTTCTCTAAGAACAGCTTTCGTTTTTTAGGTGTGGCTTGTAGAAGACTCTAAAAAAATAAATCAGGAAGTGCTTAGGGTACCATCACACTAATCGACGCTGCAGCGATACCGACAACGATGTCGATCGCTGCAGCGTCGCTGTTTGGTCGCTGGAGAGCTGTCACACAGACAGCTCTCCAGCGACCAACGATCCCGAGGTCCCCGGTAACCAGGGTAAACATCGGGTTACTAAGTGCAGGGCCGCGCTTAGTAACCCGATGTTTACCCTGGTTACCAGCGTAAACGTTAAAAAATACTTCAGCTGTCTGTCCTCCGGCGCTCTGCTTTCCTCTGCACGGTCAGCCGGAAAGCAGAGCAGCACTGACACAGGATGCAGGAGGAGTGCAGAGAAGCACAGCGCCGGGAACAGACTGCTGAAGGTAAGGAAAGCGCCGGCCCTGCGCTTAGTAACCCGATGTTTACCCTGGTTACCAGTGAAGACATCGCTGGATCGGTGTCACACACGACGATCCAGCGATGTCAGCGGGAAGTCCAGTGACGAAATAAAGTTCTGGACTTTCCTCAGCGACCAACGATCTCCCAGCAGGGGCCTGATTGTTGGTCGCTGTCACACAACGATTTCCTTGAAGATATCGTTGCTACGTCACAAAAAGCAACGATATCGTTAACGATATCGTTATGTGTGACGGTACCTTTAGGACAATGTGCAATGATTAGAAATTGTGATGAGCGAATGTGCTGGGATAAGGTGTTGTCCACCATGCTCGGGTGCTAACCGAGCGTCTTCAGCGTGCTTGAAAAATATAATCCGAGTCCCCGCGGCTCCATGTCTTGCCTATTTGTTAGGAAATCCCTGCATGTATTGTGGCCATCGAACAGCCGCGAGACATGGAGCCGCGGGGACTCGAACGTATTTTTCGAGCATGCAGCACATTTCCTCATCACTAATTAGCACCAATATAGAGAAGAGCACTTAGCGACACATACCTCAGAGTTTTCTGGCTCACTTGCATCATCCGCAAAGACACCAGCTGTTCCAGGTACTGGGAAAAGACAAGCACTTAACCCGTGAGCTTACAGTCCATATTCATCTTTTTTAATTTTGCCATCACTTGAAAATAGGGATTTTTGTGTGTACTCACCGTAAAATCCTTTTCTCCGAGCCACTCATTGGGGGACACAGGACCATGGGTTATGCTGCTGTCACTAGGAGGCTGACACTAAGCTGAGACAAAAAAGGGTTAGCTCCTCCCCTGCAGTATACACCCTCATGCTGGCTTCCAGAGACCCAGTTAAGTGCAAAAGCAGTAGGATAATGAGAACAATATATCAAAAAAACATTGGAACATAACATGTCAAACAACAGTCAAAGACTAAAAAAGATAACAAGCCGTAAGGCTATCAGGGTGGGTGCTGTGTCCCCCAATGAGTGGCTCGGAGAAAAGGATTTTACGGTGAGTACACACAAAAATCCCTATTTCTCCTTCGCCTCATTGGGGGACACAGGACCATGGGACGTCCCAAAGCAGTCCCTGGGAGGGAAACAATACAACCAAGTAACTCTGTGTACCATCAGACTACAAATGCGCAACGGCCGCCTGCAGGATACACCTGCCAAGGGCCGCGTCCGCAGAGGATTGGGTGTGAACGTTGTAATGCTTTGTGAAGGTATGCAGGCTGGACCACGTTGCGGCCTTGCAAACCTGCTCCGCTGATGCCTGGTGCCGGATGGCCCAGGAAGCACCCATCGACCGAGTGGAGTGAGCTCTAATCCCCGCCGGGATAGGACTGCCCCTGACCCGATAGGATTCCTGGATAGCAGATCGGATCCATCTGGCTATAGTGGATTTTGACGCAGCCAAACCCTTTCTGTGACCCTCCGGGAGCACGAAAAGGGCGTCCGATTTTCTGAAGTGAGCCGTTCTGGAAATGTACCTCCTGAGGGCCCTTACCACGTCCAGAGTATGGAGAGCCTTCTCGACCCTATGTTTGGGCTGCGGACAAAAGGAGGGAAGAATGATGTCCTCGTTAAGGTGGAAAGAAGAGACCACCTTGGGAAGAAACGCCGGAGAAGGACGTAGGACTACCTTGTCCTGATGAAAGGCAAAGGAAAGGTGCCCGGCAGGATAGAGCGGCGAGCTCTGAAACCCTTCTGATGGACGTCACCGCTACCAGGAAGGCGACCTTCCAAGAGAGGACAGAGAGCGGAACCTCTTGAAGGGGTTCGAACGGAGGTTCCTGGAGAACCCCCAGGACCAAGTTGAGATCCCAGGTCTCCAACGGCATCCTGTAGGGAGGAACAACATGGGAGACTCCCTGAATGAAAGTCTTGACCTGAAGGTTGGTGGCGATCCTACGCTGGAACAGCACGGATAAGGCTGAGATCTGGCCTTTAAGAGAGCTCAGGGCCAAACCAGAATCCAGACCAGACTGAAGGAAATTCAGGATACAAGGGATGGAGAACCTGAGCGGAGGGTGCCCTCGGAGCCTGCACCAAGAGAAGAAGGTTTTCCAGACACGGTGGTAGATAGAGGCAGAAGACGCCTTGCGAGCACTTAGCATGGTGGGAATGACCTGCTGAGAGAAACCAGCGCGAGCTAGAATCCAGGTTTCAACAGCCACGCCGTTAAACGTAGGGCCCCTGAGCTCTGATGGTAGATCGGTCCTTGGCGAAGTAGGTCTGGGCGGTCTGGCAACCGCAAGGGGACGTCGGCTACGAGCTGGACGAGTTCCGCGTACCACGCGCGACGAGGCCAGTCTGGGGCGACCAGAATGACCGGAACTCCCTCCATCCTGATCTTTCGGATGACCTTCGGCAGTAAGGGAAGGGGAGGGAACACGTATGGGAGCCGAAAATGGTGCCACGGAGAGATCAGCGCGTCCACTCCTATGGCCTGGGGATCCCGAGATCGAGCAATGAAGTTGTGGACTTTGGCGTTCCATCTGGACGCCATCAGATCCACGTCCGGGGTCCCCCAGCGAAGACAGATCTGGTGAAAAGCCTCTGGGTGAAGTTCCCACTCCCCCGAGGCAAGGCCCTGGCGGCTCAGGAAGTCCGCCGCCCAGTTCTCGACTCCCGGAATGTGCACCGCCGAGATGATGGAGTGGTTGGTCTCGGCCCAACGAAGGATGAGGGAGACTTCCCTCATCGCCGCCCTGCTGCGGGTACCCCCCTGGTGGTTGATGTAAGCCACCGCCGTGACGTTGTCCGATTGGACTCTTATAGGGTGACCCGCGAGCAGAGCGTGGAAGTGACTCAGAGCAAGTCTGATAGCACGAATCTCCAGAATGTTGATGGGGAGACTGGATTCCCGAACAGTCCAACGGCCCTGGGCCGAGTGGTGAAGAAACACCGCCCCCCAGCCAAGACGACTGGCGTCGGTGGTCACCATTAACCAGCGGATCGGAAGGAAGGACTTCCCCTGGAGAAGAGATGGTCCCAGGGTCCACCAAATGAGAGAATGTCTGACCCTTGGGGACAGAGGACAAGGGAGGTCGAGAGAAAAGAGACTCCTGTCCCAGTTGTCCAGCAGAGCCTGTTGCAAGGGGCGGAGATGGAGTTGAGCAAAGGGAACGGCTTCGATTGCCGCAACAATCTTCCCCAGGATCTTCATGGCGAACCGAATGGTTCGCGGGCGAGAATGGCAGAGTGAACGGACTCCCTGTTGGAGCGCTTGGACCTTGGACCGAGGAAGCAAAACCAGCCCCCTTGAGGTGTCCAGGATCATACCCAGAAAGGAGATCTGACGGGAAGGAACGGAAGATGACTTGTCCAAGTTGATCAGCCAGCCCAGGCGCGAAAGAGAATCCAGGGTAATGTGGACGCTTGACTCGCAGGCCTGAAAAGACGGGCCCTTTATGAGGAGATCGTCTAAGTAAGGTAGCACGACGACTCCTCGAGAGTGAAGAATGGCCATGACAGCCGCCATGACCTTGGTGAACACCCTGGGCGCCGTGGCGAGACCGAAGGGTAAGGCCGTGAACTGGAAGTGGTCCTCCCGAATGGCAAAGCGGAGGAACCTCTGATGAGGCGGGAAAATCGGGATGTGAAGATAGGCATCCTTGATGTCTATCGAGGCCAAGAATTCCCCTCTTTCCATGGAAGAGATGACTGATCTGAGCGATTCCATCCTGAAGTGCCGGACTCTCACGCACTTGTTCAGGAGCTTCAGATCCAAAATGGGACGCACTGTCCCGTCCTTCTTTGGCACGACGAAGAGGTTTGAGTAGAAGCCTCTGAACCTCTCGTGTTCCGGGACCGGCACGATGACCCCGCTCTGGCGGAGGGAGTGGATGGCGCAAAGGAGGGCGCGAGACTGAGCTCCCGAACTGGGAAGACGAGAGGGGAAGAACCGAGTTGGAGGGGGAGAGGAGAACTCTATCTTGTAGCCAGATGATACCAGATCCCTGACCCACTCGTCGTTTACGACGGAGAGCCAGGCTTGCTGAAAAAGGAGTAGACGACCGCCTACTCTGCTGGTATCGGCTGGCGCCGTTCCCGAGTCATTGTGAAGGGAATCTGGGGGGTCTCGAACCTCTGGTTCTGGGCTGCCTCGGTTTTCCGCGCCAGGAAGGATTAGGTCTGAAGGATGGACGAGCGTCTCTGTCTGCGCGGGCGGAACGGTCCGATCTGGGAAGGCCGGAGGGATTGGACCAGGCAGAGCTGGTACGAAAGGGCCGAAAACGAAAATAAGGCTGGCGCTGGAAAGCTGCCTTGGGCCTCTGTTGGGGAAGAAACTTGCTCTTTCCCCCTGTGGCGTCGGAAATAAGCTGGTCAAGCTTTTCGCCAAAAAAACGCCCGCTTTGAAAAGGGAGAGAAATCAGGGATTTCTTAGAGGAAGAATCTGCGCGCCAATCTCTGAGCCAAAGGGCCCCTCGAATAGCGATGGCGTTGGAAGCCGCCGAAGCTGCGCAATTCGCCGCGTCGAGAGATGCGAACATAACATAATCACTGGCCATGGCTAGCTGCTTAGCCAGGTCCGCCATTTCAGAGGGGAGATCCTGCTCATTAATGGATTTCGCTAGGGCATCCGCCCAGGAAACCATAGCCTTGGACACCCAAGCCGCGGCGAAGGAGGGAGACAGGGACGAGCCAGAGGCTTCGTACACAGAGCGAGCTAGAGAGTCTATCTGGCGTTCGGTGGGGCTCTTAATTGAAGCGCCCTCCGGAACTGAGAGAAGAGTCTTAGAGGCCAGGCGCGAGACCGGCGGATCTACAGTAGGGGGATCCGTCCAGTCTTTCACGAGATCAGCTGAGAAGGGATACTTGGAAACCAAGTCCTTCTTTCCCGTGAAGCGCTTGTCTGGGCGCTCCCTGTGACGCCTGACTATATCCAGGAAGGCTGGATGAGAGGCAAAAGATTTGTGAGAACGCTTGGTTCTGGAAAAGGAGACCGCGTGTTCCGGTGCGGAATTAGAATCGTCATCCACCTTCAGTGCGTGATTGACTGCTACAATGAGGGAGTCAACCGTGGCTCTGAACTCCGGAGCCTCCGGGTCCAAAGATATCTCGGACTCATGTTCAGAGTCTTGAACGCTGCGAGCCCCCAAAGAGGGAGAACGAGAGGTGGAGCTGCCAGAGTCTGAATGGCGGGGTGAACGCTCAGGAGAGGTAGTACGGGTCCGTTTTCTGGACGACCGTGCCTCCTTAAGAGGAGAGCGGCCCCTGCTGGCCGACGATTCCCCTGCTATGGAGGGATCTCTTAAAACCTGTAACGGATTGCCTCGTTCCCCGGGAGGATTTTGAATGGATTTGATGGCGTTAGCTAAAAAATCCACGGACTGTGAAAGCGAGGCGACCCACGGGGGGGGGCTAGGTACACCAGGGTCGGTGGCGGTGGAGGGCTCCTGGGCACATGGGGCATCGCAGGCAGGGCAGAGGGGAGAGCTTTGGGGCCTGGGTAGTGGGGCCTGGCAGGTGGTACACGCAGAAAAAAAGGTTGTATGCACCTTAGAGGATTTTTTAGACCTTGACTGCGACATGATTCTAATGCAGAAAAAATTACAGGGTCTATATAGTGTAACCAAGTCCTCCCGAACTGGGAAGAGAGGGCGGCGCTGCAGAGGGGAGCTAAGGAAGTCTCCTTACCCCGGTCCTGTGTCCCGCTATCCAGGAGAGACGAACTGCTGAGAATTCCTCTCTGAGAAGAGGAAGCCGGCTGCACGTGGCCACTGACACACCGGAGATGCGACAGGCAGGAGCTGCAGCGCTGAGGAGAGTGACCAAGATGGCCGCCGAGATCAGGGGAGAGATCTCGGCGGCTGCGAGAAGCGCCAGGAGCGGGGAGGCGGCGCCGCTGTGACGCGTCGGAGTGGGCGGAGCTTAACGGCGGCGACCAGCGGCTAGGCCGAAGCCGGGGGCTAAATTTGCGGCCTCGGCCCGGCGCGCGGTCGCAAGCGCCGGAAAAAGACGGGGACACCGCCCAATGACGGAAACAGCCTGCAGATGGTGTCCCAGGGATGAGGAGCCCTCCTGACCGCTGGCGACCCCCCCCACAATCCCCCCACCTGGCACTTACCCTGATATGGAGGGGTGTGCCATGCAATAGGAACGGTGCAGGGGTTGGGAAGCCTCTATCCACCGGCCCCAGATGGGGGGTGGAGAGGAACCGTCCACCACCTGAGTCACAAGTCACATTGGTGATGCAGTGTGGTCTGCACGGACGCCACGGGGATAAAGCCACTGTACAGCCGAGGGTAGGACCTGGTGGACAGGGCAGATGTCCGGCAATAAAAAGGCCTGGCTGCAGAGGAGGATACTGGAGGTAAGAACACCAGTGCTCGTCTGTATAACAAAAGGGGAGATCGGGGCCCATTAGGGGAGAAACCGTCGCCCAAAAAAGGACAGCTCAGGCAGTGGCTCCCACGTCGCAGGAGAGGATACGGTGAGGTGAAACTCCCGTGCTCGCCTGTTGTTGATTCGGGGGAGATCGGACCTTAGAAGAATCCGTCGCCCCCTTCGTCCGGAATAGATAAAAGAAAAAAGAAAAAGAAAAAAACCCATAGGGGTTAAAAATCAGCGTGCCTCCTACGGACACTAAGCTTAAACTGGGTCTCTGGAAGCCAGCATGAGGGTGTATACTGCAGGGGAGGAGCTAACCCTTTTTTGTCTCAGCTTAGTGTCAGCCTCCTAGTGACAGCAGCATAACCCATGGTCCTGTGTCCCCCAATGAGGCGAAGGAGAAATTTTGCTTTGAGATATTAATTCTTTATGTGCTCAGTGTCCTTAGCTGCAGCTTTTTTTTTTCCAGTTTTTTCCTACTTGCCTTCCAAAGCCACAACTTTAAATACCATACCCATAAGAGGGTATTTTTTTTTTATTTTTTATTTTTTTTTAACACAGGACAAGTTATATTGTTTAATGGGAAATTCTAGTATATTTAAAAGTTTTTTGAAGAAAAAAAAAAAATTCTGGGATTTTTGTTTTGAGCATCTCCGGCTATCAATGTGGTTAAAATGGCTTGTAGGTATTTGGTGGGACAGAACAGTAATGAAGAAACAAAAAACTTAAAATGGTTTTCTAAAGTATAAAAAAATTATATATATTTTTTTTAAAAAAAAAGGGTATTCACCATTTCGGCCGTTGTACCATATATGCTGGGGTGTTTTTCTACTTATTTATTTTTTTAAAATCCTAATAGGGGACTTAAAAACGCAATCGTTTTCTAGAAGTTGCACACATGGTGACTATTACTTACCATCTTCTGAGACTTTGGCAGCAGTTTTCTTCACCGTCTTCTGACTTGATAGGACACTCTCCATTCTTCCCTGTGGAATAAGTAAAATATAGAAATAACTTTTAAAGGCCATTAGGACAAGTACACACCAGGTTACACCCACGTAGCCGGTAGTCATACTCTGATAATACAGCAGATCTAAACCAGACTCAACATCGGGAGCACATACTCCCATTTTTCGGCAAACAACATTGGATGAATCTGATGGTGTCAGCACTAACTGGATGGGGTCTTTGTCTTGACAGTTCCAGGAGGAATAACAGGGGGATTTAAGTATTTGCTAAAGAAAACATCAGGTAGAAATCATACCCATCTTTTTTTCACCCACAATATGAGGTATATCTTATGCATACTCTTCCAGATTTCCTATCCATTGGGATACAGTTGTTTAAGGGTTAATAACAAATAACTCTCTCAATGGGTGTCATTGGGGTACACAGGAAACCATAGGGGTGTGTTGCTGCCACCAGGAGGCGCACACCAAGAAGCCGCTGGTATAATTTTTCTAATCTTTCTCTTTTTTCCTCTAGATAGGGAAACGGGCCTCTCTGTGGTCCTGATACAAAAGATGGCGAGTATAGTCTGCCAAGGGTCAGGCCGAATCCTCGCGTCTGGATGGCAGGATCATTTCCCGATGCAGTCCGTATTTCTGCTTTGTCCCGTTTACAGCTGACAACTGTTCTGCTCAGGCCACATTCAACATAATGTTTGACGATGCCACCGCCATGGCATAACACCAACCAGAATCAGCAGAATTAAGAATTTCCGCAATCTCAGTGGTCCATATATCCACAGTGAACAGTTACTAGGCCATAGATTTCCTAAGCCAAAAAAGGGCTTTTGGTGGGAGGTGTTCTCTTCACAGAAATGTCATCAGCCAGATTTGTTTCTGGTGGTTGCGATTTCAGACGTTGACCTCATGCCATTCAGACTCAACGAAATTGCTCAATAAAATCAAGTCGGAAGGAATTCCAGTCATCTGCATGGCCCCAGAAGATCCTGGTACGCTTAAGTAATCAATCTCCTCTCAGTTGGTCCATGGAAACTACTGGATCATCCGGATCACTTCCCAGGGTGCCTTCCTACACAGATATTCATGGTCGCTCACTTTAACGGCATGGTTGTTGAAGCTGGATTTCTAAAGTCTACAGTTTTTTCCGATCATTCTGATTAGAGCACTGAGGCCCCTTCTTGTCAATTTCCCATCTTCGTAGTTGGAAGGCCTTTATTAGTTGGCGTGTATCTCTCCATGTTACCGCTATGCCCTTCTCGCTTTCTTGCAGATGGGTTTTGAGCCCGTGTCTCAGCTCACTATATGAAAAGTTTTCTGGCCAGACGACTCCTTTTTAGAAGCATCTGGCTTCCAGGTCCCTAAATCAGCTCTTTCCTTCAGGATATGGCTCACATCTCCTCACTCTTGCGCTCCTGTTAGGTTGCTCTCCTGGTAGCCAATACTTCCATTAGACCATTTTCCAGCTGGTGGCTCTCTCCTGTAAGCTCTCCGTTCCTTGTCTTTCTAGAATACATTCTTTTATCCGTAAGGTAAATTTTCAACCCTAATCAGGAAAGCGTTCTACCTTCCTTCTGTTCGTCTCTCTTTTCTCATCTGACTGAATAATTTTTAAGCACGTTGGACATGGTCAGAGCAGTGCGTCTGTCGGTGATTGCTTCATTCAGATGTTCAGACTCCAGTTTGTCCTTCCAGGAAGATCTCTACAAGATCTTTAAGGTTTCCATTGCTCACTGGATATGTCGTTCTAGCATTCTGAAAGTGTATCTGGCTAAGGATAGAATGCCTCCCCCAGGAATTAAGACTCACTCCACCCAGGTGGTGGGAACTTCCTGAACCATTCCTCATTAAGCTTTTGTTCTGCAGTTCTGTAGGCCGTGACCTGGTCCTCCATCCACAAGTTCTCAAATTGTTAGAGCTCATATCTTTAGAGTTGACTGACGCAAGTCTGGGTGGAAGAGCAAACGGTAATCACCTGGTTTACAGTAAATCCGATCCCTCAGGCTCTTTCTTTACACCTTGGTGTTCATCTGATCCCCAACCTTGGGACATCTCATGGTTTCCTGTGTCCCTCTCAATGAAGCGACCGAGAGAAGAGGATTTTTATACTTGCCATAAAATCCATTTCTCGTAACCTTTGATGGGGTGGCAGAGCTCCAATGTCCCTTTGGGATGTGTTATTTCCATTGTGGTCTAGGACTTTACTCTGTTCTACTGTACCGTTCTTAGTAGTTGTACAGCTTCTACTGCTTCCTCACTAACTAGTTTAGTACGGTGTCTGCAAGGGGATGTAATCTGCAGGATAGAAGACCAAGTGTAATTCTTATTTTCAGCCACCTATTGGCAGCAGCAATCACCCTTGGTTTCCGGTGTTCCCCAATAAAGGAATTTTATGGCGAGTCCAAAAATTTTCTTATTTTAACTAAAAGTAACCACTAAGTATCAGTCTAACAATTTTTGCATATCACAAAGCTAGATAAAAGGACTTCTAGACATTCATTAGAAGCAAAATGGTAGTTTTAAGAAAGACTATTTAGAAGGCTGCTCAACTTTACATTAAATAAGCAAATTAGTAAAAATGATGCAAAGCTGTACACAAACCTATAAGGGCAAATACGGTAGAAAAAGTTATAAGACCACAAACCACTATCAACCTGATCAGAGCAAAAAGCAAGTACCTTAGCAGCTACCTTTTTGTAGGAGTCCTTTTCAGGGGATTTGCTCGACACCTTTGCAGTCGCTTGTGCCATTGCAACAGGAGTTTTACCTGCAGACTTCAAAATCCCCAATTTGGATGGTGTTGGTGTTTGGGCCAAAGCGCTTTTTCCTTTTTTGACCGTTGGGTTAACAGGAATCTGTGCCAAAACTTCAACCTACGATAGTTACACCATTGGTTAAGAATAGGCAACTGCAAAACTAGCAATCCCAGGTTCAATTCTACTTCATACACAGATAATACCCGCTTAGTTTCCCTCTCGGATTCATTGCTCAGAAACAAAGCATCCAGGCTAAAATAACACGCACTAAGGCAGGGTAGCCTGAGGAGCTGGCAGTGATTCTACAGAGATACTGAAGGGACCGCGGAATCAGAAAAACAGTGCAAAAAAGACAATATATAGAAATAAAAGGAAATATATCATAATAAGGATACAATATATTTTATAATAAATATTATCACTTCTTGGGAAACTGCTTTAGAAAATAAGAAACCGAAATATATCAATGCTTCATCACGTGTATGATAAAGATTTGGCCCATTAACCCCTTCCCGACCTGTGACAGTGTATGCGTCATGAAAGTCGGTGTCAATCCGACCTGTGACGCATATGCTGTGTCACAGAATGATCGTGCCCCTGCAGATCGGGTGAAAGGGTTAACTAATTTCACCCGACCTGCAGGGACAGGGGGAGTGGTACTTCAGCCCAGGGGGTGGCTTCGTGCCCCCCCCCCCCCCCCGTGGCTACGATCGCTCTGATTGGCTGTTGAAAGTGACGTTTCACTTTCAATCAGAGCAATGGTAATAATTCACCAATGAAAATTTGTGAAATATTACAATCCAGCCATGGCTGATGCTGCAATATCATCGGCCATGGCTGGAGACCGCGATCTGCCCCTGCCACCGATCCACCGCCCCCGTCCTGTCTTCTGCTATCCTCCGCTCCCCTCCGTCTTTCTGTCCACTCCCCCTGCAGTTTTGTAAATTTTGTTGTAAAAATGAGTAATTGCTGGTCAAATTTTAACCCTTATAACTTCCTATAAAAAAAAAAAAAAATGTGTTTCCAAAATTGTGCTGATGTAGACATGTGGGTAGTGTTATTTATTAACTATTTTGTGTCACATAACTCTCTGGTTTAACAGAATAAAAATTCAAAATTTGAAAATTTTGCCAAATTTCTGATTTTTTCACAAAAACGCAAAAATTATTGACCTAAATTTACTACTAACATGAAGCCCAATATGTCACGAAAAAACAATCTCAGAATCGCTAGGATCCGTTGAAGCGTTCCTGAGTTATTCCCTCTTAAAGGGACACTGGTCAGAATTGCAAAAAATGGCCAGGTCATTAAGGTCAAAATGGGCTGGGTCATGAAGGGGTTAAAGGGAACCCATCAAGAGGTTCATGCTGCCAGAAACACTGGAGGCATGAATCAGAGACCTTCTCCTTTACCGCTGCCAGGTCTGTTTACTCAAATGGTGTTGGTGCGGCCGGGAACGATAGGTATAGACACAAGTACCAACTGTCTAGAGATGCGCTACCGCCACCTGCAGGATCCGTCTGCCCAGGCCCACATCTGCTGAAGCCTGAGTGTGAATATTGCAATGCTTCAAAAATGTGTGCAGACTGGACCAAGTCGCAGCTTTACAAACCTGTTCCACCGACGCCTGGTGCCGAATGGCCCAAGAAGTACCCACCGACTGAGAGGAGTGTGCCTTAATCCCTACTGGGAAAGGCTTGCCCTTGACACGGTAAGCATGGTGAACAACCGAGCGTATCCACCTGGCTATTGTATAGTTTGAAGTGGCTAGTCCCTTCCTGTGACCTTCAGGAAGCACGAACGATGTGTGTCTGACGGAAAGGCGCCATCCATGAGACGTAACTCCTCAGAGCTCTCAGCAGACCCAGAATGTGAAGAGCCCCTTCAACCTTGTGTACAGGAGCTGGGCAAAACGAGGGCAGGACAATGTCCTCATTAAGGTGAAAGGAGGAGACCACTTTGGGCAAGGACGGGGACGGCCTGAGAACAACCTTGTTCTGGTGGAAAATTATAAAAGGAGCTCGACAGGACAGAGTGGCCAGCTCTGAAACCCGCCTGAATGACATCACAGCGACAAGAAAAGCGACCTTCCATGAAAGGTGGGTTAGCAACACGTCCCGCAGTAGTTCAAAAGGAGTTTCCTGTAGAACACCCAGGACAAAGTTAAGATCCTAGGCATCCAAGGGCATTCTGTAGGGACGTACCACGTGGGAGACCCCCTGAATGAAAGTCTTCACCTGCGGCTTGGAAGTGATCCTGCCCTGGAACAAAACAGATAAAGCGGAAACTTGACCTTTGAGGGACCCAAGATCTAGACCTGAGCCCAGACTGGACTGAAGAAGAAACTCCAATATGGTGGGGATGGAGAAGACAAGAGGATGACCGCAGTCTCTACACCATGCGAAAAAAGTTTTCCAGGTGCGGTGATAGATGCGCACCGATACAGGCTTCCGAGCTCTAATCATGGTGGAAACTACTTCTTTGGAGAACCCAGCTTGGTTTAAGGACCCAGCTTGGTTTAAGGACCCAGGATTCAATGGCCATGCCGTTAAACACAGGGCCTGAGTTCTGGTGGCAAATCGGGCCCTGGGAGAGTAAGTCTAGACGATCTGGGAGTCGACAGGGGACGTCGACGACAAGTTGCACAAACTCTGCATACCACGCCCGGAGTGGCCAGCCTGGAGCAACCAGGATAACTGGTACCCCCCCTCCGCCTTGATCTTCCTGATGACCCTCCGGAGTAACGGAAGTGGGGGAAGCACATATGAAAGATGAAACGGACACCACAGAAGAACCAGTGCGTCTGTCCCGATGGCTTCTGGAAGCCGGGACCAAGATTTGAACTCTGGCACCTTGGCGTTTAGTCTTGATGCCATCAGATCTACATCAGGAGTCCGATTGAACTAGGATGGGGCGACCCGCCAGTAGATGGAAACGGCGCAGGGACAACCGAATCACCCGAATCTCCAGGACGTTGATCGGATGGTGCGATTCCTGAGGTGACCAACGCTCCTGGGCAGTGATGGAAGACAGCTCCCCAGCCGAGGAGGCTGGCGTCGGTAGTGACCACCAGCAAATGAACTGGGATAAAAGGATTTCCCCTGATGAGGGAAGACTGCAACGTACACCACCTGAGCACCTGCTTAACCCGTGGGGACAAACGGCACCGTCTGTCGAGGGAAAACGGATTCCTGCTCCAGGCTGCCAGAAGCTCATGCTGCAGAGGGCGGAGGTGTAGCTGGGTGAAGGAAACAGCTTCCATTGCCTCCACCATCTTGCCCAGGACCCCCATGCCGAAGCGGATGGAGTGAGGATAAGGACGACAAAGTGCCCAGGCTCCCTGCTTGAAGGGCTAAGATCTTGTCTTGAGGGAGAATCACCAACCCTCGAGAAGTGTCCACGGTCATACTTAAAAAGAATATTTGCTGAGATAGAACGGGGGAAGACTTGCTTAAGTTTATCATCCAGCCCAGGCGAGAAAGTACCCATAGTGATACACACGCACTCCACGCAGGCCTGGAAGGACAGTCCCTTGATTAGATGGTCATCTAGGTATGGCAACATGACCATGCCTCAAGAGTGCAAAATGGACAAGACGGCCGCCATGACCTTCGTGAACACTCTGGGGGTGGTGGCGAGGCTGAAGGACAAGGTTGTGAACTGGAAATGTTCCTCTCGGACAGTGAAGCGCAGGAACTTCTGGTGAGGGGGAAAGATCGGGATGTGAAGGTAAGCATCCCAGATGTCGATGTATGCTAGGAACTCCCCCTTCTCCATTGAGGAGATGACAGAGCAGAGGGACTGCATCCTGAAGTGCCGAACCTTGACAAATTTGTTTAGGAGTTTTAGGTCCAGGATGGGCGTCACTGTTCCATCCTTCTTCAGGACCATAAATAGGTTTGAGTAGAACCCCTCAAACGTCTCCTCCTTATAAGCCTCTTCCTACCTGTAATCAGCTATTCAACTGTTCCTTTTAGTAACCCTTTGTGAGTATACCTATACCTCAGAATGTATCCTTAAACACAATGTAGCTAACCGTTAACACAAATATAGCTAAAGTAAGAGAAGAGACTTGTGACCTGTAGGAAAAAAACAAGTAAAATAAGAACATGCAATTAAATTAATGAGTTAGGTAGAAATGTTCACAGGTATTTGATGCAGGATTCCCAAATACCTCTTCACTGAATCGCAAGTTACACTTAAAGGTGTTGGCCGGACATTAACATCGATGGCCAATCAATAGAATAGGTCATCAACGTCTGATCAGTTGGGAGACTGCCGATCAGTTGTTGCCAGTATCGACCAGAGCTGCTCAGCTATGGAGCTGTACAACTCAGTTGACGTTATAGCCCTGCGGCCGTGAACTACACAGTTCACAAAGTTGTGCTGTGCAGCTTCAAAACTGAGCAATTCCGGCCAACAAAGGAAACAGCCAATTGGCAGTGGAGGGCGCGGATGTCGCACCCCCACGATCAGACATTGATGACTTATCTTTAGGATACGGCATCAATGTTAAATGTCCCGGACAACCTTTTAAGACAAATTACACTTAAAAACAAATCACTCTCCAGCTCCTTCACAGATATAAATGCAGTTGCTTTTCGCTTAGCTGTAATAAAACCAGCAACTCACTGCAATGTCTGCCATATTGTTTGAGAAAATTAACTAGCTGCAGAGTTACCTCATCGTCACTGTCAGAGTCCTCGCTGCTCTCATCAGCCGCCATCTTGGCAGGACTTCTCACTGCAGCAACGCTGATTTGAGATGCTGGGGTCAAAGCTGTAGATTTAGATATGGACTTTAGATTTCTGGCTGATAATGCTGGAGTGGGTACCTTCAATTAACGAAACAAAAAAATAAATAAAAACAAAACTTACAAGCGTAATACTGTAATCATCTTTCAGGTAGGTTTACTAGGACTGATCATAGATCTTTCCTGGCCTGCAACATTTGCCGGCATATATTTTATTCCTGTTCCACCAAAGCACAACAAATTTTGAGACCTTCCGATGTAAACTGTTCCTCAAATGGTTTGTTTTATTTTTATGGAAAGGTCTGGTTCATTTTGCTTCTTATCTGCCTTTCTAACGCTGCGAGCAGTCAAGTGTCGAGATCTGCTCTAAAATCAGCACTTGGCATAGGGTAACCAGATACCTACAAGGGGGACGCCCGAGAGTGGAATAGATTAACCTCTGCCCAAGGAAGATGAGCAAACTGGATGAAAGGTTATGGCGAGCTTTATGCCATCCTTCGGACTTACGGATTTTCCAGGCTCATCGCTATCTTCAGTTTCTTCTGAGCTGCTTTCATCAGATCTTGCAACTGCAGGAATTCCTTGCATCCCCTTAGCTGCAAGTGTTGGCTTTATTTGTTGCGGTGTAGCTGCAAGTGTTGGCTTTATTTGTTGCGGTGTAGCTGCAAGTGTTGGCTTTATTTGTTGCGGCGTAGCTCCAAGTGCTGTCTTTCTTTGTTGCGGCGTAGCTCCAAGTGCTGTCTTTCTTTGTTGCGGCGTAGCTACAGAAAGCTGTAAGGAGGGGGACGTCGAATCAAAGCTATTAAGTTATGGACTCTGTTACATAAGGAGAACTACAGCAAATACGACATACCTGAGGCTTCTCGTCCTCTGACTCGCTGGTCTCGGAGCTGTCTTGGGATGGCTTAGATTGTGCGACCGTCTTCTCATCCACTTCAGTCTTCACTACTGAAGATGAACGGTTTGCAGTGATTTTTGTCTGGCTTGCCTGGTCTTTCAGTCCCTAAACATACAAAAAAGTGAAATCTTAACGGCAAAAGTGGAGGCACTTGAATAACTTAAAACTGTTAGTTTACAATTTTAAAAAAAGTTAGCGAAAAAAAAATCGCAAATGAATAATCTTCAATTCTGTCTGCAGCTTCTATACAGACCAGGACGTTTCCAAATCAATGGACAACCCCCCCCCCCCCTCAACTACAGTATTCTGATCCTGCTTGTTTGGAGTATGTAAACGCATAGCTCTGCATGGGAGCTGTGGACACAAAAGAGATGCATTAGATTGAAAAAATGAAAAAACTAGTGACTTAAAGTACCACATTTTCTTCCGAGTCGGAGGAATCGCTGCTTTCAGAGTCGGCATCTGAATCCGCAACACGTGCCGGGATCGGTGCAGACGTCTTAGGTGATGGGGTGCCTCTGGTTAGACCTGGGGTTTTTACAACAGGACAAGGCTAGGAAAACCGTAAAAAAAAAATAAAAATGAAAATGGTTTAGTTGTAATCTCCCCATACTAAAACGCAATGAAAAATAGGGATTTTTGTGTGTACTCACCGTAAAATCCTTTTCTCCGAGCCACTCATTGGGGGACACAGCACCATGGGTTATGCTGCTGTCACTAGGAGGCTGACACTAAGCTGAGACAAAAAAGGGTTAGCTCCTCCCCTGCAGTATACACCCTCATGCTGGCATCCAGAGACCCAGTTAAGTGCAAAAGCAGTAGGATAATGAGAACAATATATCAAAAAAACATTGGAACATAACATGTCAAACAACAGTCAAAGACTAAAAAAGATAACTAGCCGTAAGGCTACCAGGGTGGGTGCTGTGTCCCCCAATGAGTGGCTCGGAGAAAAGGATTTTACGGTGAGTACACACAAAAATCCCTATTTCTCCTTCGCCTCATTGGGGGACACAGGACCATGGGACGTCCCAAAGCAGTCCCTGGGAGGGAAACAATACAACCATAATAACTCCATGTACCGTCTGACTACAGGTGCGCAACGGCCGCTTGCAGGATACGCCTGCCAAGGGCCGCGTCCGCAGAGGATTGGATGTGAACATTGTAATGCTTCGTGAACGTATGTAGGCTGGACCACGTCGCGGCCTTGCAAACCTGCTCCGCTGATGCCTGGTGCCGGATGGCCCAGGAAGCACCCAACGACCGAGTGGAGTGAGCTCTAATCCCCGCCGGGATAGGACTGCCCCTGACCCGATAGGATTCCTGGATAGCAGATCGGATCCATCTGGCTATCGTGGATTTAGACGCAGCCAAACCCTTTCTGTGACCCTCCGGGAGCACGAAAAGGGCGTCCAATTTTCTGAAGTGCGCCGTTCTGGAGATGTACCTCCTGAGGGCCCGTACCACGTCCAGAGTATGGAGAGCTTTCTCGACCCTATGTTTGGGCTGCGGACAAAAGGAGGGAAGAATGATGTCCTCGTTAAGGTGGAAAGCTGAGACCACCTTCGGAAGAAACGCGGGAGAAGGACGTAGGACTACCTTGTCCTGATGAAAGGCAAGGAAAGGTGCCCGGCAGGATAGAGCGGCGAGCTCTGAAACCCTTCTGATGGACGTCACCGCTACCAGGAAGGCAACCTTCCAAGAGAGAACAGAGAGCGGAACGTCTTGAAGGCGTTCGAACGGCGGTTCCTGGAGAACCCCCAAGACCAAGTTGAGATCCCAGGTCTCCAACGGCATCCTGTAGGGAGGAACAACATGGGAGACTCCCTGAATGAAAGTCTTGACCTGAAGGTTGGTGGCGATCCTACGCTGGAACAGCACGGATAAGGCTGAGATCTGACCTTTAAGAGAGCTCAGGGCCAAACCGGAATCCAGACCGGACTGAAGGAAATTCAGGATACAAGGGATGGAGAACCTGAGCGGAGGGTGCCCTCGGAGCCTGCACCAGGAGAAGAAGGTCTTCCAGACGCGGTGGTAGATAGAGGCAGAAGACGCCTTGCGAGCACTTAGCATGGTGGGGATGACCTGCTGAGAGAAACCAGCACGAGCTAGAATCCAGGTTTCAACAGCCACGCCGTTAAACGTAGGGCCCCTGAGCTCTGATGGTAGATCGGTCCTTGGCGAAGTAGGTCTGGGCGGTCTGGCAACCGCAAGGGGACGTCGGCTACGAGCTGGACGAGTTCCGCGTACCACGCGCGACGAGGCCAGTCTGGGGCGACCAGAATGACCGGAACTCCCTCCGTCCTGATCTTTCGGATGACCTTCGGCAGTAAGGGAAGAGGAGGAAACACATATGGGAGCTGAAAATGATGCCACGGAGAAATCAGCGCGTCCACTCCTATGGCCTGGGGTTCCCGAGATCGAGCAATGAAGTTGTGGACTTTGGCGTTCCATCTGGACGCCATCAGATCCACGTCCGGGGTCCCCCAGCGAAGACAGATCTGGTGAAAAGCCTCTGGGTGAAGTTCCCACTCCCCCGAGGCAAGGCCCTGGCGGCTCAGGAAGTCCGCCGCCCAGTTCTCGACTCCCGGAATGTGCACCGCCGAGATAATGGAGTGGTTGGTCTCGGCCCAACGAAGGATGAGGGAGACTTCCCTCATTGCCGCCCTGCTGCGGGTACCCCCCTGGTGGTTGATGTAAGCCACCGCCGTGACGTTGTCCGATTGGACTCGTACTGGGTGACCCGCGAGCAGAGCGTGGAAGTGAATCAGAGCAAGTCTGATAGCACGAATCTCCAGAATGTTGATGGGGAGACTGGATTCCCGAACAGTCCAACGGCCCTGGGCCGAGTGGTGAAGAAACACCGCCCCCCAGCCCAGAAGACTGGCGTCGGTGGTTACCACTAACCAGCGGATCGGGAGGAAGGACTTCCCCTGGCGAAGAGACGGTCCCAGGGTCCACCAAATGAGAGAATGTCTGACCTGTGGGGACAGAGGACAAGGGAGGTCGAGAGAAAAGAGACTCCTGTCCCAGTTGTCCAGCAGAGCCTGTTGCAAAGGGCGGAGATGGAGTTGAGCGAAGGGAACAGCTTCGATTGCCGCAACCATCTTTCCCAGGATCTTCATGGCGAACCGAATGGTTCGCGGGCGAGAATGGCAGAGTGTACGGACTCCCTGTTGGAGCGCTTGGACCTTGGACCGAGGAAGCAAAACCAGCCCCCTTGAAGTGTCCAGGATCATTCCCAGAAAGGAAATCCGACGGGAAGGAACGGGAGATGACTTGTCTAAGTTGATCAGCCAGCCCAGGCGCGAAAGCGAATCCAGGGTAATGTGGACGCTTGACTCGCAGGCCTGAAAAGACGGGCCTTTTATGAGGAGATTGTCTAAAGTAAGGTAATACGACGACTCCTCGAGAGTGAAGAATGGCCATGACAGCCGCCATGACCTTGGTGAACACCCTGGGCACCGTGGCGAGACCGAAGGGTAAGGCCGTGAACTGGAAATGGTCTTCTCGAATGGCAAAGCGGAGGAACCTCTGATGAGGCGGGAAAATCGGGATGTGAAGATAGGCATCCTTGATGTCTATCGAGGCTAAAAATTCCCCTCTTTCCATGGAGGAGATGACCGATCTGAGCGATTCCATCCTGAAGTGCCAGACTCTCACGCACCTGTTCAGGAGCTTCAGATCCAAAATGGGACGAACTGTCCCATCCTTCTTTGGCACGACGAAGAGGTTTGAGTAGAAGCCTCTGAACCTCTCGTGTTCCGGGACCGGCACGATGAGCCCGCTCTGGCGGAGGGAGTGGATGGCGCAAAGAAGGGCGCGAGACTGAGCTCCCGAACTGGGAAGACGAGAGGGGAAGAACCGAGTTGGAGGGGGAGAGGAGAACTCTATCTTGTAGCCAGATGATACCAGATCTCTGACCCATTCGTCGTGAACGACGGAGAGCCAGGCTTGCTGAAAAAGGAGTAGACGACCGCCTACTCTTCTGGTATCGACTGGCGCCGTTCCCGAGTCATTGAGAAGGGAATCTGGGGGGTCTCGAACCTCTGGTTCGGGGCTGCCTCGGTTTTCCGCGCCAGGAGGGATTAGGTCTGAAGGATGGACGAGCGTCTCTGTCTGCGCGGGCGGAGCGGTCCGATCTGGGAAGGCCAGAGGGATTGGACCAGGCAGAGTTGGTACGAAAAGGCCGAAAACGAAAATAAGGCTGGCGCTGGAAAGCCGCCTTGGGCCTCTGTTGGGGAAGAAACTTGCTCTTTCCCCCTGTGGCGTCGGAAATAAGCTGGTCAAGCTTTTCGCCGAAAAGACGCCCGCTTTGAAAAGGGAGAGAAATCAGGGATTTTTTAGAGGAAGAATCTGCACGCCAATCTCTGAGCCAAAGGGCCCGTCTAATAGCGATGGCGTTGGAAGCCGCCGAAGCAGCGCAATTTGCCGCGTCGAGAGATGCGAACATAACATAATCACTGGCCATGGCTAGCTGCTTAGCCAGGTCCGCCATCTCAGAGGGGAGATCCTGCTCATTAATGGATTTCGCTAGGGCATCCGCCCAGGAAACCATAGCCTTGGACACCCAAGCCGCGGCGAAGGAGGGAGACAGGGACGAGCCAGAGGCTTCGTACACAGAGCGAGCTAGAGAGTCTATCTGGCGTTCGGTGGGGCTCTTAATTGAAGCGCCCTCCGGGACTGAGAGAAGAGTCTTAGAAGCCAGGCGCGAGACCGGCGGATCTACCGTAGGGGGATCCGTCCAGTCTTTCACGAGATCAGCTGAGAAGGGATACTTGGAAACCAAGTCCTTCTTTCCCGTGAAGCGCTTGTCTGGGCGCTCCCTGTGACGCCTGACAATATCCAGGAAGGCTGGATGAGAGGCAAAAGATTTGTGAGAACGCTTGGTTCTGGAAAAGGAGACCGCGTGTTCCGGAGCGGAATTAGAATCGTCATCCACCTTTAGTGCGTGATTGACTGCTACGATAGTAACATAGTAACATAGTTAGTAAGGCCGAAAAAAGACATTTGTCCATCCAGTTCAGCCTATATTCCATCATAATAAATACCCAGATCTACGTCCTTCTACAGAACCTAATAATTGTATGATACAATATTGTTCTGCTCCAGGAAGACATCCAGGCCTCTCTTGAACCCCTCGACTGAGTTCGCCATCACCACCTCCTCAGGCAAGCAATTCCAGATTCTCACTGCCCTAACAGTAAAGAATCCTCTTCTATGTTGGTGGAAAAACCTTCTCTCCTCCAGACGCAAAGAATGCCCCCTTGTGCCCGTCACCTTCCTTGGTATAAACAGATCCTCAGCGAGATATTTGTATTGTCCCCTTATATACTTATACATGGTTATTAGATCGCCCCTCAGTCGTCTTTTTTCTAGACTAAATAATCCTAATTTCGCTAATCTATCTGGGTATTGTAGTTCTCCCATCCCCTTTATTAATTTTGTTGCCCTCCTTTGTACTCTCTCTAGTTCCATTATATCCTTCCTGAGCACCGGTGCCCAAAACTGGACACAGTACTCCATGTGCGGTCTAACTAGGGATTTGTACAGAGGCAGTATAATGCTCTCATCATGTGTATCCAGACCTCTTTTAATGCACCCCATGATCCTGTTTGCCTTGGCAGCTGCTGCCTGGCACTGGCTGCTCCAGGTAAGTTTATCATTAACTAGGATCCCCAAGTCCTTCTCCCTGTCAGATTTACCCAGTGGTTTCCCGTTCAGTGTGTAATGGTGATATTGATTCCCTCTTCCCATGTGTATAACCTTACATTTATCATTGTTAAACCTCATCTGCCACCTTTCAGCCCAAGTTTCCAACTTATCCAGATCCATCTGTAGCAGAATACTATCTTCTCTTGTATTAACTGCTTTACATAGTTTTGTATCATCTGCAAATATCGATATTTTACTGTGTAAACCTTCTACCAGATCATTAATGAATATGTTGAAGAGAACAGGTCCCAATACCGACCCCTGCGGTACCCCACTGGTCACAGCGACCCAGTTAGAGACTATACCATTTATAACCACCCTCTGCTTTCTATCACTAAGCCAGTTACTAACCCATTTACACACATTTTCCCCCAGACCAAGCATTCTCATTTTGTGTACCAACCTCTTGTGCGGCACGGTATCAAACGCTTTGGAAAAATCGAGATATACCACGTCCAATGACTCACCGTGGTCCAGCCTATAGCTTACCTCTTCATAAAAACTGATTAGATTGGTTTGACAGGAGCGATTTCTCATAAACCCATGCTGATATGGAGTTAAACAGTTATTCTCATTGAGATAATCCAGAATAACATCCCTCAGAAACCCTTCAAATATTTTACCAACAATAGAGGTTAGACTTACTGGCCTATAATTTCCAGGTTCACTTTTAGAGCCCTTTTTGAATATTGGCACCACATTTGCTATGCGCCAGTCCTGCGGAACAGACCCTGTCGCTATAGAGTCACTAAAAATAAGAAATAATGGTTTATCTATTACATTACTTAGTTCTCTTAGTACTCGTGGGTGTATGCCATCCGGACCCGGAGATTTATCTATTTTAATCTTATTTAGCCGGTTTCGCACCTCTTCTTGGGTTAGATTGGTGACCCTTAATATAGGGTTTTCATTGTTTCTTGGGATTTCACCTAGCATTTCATTTTCCACCGTGAATACCGTGGAGAAGAAGGTGTTTAATATGTTAGCTTTTTCCTCGTCATCTACAACCATTCTTTCCTCACTATTTTTTAAGGGGCCTACATTTTCAGTTTTTATTCTTTTACTATTGATATAGTTGAAGAAGAGTTTGGGATTAGTTTTACTCTCCTTAGCAATGTGCTTCTCTGTTTCCTTTTTGGCAGCTTTAATTAGTTTTTTAGATAAAGTATTTTTCTCCCTATAGTTTTTTAGAGCTTCAATGGTGCCATCCTTCTTTAGTAGTGCAAATGCTTTCTTTTTACTGTTAATTGCCTGTCTTACTTCTTTGTTTAGCCACATTGGGTTTTTCCTATTTCTAGTCCCTTTATTCCCACAAGGTATAAACCGCTTACACTGCCTATTTAGGATGTTCTTAAACATTTCCCATTTATTATCTGTATTCTTATTTCTGAGGATATTGTCCCAGTCTACCAGATTAAGGGCATCTCTAAGCTGGTCAAACTTTGCCTTCCTAAAGTTCAATGTTTTTGTGACTCCCTGACAAGTCCCCCTAGTGAAAGACAGGTGAAACTGCACAATATTGTGGTCGCTATTTCCTAAATGCCCAACCACCTGCAGATTTGTTATTCTGTCTGGTCTATTAGATAGTATTAGGTCTAAAAGTGCTGCTCCTCTGGTTGGATTCTGCACCAATTGTGAAAGATAATTTTTCTTGGTTATTAGCAGAAACCTGTTGCCTTTATGGGTTTCACAGGTTTCTGTTTCCCAGTTAATATCCGGGTAGTTAAAGTCCCCCATAACCAGGACCTCATTATGGGTTGCAGCTTCATCTATCTGCTTTAGAAGTAGACTTTCCATGGTTTCTGTTATATTTGGGGGTTTGTAACAGACCCCAATGAGAATTTTGTTACCATTTTTCCCTCCATGAATTTCAACCCATATGGACTCGACATCCTCATTCCCTTCGCTAATATCCTCCCTTAAAGTGGACTTTAGACAAGACTTTACATAGAGACAAACCCCTCCTCCTCTCCGATTTTTACGATCCTTTCTAAACAGACTGTAACCCTGTAAGTTAACTGCCCAGTCATAGCTTTCATCTAACCATGTCTCGGTTATTCCCACTATGTCAAAGTTACCTGTAGATATTTCTGCTTCTAGTTCTTCCATCTTGTTTGTCAGGCTTCTGGCGTTTGCGAGCATGCAGTTTAGAGGATTTTGTTTTGTTCCAATCTCCTCACTGTGGATTGTTTTAGAAATGTTCTTACCTCCCTTCTGAGTATGTTTTCCTGGGTCGTCTTTGTTCGAGTCTAATGTTTTTCTTCCCGTCCCCTCTTCTTCTAGTTTAACGCCCTCCTGATGAGTGTAGCGAGTCTTCGGGCGAATGTGTGTTTCCCAGGTTTGTTGAGGTGTAGTCCGTCTCTGGCGAGGAGTCCATCATACCAGTAATTCACACCGTGGTCCAGGAATCCAAATCCTTGTTGTCTGCACCATCGTCTTAGCCAGTTGTTTGCATCAAGGATCCTGTTCCATCTCCTGGTGCCATGCCCGTCTACTGGAAGGATAGAAGAAAAAACTACCTGTGCATCCAGTTCCTTTACTTTCTTCCCCAACTCTTCAAAGTCCTTGCAGATTGTCGGTAGGTCCTTCCTTGCCGTGTCATTGGTGCCAACATGTATCAGAAGAAATGGGTGGACGTCCTTGGAGCTGAAGAGCTTTGGTATCCTATCGGTCACATCCTTGATCATCGCACCTGGAAGGCAGCATACTTCTCTTGCAGTTATGTCCGGTCTGCAGATGGCTGCTTCTGTGCCTCTCAGTAGTGAGTCTCCCACCACCACCACTCTTCGTTGCTTCTTGGCTGTACTTTTTGCTGTCACTTGTTGCTGTGCGCCCTTTTCTTTTTTGCTTGCTGGTATTGCTTCATTCTTAGGTGTGCCATCTTCATCCTCTACAAAGATTTGATATCGGTTCTTCAGTTGTGTGGTTGGTGATTTCTCCATGGTCTTCTTGCTTCTTTTGGTCACATGCTTCCACTCATCTGCTTTTGGAGGTTCTCTGACACTTTTTTCACCTTCTGTGACCAGTAGAGATGCTTCTGTTCTGTCTAGAAAGTCTTCATTCTCTTTGATGAGTTTCAAAGTTGCTATTCTTTCTTCCAGACCCCGCACCTTTTCTTCTAAAAGGGCCACTAGTCTACACTTCTGACAGGTGAAATTGGATTCTTCTTCTGGTCGATCTGTGAACATGTAGCACATGCTGCAGCTCACCATGTAGGTTGTCACATCTGCCATGTTGCTCCTAGATCCTGCTGACTTGCTGTGTGTTTTCCTTCTTGTGTAATCTACTCAGCCAAGCTCTCTTGCAATAATGTCCTACAGGCAAAAACCTTACGGCGCGCGGTTTGGTGATGCTTTCGAAGCAGCTGGTCCCGGCTGTACCCAACGATCTTCTAGCTTAGGGAGACTTCGCTTCTCCCAGAAGGCACCTGGAATATGCAAATTAGCCTCCTAAAGCTTGAATCCCTGGTTTGGTGATGCTTTCGAAGCAGCTGGTCCCGGCTGTACCCAACGATCTTCTAGCTTAGAGAGACTTCGCTTCTCCCAGAAGGCACCTGGAATATGCAAATTAGCCTCCTAAAGCTTGAATCCCTGGTTTGGTGATGCTTTCGAAGCAGCTGGTCCCGGCTGTACCCAACGATCTTCTAGCTTAGGGAGACTTCGCTTCTCCCAGAAGGCACCTGGAATATGCAAATTAGCCTCCTAAAGCTTGAATCCCTGGTTTGGTGATGCTTTCGAAGCAGCTGGTCCCGGCTGTACCCAACGATCTTCTAGCTTAGAGAGACTTCGCTTCTCCCAGAAGGCACCTGGAATATGCAAATTAGCCTCCTAAAGCTTGAATCCCTGGTTTGGTGATGCTTTCGAAGCAGCTGGTCCCGGCTGTACCCAACGATCTTCTAGCTTAGGGAGACTTCGCTTCTCCCAGAAGGCACCTGGAATATGCAAATTAGCCTCCTAAAGCTTGAATCCCTGGTTTGGTGATGCTTTCGAAGCAGCTGGTCCCGGCTGTACCCAACGATCTTCTAGCTTAGAGAGACTTCGCTTCTCCCAGAAGGCACCTGGAATATGCAAATTAGCCTCCTAAAGCTTGAATCCCTGGTTTGGTGATGCTTTCGAAGCAGCTGGTCCCGGCTGTACCCAACGATCTTCTAGCTTAGGGAGACTTCGCTTCTCCCAGAAGGCACCTGGAATATGCAAATTAGCCTCCTAAAGCTTGAATCCCTGGTTTGGTGATGCTTTCGAAGCAGCTGGTCCCGGCTGTACCCAACGATCTTCTAGCTTAGGGAGACTTCGCTTCTCCCAGAAGGCACCTGGAATATGCAAATTAGCCTCCTAAAGCTTGAATCCCTGGTTTGGTGATGCTTTCGAAGCAGCTGGTCCCGGCTGTACCCAACGATCTTCTAGCTTAGGGAGACTTCGCTTCTCCCAGAAGGCACCTGGAATATGCAAATTAGCCTCCTAAAGCTTGAATCCCTGGTTTGGTGATGCTTTCGAAGCAGCTGGTCCCGGCTGTACCCAACGATCTTCTAGCTTAGGGAGACTTCGCTTCTCCCAGAAGGCACCTGGAATATGCAAATTAGCCTCCTAAAGCTTGAATCCCTGAGGGAGTCAACCGTGGCTCTGAACTCCTGAGCCTCCGGATCCAAAGAAATTTCAGACTCATGTTCAGAGTCCTGAACGCTGCGAGCCCCCAAAGAGGGTGAGCGAGAGGTGGAGCTGCCAGAGTCTGAGTGGCGAGGAGAACGCTCCGGAGAGGTAGTACGGGTCCGTTTTCTGGACGACCGTGCCTCTTTAAGAGGAGAGCGGCCCCTGCTGGCCGACGATTCCCCTGCTATGGAGGGATCTCTTAGCACCTGTAGCGGATTGCCTCGTTCCCCGGGAGGATTTTGAATGGATTTGATGGCGTTAGCTAAAAAATCCACGGACTGAGAAAGAGAGGCGACCCACGGGGGGGGGCTAGGTACGCCAGGGTCGGCGGCGGTGGAGGGCTCCTGGGCACATGGGGCATCGCAGGCAGAGCAGAGGGGAGAGCTTTGAGGCCTGGGAAGTGGGGCCTGGCAGGTGGTACACGCAGAAAAAAAGGTTGTATGTACCTTAGAGGATTTTTTAGACCTTGACTGCGACATGATGCTAATGCAGAAAAAATTACGGGGGTCTATATAGGGTAACCAGTGTCTGAGAGGGCGCTGCAGAGGGGAGCTAACGATGTCTCCTTACCCCGGTCCTGTGTCCCGCTATCCAGGAGAGACGAACTGCTGAGATATTCAGTCTGAGAAGAGGAAGCCGGCTGCACATGGGCCACTGACGCACCAGAGATGCGACAGGCAGGAGCTGCGGCGCTGAGGAGAGGGGCCAAGATGGCCGCCGAGATCAGGAAGAGAAATCTCGGCGGCTGTGAGAAGCGCCAGGAGCGGGGGGCGGCGCCGCTGACACTGACTGGAGTGGGCGGGGCTTAACGGCGGCGACCAGCGGCTAGGCCGAAGCCGGGGGCTAAATTTGCGGCCTCGGCCCGGCGCGCGGTCGTGAGCGCCGGAAAAAGAAAGGGACACCGCCCAAAAAGCCTGCAGATGGAGCCCAGGGATGAGGAGCCCTCCTGACCGCTGGCGACCCCCCCACCGGGCACTTACCCTGAAATGGAGGTGAGAGGGTGCCATATGGAGGTGCCATGCATAGGAACGGTGCAGGGGTTGGGAAGCCTTCTATCCACCGACCCCACATGGGGGGTGGAGAGGAACCGTCCACCACCTGAGTCACAAGTCACATTGGTGATGCAGTGTGGTCTGCACGGACGCCACTGGGATAAAGCCACTGTACAGCCGAGGGTAGGACCTGGTGGACAGGGCAGATGTCCGGCAATAAAAAGGCCTGGCTGCAGAGGAGGATACTGGAGGTAGGAACACCAGTGCTCGTCTGTATAACAAAAAGGGGAGATCGGGGCCCCATTAGGGGAGAAACCGTCGCCCAAAATAGGACAGCTCAGGCAGTGGCTCCCACGACGCAGGAGAGGATACGGAGAGGTGAAACTCCCGTGCTCGCCTGTTGTTGGTTCGGGGGAGATCGGACCTTAGAAGAATCCGTCGCCCCCTTCGTCCGGAAAAAGGAAAAAGAAAAAGAGAAAAAAAACCCAAAAGGGTTAAAAATCAGTGTGCCTCCTACGGACACTAAGCTTAAACTGGGTCTCTGGATGCCAGCATGAGGGTGTATACTGCAGGGGAGGAGCTAACCCTTTTTTGTCTCAGCTTAGTGTCAGCCTCCTAGTGACAGCAGCATAACCCATGGTGCTGTGTCCCCCAATGAGGCGAAGGAGAAATGCCATCATTCCTCAATGGTAAAGACCCGAGCGCTGGGACTTCTACTGGTCGAGAGGAAAATTGAAGTAATAAGCGACATATGTAAGTTCTTGCAGGTCATTCATGCTAGAAAAAAAAAAATCATATCCCTAACAAGCAGAGGTACCTCATCGTCACTGTCCGATTCTTCACTTGTCTCATCAGCCGCCATCTCAGCAGGAATTTTCACAGCTGCAAAGCTGCCCTGGGACAATGGCGTCACCGCTGTAGGTACGATTGTGGACTTCAGCTTGCTGGCTGTGACTGCTGGAGTTGGTACCTTCTGGTAAAAACAGAAAACTGTGATTAAGATTGAAAAAAAAAAAGTCACAAGTGTAACAATGCAATCCTGGATAAGTGAATAAAGGACTCCCCGTCTTCAGGAGCTGGTGAAGGAGGTTTAGCAGAATGGATCATGAGCTGCAGCATTATTTACCGTATACCTTTTCTGCCCATTTTATTGTTCTACTCAGAATAGGAAAAAATAATTTTCTATGGAAAACTGCTCCACTGACAGCCACTCAAGAGTCTTCCAGGACTTCTGAAGCCAAACCTTGCTTGACTCTGTTGTATGCTTGGAATCACCATGCTGTTGGAAGCTCCAATTACATCCAAGCTTCAGCCTCCTCACAGAAGACATGACACTCTCTCCTCGAATTTCCTGATACTTGATTAAATCCATCTTGCCCTCCGCAATCTACAGATTTCCAGTGCCTGAAAAAGCAAAGCATACGCGGAGCGTCCCCGGGCCACCGCCATGCTCCACTGGAAGCCTCCCCGAGCCACCGCCATGTTTCACTGGAAGCCTCCCGGGGGCCACCGCCATGCTTCACTGGAAGCCTCCCCGGGCCACCGCCATGCTTCACTGGAAGCCTCCCCGGGCCACAGCCATGCTTCACTGGAAGCCTCCCCGGGCCACCGCAATGCTTCACTGGAAGCCTCCCCGGGCCACCGCCATGCTTCACTGGAAGCTTGACAAAGGCCTCGGATGGCCGAAACGTTGCTAACTTTCCTGTGTATACACTGGTGTCAAAAATATTTTTGTGGAAGGATGATACTCGGGGCTTTGGATTCTTAAGAGTACATGCAATTTTTTTAACCTAGTTGAGGGGCCATACCAAGTCTGCATGGGATGTGGATTGGGGCATAGGATACACCTTGTTTTGATGCTTTACCGCAATCATCCCCGGGACCACCACCTTGCCTCACTGCAGGCATCGCCAGGCCATCGCCATGCCTCACTGCAGGCATCACTGAGCCACCACCATGCTTCACAACAGGCAACATTGGATCACAGTCGTGTTTCACTGTAGGCAGTGTATGCTTCATTCTTCCTCATCCAGACAACAGCTTATCCAGAAGCCACGCCACATCCAGGTAGTCAGTGATCTTTACGTGAAACTGTTGTTTCAGGAAATCTTTAAAAGAATGTCTGTGGCTGCCTCTCCTCCTCACTCCATACTATTTTATGAGCAGCAACTGTCATCTCCTATCTTCGTAATGTGAACAAGACAGAATTTACCCATGAATTCAGAGTGAAAAATCAGAGACCAGTCCAGGAGGAGAAAAGATTCTCTGATAAAAATTAAAAACTGCTAAAAATCTTAAGTCTAAGTAGATTTATGAAATTTTTGTTATAACAATGGTTTGTCTTTAACATTGAACTTGCAAACTCTGCTTCCAAATGTATCTCTAGGAACATTCAATTGTCAAAGGAAGTCCTGGAAGATTATGGAGACGCCGTCAAAGTCACCCGACTTGAACCAGATAGGAAACGTTTGATGATATTTGAAGAAGGAAGCATTTGCAGCACGAAAATCAAGAATATTTGTGACCTGGAGGTTACTGACCATGAGAAATGAGGCAAAATTTATCAGAAACTCTGCCAGAAGCAGATGTCTGGTTATGCATCCCATGTGCAGCAGGTTATAACAGCCGGAAGGCCTCTGCTAAGTACTAAAGACGCTTGTCATGTTATGTTGAGCCATTTACATTGTTCTCGTTTCATTCTGTTATTGCAAAATAACAAAGCTTTGTAAATAAACCGAATTTCCAATGGAGGATGAATTTTGATTTATGCTGTAAACTGACATATAGCCAAAAATAAAAACGATACTGGGTAAGAAAAGGGTCTCCTGGAAAGAGGCAGAACACAAAAAAACCAGAGACCTTGTTTAGCCATCTTTCCAACATGTCTGGTCCTCGTTTACTTCTGGATGCTCGGGTGTAGACACTTGTGCCCAGGCAACTATTGTCTAGAAAAAGTCAGTTATATTATCCCTTCCTTACCTGACTTACGGGTTTCACAAGCTCATCGGAGTCATCTTCACTTTCTTCTGAACTGCTTTTTTCATCAGGTTGTGCAGCTGAAACAACTTCTCTTATTCCTTTGGCTCCAAGTGCCAGGCTTCTCTGTTGTGGGGTGGCCACAGCAGCCTATAAAAGGGGGTAGGGGGGGGATGTATTTTAAAGGTATAGATAACAGCTTAAAATATCTGATGTTATATTGAAGACATATAGGTCGTGAATTATGACACTAGATCAAAAGACACATTACCGGAGGTTCCTCCTCCGACGACTCGCTGGTATCTGAACTGTCTTGGGATGGCTTTGATTGTGCGACCATCTTCCCGGTCACAATAGTCTTGCTTGCTGAAGTTGGAGGCTTTACAGCAGTTTTATTCTGGCTTGCAATGACTTTCTGTCCCTACAAAACCCATACATAATGGAAAATTAGAATTATAGTGCATTGAAACATAAAAAAAAAAAGTTAGTAATAAATATAAAATCATAGGAAAGTTATTGATATACCGGTTGCAGTTCCGAGTCGGAGGAGTGGCTGCTTTCAGATTCGGCATCTGAATCTGGAACAAGTGCCGGGATCGGTACAGACGGTTTAGGTGATGGGTTGCCTATAGTCAGACCTGGGGGTTTTACCGCAGAACTAGGCTGGAAAAGTAGTAAAAAAGGTTTAGTTGCAATTGCCCAAATACTAAAACACAAAATATAAGAGATATGTCCTCAATGCCCTGTGGAAAGGCAGCTTGGACCACCACTAGTTGCTAGACTGGCAGTAGGTAGGAGCCTCAGGGGCTGCAAGCGAAAAGGAGCAGAGGTCAAACGCGTGGTCTCCCAAAAAAGAAGAGCAAAATAGGGATTTTTGTGTGTACTCACCGTAAAATCCTTTTCTCCGAGCCACTCATTGGGGGACACAGGACCATGGGTTATGCTGCTGTCACTAGGAGGCTGACACTAAGCTGAGACAAAAAAAGGTTAGCTCCTCCCCTGCAGTATACACCCTCATGCTGGCTTCCAGAGACCCAGTTCAGTGCAAAAGCAGTAGGATAATAACAACAATATATCAAGTAACATTAGCATATAACATGTCAAACAAACAGTCAAAGACCAAAAAAGGTAACTAGCCGTAAGGCTACCAGGGTGGGTGCTGTGTCCCCCAATGAGTGGCTCGGAGAAAAGGATTTTACGGTGAGTACACACAAAAATCCCTATTTCTCCTTCGCCTTATTGGGGGACACAGGACCATGGGACGTCCCAAAGCAGTCCCTGGGAGGGAAACAAAACAACCAAATAACTCCGTGTACCATCTGACTACAAATGCGCAACGGCCGCTTGCAGGATACGCCTGCCAAGGGCCGCATCCGCAGAGGAATGGATGTGGACATTGTAATGATTTGTGAAGGTATGCAGGCTGGACCACGTTGCGGCCTTGCAAACCTGCTCCGCTGTTGCCTAGTGCCGGATGGCCCAGGAAGCACCCATCGACTGAGTGGAGTGAGCTCTAATCCCCGCCGGGATAGGACTGCCCCTGACCAGATAGGATTCCTGGATAGCAGATCGGATCCATCTGGCTATCGTGGATTTAGACGCAGCCAAACCCTTTCTGTGACCCTCCGGGAGCACGAAAAGGGCGTCCGATTTTCTGAAATGAGCCGTTCTGGAAATGTACCTCCTGAGGGCCCGTACCACGTCCAGAGTATGGAGAGACTTCTCGACCCTATGCTTGGGCTGCGGGCAAAAAGAGGGAAGGATGATGTCCTCGTTAAGATGAAAAGAGGAGACCACCTTCGGAAGAAACGCCGGGGAAGGGCGTAGGACCACTTTGTCCTGATGAAAGGCCAGGAACGGTGCCCGGCAGGACAAAGCGGCGAGCTCTGAAACCCTTCTGATGGACGTCACCGCTACCAGGAAGGCAACCTTCCATGAGAGGACAGAGAGCGGAACGTCTTGAAGGGGGTCGAACGGAGGCTCCTGAAGGACCCCCAGGACCAAGTTGAGATCCCAGGTTTCTAACAGCATCCTGTAAGGAGGAACCACATGGGAGACTCCCTGAATGAAGGTCTTGACATGAAGGTTGGTGGCGATCCTGCGCTGGAACAGCACGGATAACGCTGAGATCTGGCCTTTGAGGGAACTCCGTGCCAATCCGGAGTCCAGACCGGACTGAAGGAAATTCAAGATGCAAGGGATGGAGAAAACGAGCGGAGGGTGCCCTCGAAGCCTGCACCATGAGAAGAAGGTTTTCCAGACGCGGTGGTAAATGGAGGCGGAAGACGCCTTTCGAGCACTTAACATGGTGGGAATGACCTGCTGAGAGAAACCGGCACGAGTTAGAATCCAGGTTTCAACAGCCACGCCGTTAAACGTAGGGCCCCTGAGCTCTGGTGGCAGATCGGACCTTGGCGGAGTAGGTCTGGGCGGTCTGGTAACCGCCAGGGAACGTCGGCTACGAGCTGAACGAGTTCCGCGTACCAAGCGCGGCGTGGCCAGTCTGGGGCGACCAGAATGACCGGAACTCCCTCCGTCTTGATTTTCCAGGTCACCTTCGGCAGTAAGGGGAGAGGAGGGAACACGTAAGGGAGTTGAAACGGATGCCACGAAGAAATCAGCGCGTCTACTCCTATGGCCTGGGGATCCCGAGAGCAAGCAATGAAGTTGTGGACCTTGGCGTTCAATCTGGACGCCATCAGATCCACGTCCGGGGTCCCCAGCGAAGACAGATCTGTCGAAAGACCTCTGGGTGGAGTTCCCACTCCCCCGAGGCAAGGCCCTGGCGGCTCAGAAAGTCCGCCGCCCAGTTTTCGACTCCCGGAATGTGCACCGCAGAGATGATGGAATGGTTGGTTTCGGCCCAACGAAGGATGTGAGAGACTTCCTGCATCGCTGCCCTGCTGCGGGTACCCCCCTGGTGGTTGATGTAAGCCACTGCCGTGACGTTGTCCGATTGGACTCGTATTGGGTGACCCGCGAGCAGGGTGTGAAAGCGACTCGGGGCAAGTCTGATAGCACGAATCTCCAGGATGTTGATGGGGAGCCTGGATTCCCGAACTGTCCAACGGCCCTGGGCGGAGTGGTGAAGAAACACCGCCCCCCAGCCGAGAAGACTGGCGTCGGTAGTTACCACTAACCAGCGGATCGGGAGGAAGGACTTCCCCCTGGAGAAGAGATTGACCCAGGGTCCACCATACGAGAGATTGTCTGACCCGCGGGGACAGGGGGCAAGGGCGGTCGAGAGATGGGAGACTCCTGTCCCAGTTGCCCAGCAAAGCCTGTTGCAAGGGGCGGAGATGGAGTTGAGCGAAAGGAACCGCTTCGATTGCTGCAACCATCTTTCCCAGGATCTTCATGGCGAACCGAATGGTTCGCGGGCGAGGATGGCAGAGCGTTCGGGCTCCCTGCTGAAGCGCTTGGGCCTTGGACCGAGGAAGCAAGACCAGCCCCCTTGAAGTGTCCAGGATCATTCCCAGAAAGGAGATCCGACGGGCAGGAACGGGAGAGGACTTGTCTAAGTTGATCAACCAGCCCAGGCGCGAAAGAGAATCCAGGGTAATGTGGACGCTTGACTCGCAGGCCTGAAAAGACGGGCCCTTTATGAGGAGATCGTCTAACTAAGGTAACACGACGACTCCTCGAGAATGAAGGATGGCCATGACAGCCGCCATGACCTTTGTGAATACCCTGGGCGCCGTGGCAAGACCGAAGGGTAAGGCCGTGAACTGGAAGTGGTCCTCCAGAACGGCAAAGTGGAGGAACCTCTGATGAGGCGGGAATATCGGAATGTGAAGATAGGCATCCTTGATGTCTATCGATGCCAAGAATTCCCCTCTTTCCATCGACGAGATGACCGATCTGAGCGATTCCATCCTGAAGTGCCGTACTCTTACCCACTTGTTCAGGAGCTTCAGATCCAAAATGGGGCACACTTTTCAGTCCTTCTTTGGCACGACGAAGAGGTTTGAGTAGAAACCTCTGAACCTCTCGTGCTCCGGGACCGGAACAATGACCCCGCTTTGGCGGAGGGAGTGAATGGCGCAAAGGAGGGCGCGAGACAGAGCTCCCGAGCTGGGGAGACGAGAGGGGAAAAACCGAGTTGGAGGAGGCGCGGAGAACTCTATTTTGTAGCCAGACGATACCAGATCCCTGACCCATTCGTCGTGAATGACGGAGAGCCAGGCTTGCTGAAAAAGGAGTAGACGTCCTCCTACTCTGGTGGTATCGACTGGCGCCGTTCCCGAGTCATTGAGACGGGAATCTGGGGGGTCTCGAACCTCTGGTTCTGGACTGCCTCGGCTTTCCGCGCCAGGAAGGATTCGGCCTGAAGAAGGGACGAGTGTCTCTGTCTGTGCGAGCGGATCAGTCTGATCTGGAAAGACCGGTAGGATTGGACCAGGCTGGGCTGGTACGAAAGGGCCGAAAACGAAAGTAAGGCTGGCGCTGGAAGGCCGCCTTGGGCCTCTGTTGGGGAAGGAACTTGCTCTTTCCCCCTGTGGCGTCGGAAATCAGCTGGTCTAGCTTTTCACCGAAAAGGCGCCCACTTTGAAAAGGGAGAGAGATCAGAGATTTTTTAGAGGAGGAATCTGCGCGCCACTCTCTGAGCCAAAGAGCCCTTCTGATAGAGATGGCGTTAGAAGCCGCCGATGCTGCGCAATTCGCTGCATCGAGGGAGGCGTAAATCACGTAATCACTAGCCATGGCTATCTGTTTAGCCAGGTCCGCCATCTCAGACGGGAGGTCCTGTTCATGAATGGATTTCGCTAGAGCATCCGCCCAGGAAACCATTGCCTTGGCCACCCAAGCCGCGGCGAAGGAGGGGGATAGGGAAGAGCCTGAGGCTTCGTACACAGAGCGAGCTAGAGAGTCTAGCTGGCGTTCGGTGGGACTCTTAATTGAAGCGCCGTCCGGGACTGAAAGAAGCGTTTTAGAAGCCAGGCGCGAGACCGGAGGATCTACTATAGGGGGCTACGCACGCCGGAGTCGGTGGCGGGCTCCTGGGCACATGGGACATAGCAGGCAGAGCAGAGGGGAGAGCTTTGAGGGCGGGGAAGTGGAGCCTGGCAGGTGGTACATGCAGAAAAATGCACCTTTGAGGATTTTTTAGTCTTAGACTGAGACATGGTGTACACTAATGCCAGATACCCAGGGTCTAGCCTAAGGAAGCAAGGGCGGCACTGCAGGAGAGAGCTGACGGTCTCCTTACCCTGGTCCTGTGTCCCACAGAGGAAGAGGGAGGCGGCAGGAGGACTAGGCGACAGCCGGAGTGCACAGCGCTGCACGTGGAGGACGCTGCGGCTGGGAGACCTGGAGCTGGGGTGTGCAGAGAGGATCCAAGATGGCTGCCGAGACCTGGGGGAGAGATCTCGCACACAGCGAGAAGCGCCAGGACCGGGGGGCGCCGCCGCACGATGACGTGAAAAAGGGGGCGGAGCCTATCGGGAAGCGCCAGATCCCCGGCCGGCTAGGCCGAAGCCGGGGACTAAATTTGCGGCTTCGGCCCGGCGCGCGGCCGCTGATGGCCGGGACAACAAAGGGGCCCAGGAATAAAGTGTGCCACTAGTAAGGGGGAGCCCTCCGAACCGCAGAACCGGCGACCACCCCCCCTTCCCACGAGACACTTACACTGATGGAGCAGCGCACCAGGGGCTGAGGTAGGAGTGTCTGGGGTGAAAGACAGGGACGGTGCAGGGGTTGGGAAGCCTCCATCCACCAGCCCCAGAAAGGGGGGTGGAGAGGAACCGTCCACCACCTGAATCAGCCGCATGCAGTGGTGATGCAGGGTGTGCTGCACGGACACCACGGGTACTAGTGCCTCTGTACAGCCGAGGGTGAAACCTGGTGGACAGGGCAGATGTCCGGCAATAAAAAGGCCTGGCTGCAGAAGAGGGTACTGGAGGTAAAACACCAGTGCTCGTCTGAACAAAGTGGGGAGATCGGCGCCCTTTTAGGGAAAAAACCGTCGCCCAAAAAGAAAAAAGTCAGCTCAGGCAGTGGCTCCCACGTCGCAGGAGAGGATACGGAGAGGTAAAACTCCCGTGCTCGCCTGTTGTTGGTTCGGGGAAGATCGGACCATGAAAGAATCCGTCGCCCCCTTCGTCCGGGTAGAATTAAAAAACAGTGTGCCTCCTACGGACACTAAGCTTGAACTGGGTCTCTGGAAGCCAGCATGAGGGTGTATACTGCAGGGGAGGAGCTAACCTTTTTTTGTCTCAGCTTAGTGTCAGCCTCCTAGTGACAGCAGCATAACCCATGGTCCTGTGTCCCCCAATGAGGCGAAGGAGAAATGATGAAGTTCTTTCCCATCACTGCTGCCAGTCTGTCAGGGCGACCAATACAGTAGTTTGATCTCCACTTTTTCACATCACTGAAAAAGTCATACTAGATTAAAAAAAACAAAAAAAACAAACAAAAAAGAAATACCGCATCATCACTGTCAGATTCCTCGCTGCTCTCATCTGCCACCATCTTGGCAGGACTTCTCACTGCTGCAGCGCTGCTTTGGGACGCCGGCGTCACAGCTGTAGGTTTAGCCCTGGACTTTGTGGCTACTACGATTGGCGTTGGCACCTTAAAGAAAAGTCAGCAAATATAATATTGATGTCAAAAGTGTAAAACTGTGATCAAGGAAAAAGGAATATAGAATTACAAATTCTTCATTCTGCCCTTCCGGATTGGGATCCCCTCTAAAATAGAAGCCCATGTGGGGCACCTTGCAAACCGCTAATCATGCAGGTATCGCGGGGTGACAGAGGGCGTACGTACTGTAGTCGCTATTGACCACGGCATCGATGGAGTAAAAGGCCTGTGATCTTGGTGATCTATGATCGAGGTCGTCGGAGCAGGAGACCGGCTGTCAGTCCTAAACACTCCCCAGGTGGACAACGCTCCGGTGCCTCCACTGTCACCATGGCATGGGTGTGCAGCATCCTGTGTGATACACCCCCCCCAGATAATGATGTATATGTGTGACACTGTTAGGGGGGTAATGACAATGGGCTTGATTTGTCAACACTGGCATGCTGGAGTCAGACGCCCCCGATTCCTTAAAAGCCTCACCACAAATCTTGGGAATAAGGTCTGTGGTATAAGGAATGCTGAAACTCGTTATGAATTTGATTGGAGGGGATTTGCCATGACCCTGTCCTGCCACAACTCCGGCCACATTGTTGGACCTGGGTGAAAATAGTTTGAGAACTCTAAAAGATGCAATATTTTGGTGCCTCTTGGATGAATCGGGTCAATTATGATCGGAGAGTGAATTTTATAGAAAGCTCTAGGTGGCTGCCAGACACTTATATTAATGTGTTACTTGTAACCAAAAATACAACCAAGTCAGAATGTCTGCATTGCCCACAGATCCTCAGCTAATCCCAGAAGGCCAAAGCTGCAGGGCTCAGTGGTTACTACCATTGGCTTGCTGCACCAAGGACAACATGGAAATGTAGTGATAGGAAACAGATTGTGAGCCCCACTTGGGACGGCGATGATAATGGCTATTAAGCAGTGTGGAATAAGTTGTCGCTGTACAAGCAGGAGATATGACTGCACAATATTACCTGGGCCGCCTTCATCTCCGGTTCACTGTCAGACTCGTCACTGCTCTCGGAGTCCTGTGCGGCTGCTTCAGGCTTTGGAGCCTGGGCACTAGCAACTTTTGCAGGACTAGCATGGATTGTCCTTTTCTTTGGTGATGTGGTTTTCTTCTGGAATACAAAAAAAAAAAACAAAAAAAAAAATGATCCTTTGGAGAAACAAATTAATCTGGTGACTAATACTCTTGCACCCAGTATGTAGAAGCAGGTGCGATCCCCAAAATTGCAAAATGTGGGAGAGAAAACGACTAGTGGCTACAGGTCCAACTATGTTAGATAGTACTTGGCCACACATTTATATTATAGGAAATAGCCTCCATCCCTCCGGCCGCTGCGTTTCTGCTGTCGATTAAAGAACCGCACACTGTCTGAGCAACCACTGGTCTCAGCAGGGCTCTGGGTTTCCCTGGTGAAGCCCCGTTTGCGGACATAATGGCCATGTCGGCACTTGCCTCAGTACCATCAATCGCTCTTGGTATGGACAGTCAGTCACAGCTTCGATCCATGTTGGCTCTACTTTATCTTGTGAAGCTGAGACCTCCGACATCTTTTGCTCCAACAAAACAATGTAAAAATTGAGCATTAGAAAAGGTGTTGGGAAAACACGAAGATGCGAAGTGAAGGAGCAGCCCACAACGAGCCGATCACTTCTCAAATTTCCGAGGGTGCCTCTGAATAAGATGAAATGTCACCGGTGTGTTTGGGCAGCTGCTCCATTTTTTATTTTTTAACTTTTGTGCAATTTTTAATAAATCTTTCTGCTGTGTAATTTCACTTGGACAAATCCGACATATTACCCTTCAAAATGAGCAAAAATACAAAAAGCGGCATTACCGGCACAAATTTGACAATGTAGCTGACAATAGTCTCGATCTTCACCTTCAGTAGTCAATTATAATAGCTGCCCAGAAAGCAGATGGTCCTGACTGTTGTAATGTGGCCTGTAGTCCTGTGCATATTCTGACCTAACAGATCATACATGAGCAATCAATGCCGCCACGTATCACGTGGTGTGACCCCCAGCTGGCAGCTACATGTGTGCATTACTCCTCTTACATTAGTAATATTCTATATACCTGTACCACAGGTTCTTCCTCGCTTTCCGTCTCGCTGCTTTCTGAGCTATCATCCGCCATGGACTGCTGGGCTGTGGGTCGGACCGGAGATTTTTGGTTTGATGTCAGCACGTTACTTGGTGCCGTGGCTTCCGGCGTTGAAGGAACAAACTGCAAATAGATGAAGATAAATTATACACAATCTGCTCAAATACTTGAGTAATATCGTAATCCTCTCAGAAGTAGGGGTCTGGCCAGCGAAAATCGCCACAGATCCTTAGTGCAGACTTGCATTCAAGTTTTGCAAAACTCTTGTCTCCTTGTTGCAGTTTGTTTATAAAAAAAAATCAAAACAAGCAAAACTTCACCTCACCGGGTCCAGCGCTGAGTTACAACCGATGTTCCCAGTAGTGCTGTGTTACTTTAAAGTCATCAGCGGCAATCAATGGCCTCAGTGGATCTGAGCAGGGCGCTTCGCCTACATGTGAAGAGCTCACCGATTGTATGCAGCGCTGTTGATGTGAGATGAGCGCTGCAGATAATCACAGACACCAGAAGCCGCCGCGGAGACTCGACAATAGACCCAGGAAGGAAGGTAAAAAGAACAAAAACAAACTGCAGCAGGCAGAAACAGGAGTTTTTTGAAAGTGTAAAACCACTGTACAAACATACAAAAACCCCATCTGGCATATGGCAGGCTTGGGGGTGATTACTAAGACCTGGATATTAGGGTAACACATCACCCCCAGGATATTATGGCGACACGGATTAGCTTACAGAGGATGCTCACGTTAAACTCCATAAGTACTACAATCATCTATTGCTAGTTTCACATTTGCGTTTAAATCCGCAGCGTTTAAAACGCATCCGCAAGTGGTGGAAAAAACGCATATAAACACGAACAAACGCAGCGTTTTTCAGACGCACGCGGTGTCGCATGCGGTTAAAAAAAACGCCGCGTTTATATGCTTTTTTCCTGCGTTTGCGTTTTTGGTACGCATGATGAGAAATTTCACAAGAGAAAAATCAAGATAACCAGACACCGCCAATGGGACTACAGAGGGCGTGTATTATGACGAAACGCGGAACGGTATAAATGGCCCCCCAAAAGAAATTCATGAATAGCTGGTTTTTGTTCATTCTGCTTCACAAAAATCAGAATAAAAAGCGATCAAAAAATGTCACGTGCCCGAAAATGTTACCAATAAAAATGTCAACTCGTCCCGCAAAAAACAAGACCTCTCATGACTGTGGACCAAAATATGGAAAAATTATAGCTCTCAAAATGTGGTAACGCAAAAAAATATTTTTTGGAATAAAAAGCGTCTTTTAGTGTGTGACAGCTGCCAATCATAAAAATCCACTAGAAAACTGCATATTAATAGAAATCAAACCCCCTTCATCAACTCCTTAGTTAGGGAAAAATAAAAAAATTAAAAAAATGTATTTATTTCCATTTTCCCATTAGGGTTAGGGCTAGGGCTAAGGTTTGGATACCTTTATCACCTTGATGGTGGGGGTGGCTTATCAGTGACTAGACTTGTTTTTCTCTATTGAAACGCATGCGTTCAAAAACGCAACCAAACGCATGTGCTTAAAAACGCATGCGTTTACATGGACAGCAATGCATTTTTTTTACGCAAACCTTGCGCAATCGAAAGCATGCATTTCCTGGCGGCACATAGACGCCTCTAGAAATTACTACATGTTGCATGTCCGCGCCAAGCCGCAAGCGACTTTAATGTTAAATATAGGAAAACATGACGCATGCGTTTATATGCGGTACAAACGCTGCGGCAAAAAACGCAAATGTGAAACCAGCCTAAGGCCAATCTGATACGTGCTCCTGAGCCCTCAGCATACTTATGCCAAAAAACAACCCCTAAAAAGTGATTAAGTCAGGAAATGTCTTCAACAACCAGCCTTACCTCGCTGTCATGGTCTAATTCCTCGCTCTTCTCCATAGTGACCATTGTGGAAGATTTCCTTGCTGTGGTGCGGCTCTTGGATGCTGGGGTCACAGCTGCAGTTTTCGGACTCCCCTTCTTAGCCTTCGCTGCTGTCGTTTTGGCTGCTCTTGGCGCAGCAGCTTTTGCCTTAGAAGCTGTTGGGGTTGGCGACTTTTGCTTAATCAGAAAAGATGGGGATCGTTAAATTTATTAACTGGCTGGAGCATTTGGCAGTGAATTTAGGTATTTATGGAGCGGCCTCAGGAGCTGAGCCCACAGCACACGCGGCGGATGCCGGCTGTGTTACACAAAGTCATCTCTAAGTACACCTGGTGTTTAACCGTTTAAATGCCATGCTCAGTGGCATTTAACCCCTTCCTGATGGGGCCCATTATTTTTGCTTTTTAATTTTTCAGTTCATTGAGCTGTTTGATGACTTTTTTTGCAGGGTAAGACCAGTGTTTTTCTTTTTCGCTTTATTGGGGGACATAGGTAACCATGGGTATGTGCTGCTGTCCCTAGGAGGCCAACATTGCAAACCCCCCCTCCCCAAAAAAAAAAAATTAAACTAAAAAGTTAGCTCCTGCTCAGCAGTTGACACCCACCGACTGGCACAAAGCTCGTAAATTTTAGCTTAGTGTCGGTAGAAGGCAGACCTGGAATTTGATCCCAGCTCCATTTTCTTCTTTAGGTCACCATGTTGCGTGTCAACCGTTTCCCTTTATTTTTCTGATTATTCTCTACAGCCTGTAACTTCTCACCCCGATTTCCCAACTAAGTGACAGTAAAAGAACAGTGAGGTGCCATCTACATCATATCCTCTCTGGTCTGCGAGGCAGGAACTTATCTCCTGACTTTAAGCCTGTCTCAAGACTGATGGTCCTTACTTTTTTCCCCACACCAGCCCTCTTCTCAAAGCAGTGCCAGGAGGAAGCCTGTGGTCACCCCTCAGTGACTCCCCCTCTCCTTCCCCCAACCCTGGGGTGGACAGTTTCCTGTACTGTCTGGGACCACGACAGTGCGAGGAGAAGGATGCCTTTCCAGTGAACCCCTCCTCATCAGGGGGCTACGGATGCAGTCCTCTGGATTGCGAAGAGGGAGTCACCAGTGCTCCGATCGTTTCTCATGACGAATCGCAGCTTCCACCCACCACCCTCAGCATGGCAGCTCAAGGATAAGGTCCAAGAAGCGGGCTCATTTCAGCTACTAGTCTGGTTCCGCCCGCATCACTAGCAATATTATAGCCATGCGCAGAATACTCTGGCTCTAGACCAAGGCATCTAAAAAATCTCATAACCAAACCTTCTCCACTTCCAGGGATCACGACCCTCTTCAATTTTGCTCCTTTCAACAGTTTTCCTCCGCAGGACCTCCTCTCGGCGAGAACAGAATCCTTCTCATCAATAGAGAAAAAAAGCCATCCTTCAAACTCCCCATGCTGTCCAAAGCGTCGCTCTGCTAAGCTGTCGGGATACCGATCTAATAGATTCTCACATTCCGATTTGTGTCGCACATCAGCGGTTTCTCCATTTGCCGTTCCAGGGGCCCACTACTAGTTAACAGCTCTCCCCTTCGGACTGGCCTCTGCTCCCAGTGTGTTCACGAAGGTCATGGCTTGTCCTTCCGAGACTATTGTGAAAGTCTTCAGATCACTCTATACATACTTACCTTTCTAGGCTGGGTAGTCAACACGGCGAACTAGTCTCTGATCCCAGCACAGCACCTAGTTTTCCTAGGCATGCTGTTCAATATCGCCCACATCGGAATCCTTCTCCCAGAGAAGATCTCAAAACTCAAGATGGGGATTCGTTCCCCAAGACACCCATCCCCCCGCTATCTTCGACTCTACATGAGTACAAGGAAAGACGAGTGCCAAGATGGAAGTCCGAATGTGAACTGGTCTACCCACTTGAAGGTCCTTCCAGTGGAGACCGGAGAGGTAGAAGGCTCCGAGCTCCAAGAAATGGGAGGAGAGGTTTCCCGAGAGTTACAGCAACCCTGTACTGTCGAAGAACCCCCCCACCAAAAAAAAAAAAACCTTCTGAGGAGACTTGTGTCCGTCATGACAACCTGCCAGTGGAGAGAGAGGAATGATCTCCTGTGCTGAATGGAGGGGGAGAAACTCCACCATGCCAATTACTGTCTTAGTCGGAGAGGCTGAAGTTGGGGCGATCCAGGGAAGAAATCCTTTTCTCCCAAGACGACAGGGAGCCAGTTGGAAGGGATGGGTACGGAACTCTGCAAAAGGGACTGCTTCCATCTTGGCAATCGTCTTTCCTTGTATCACAAGGTCCCTTGTTTCGTGGCCAGGTCTCACGACCCACTGGTGGTCAGTTACGATGCCCGGGTCATTCCATGATCTCAGTTTTGACTTCGGTACTTTTTTCCGCCTCTTCTTCTGATCCCCAAACTCATCAAGATCAAGAAGAAAGGAGTTCCAGTCATCCCAGTGGCTCCAGACTGGCAAAGAAAAGCCAGGCATGAAGTCAGTCAAGTTGCAGATGTATCCTGGAAACTCCCATACCTACTCTTTCAAGGTCCCCTCTTCAACCAGAATGCTCGGTGTCTCAATTTAATGGCAAGGCCGTCGAAGCTAAAGTCTTGAGGGAGGCTGGCTTCTCGTCCCAGGTCATAGACCATGAACACGGAGAGGAAACCCTGGTCCTCATGGATTTATCATGAGATCTGGAAGGCCCTCTTTCGCTGGTGTTATGACAGCCATACAGCTCCCATGTCTTATTCCCTTCCATCCATCTTGACGTTCTTACAATCAGGGCAAGAGTCCGGGTTATCTCTTAGTACCCTTAAGGGTCAGGTCTCTGCGCTCTCAATTCTGTTTCAACAGAATTTTGCCTCTCATCCCCAGGTCAAGATTAGAGATGAGCGAATACGTTCGAAAAATGATCACCAAATCCGAATTTGCCATATTCATGCCGAATTTATGTTTGACGATAACTTCTGAACGTTTGCTCATCTGTAAAACCATTACTTCCAATGGCGTTCGGTGAATACTGCAAATACGGCAGTCGTAATCTGAACTGAATATTGAAATATTGCCTCATCTCTAGTCAAGACCTTCCTTCAGGGAGCTACTCGCCTAGCTTCCCCCGTGGACCAGTAGGACCTTACGCTAGTTTTGAGCGCTCTTTAGGGACCTCCCTTTGAATCCATTCAGGACTTTGTGTCCTCCTCTCTCTCATGGAAGGTTGCCTTTTTGGTTGCAATCACTTCCATCAGACAGGTCTCAGAATTGGCAGCTCTCTTGCTGATCTTTCCTTGCTGATCTCCACCAGGACAAAGGTGGTCCTATGACCAGTTCCTTCCCAAGGAAGTCTCCTCATTCCATATCAACGAGGATATTTTCCTTCATTCTGTCCGTCCCCTGGACTTAGTCAGGAGCCTTACTTCTCTACCTACCAAGGACTGTTTCCTTTTGACGTTTGGATGCCTTGTCTTTCCTGTGGGTCATCAAAAGGAACTCCCTGCCTCCAAGTTTACTAATCGCTCGCAGGATCCCCTCTATTATACTGGAAGCTTATCGAGTCAAGGATAGACCATTCGGGGACACCGCACACTAAGTTTGAGCTTATGTTGTGCCGGAGTATAGTTCTTTGTTGTTGCTTCTCCTACTGCTTTTCTACCACTAACTGATGAGCTTTGTGCCAGTCGGTGGGTATACCTTACCAAGAAGGAGCTAACTATATTTTTTTGCTTGGCGTCAGCCTCCTAGCGACAGCAGCATACACCCATGGTTACCGCTTCCCCCAATGAAGGCTCTAAAAAAGATTTTACCTTGTGTACCAAAATTCTACTTTGGACGTCATTTTGGAATGGATATTACAATTTGATGGCTTGTTTTACAGCATTTTTTTATGGTGTTGCAGTGACCAAAAGTTTAATTTGGAGTTACATTTTTATCCTTTTATGACATTTTTTACAGATCGGGCTAATTATTTTTATATTTTGATCGATTAAACTTTCCTGAACGTGGCTATACCATGTGTATTTTTATTTTCTATTACCTTAATTTTTAATGGGGTGAAAGTCATTTTAACTCTTGTTTCTGCTTTTTTTTTTTTTCCCTTTAGTCCCTTTAGGGGACTTGAGCCTGCAATCACTTGTACTATACACAGTACCACTATAGTGCTGCATATAGTAAAAATCACAGCTTAATTTGATGCCTGGCCACAGGCTGAGCTTCAAGGGAGCTACATAATGACAAGCAATCATCAAAATAAGGAGAAACACGAGTCAAAACTGGCCACAATATATAACAAGTAGTTTTTATTAAATAATCAAACTTACAACTGTATAGTATTCAAAAAAAATTCTATAAAGTGCATAGCAACTTAATCTAAGGGTACATCCAGGTCACCCATTTGTCCAGGACAGGGCCCACACGAGTATAGAACAATAATATATACGATAATAAATATCAACATTAGAGTACTGCTCACATAAGGGCTATATGGCCAAAAGCATGTGGTGATCCTAATGAAAAAGAGTATATTCACAGTGGCCACATTACATGGAACACCACATGTTTCAAGCGTACAGATAGTCACACAAAAGAATCAAATGGTTAAGTTACCCATGTGTGCTTAAGGGGTCCTGCCTGGGTCCTGGGTGACGTTCCCCAACGCGCGTTTCGCGTCCTATGGTTACCGCTTCTTCAGGGGGCGTGGTCTAATACAGATCTACATCCGGTTTAAATAGTGTGCATTACCAATCACATGATCGGGTAATTAAGAAGTGCGCAAGCGTGAGACATCGGACTTGCACCGCACTGCGCTCCAAACCTCATTCCCGGCCTGCACGCCCAGGTCACGTGAGCGAGCCGACATCACGCCCACAACACGCGACCCGGGACAGCCGTCAGGGAGAAGCCAGAACGCAGCTAGATCCAAATACCTGCATACATATATATATATATATAAATAAAGTGACAGTGCCTATAAAGTGCTTAAGTGAACTTATAGTGCTGGTGACAGATTAATGTGCCCATTTACCTAATGTAGGAAATAGGCTGTATATATTCCTATGAGTGTTCTGTCCCCATTAATACATCAGTGGATGTTTTAACACCACTGCAGAAAAAATCTAAGGGGCTAAAGGTGATTGAAAGGGGCTTGGAGTGATTATAAGTGAACATACCATAACAAGATAACCAATGTTACCTCACTGGTGTGCATTTATTAAATAATAAAATAAATGCAAACTAAATAACTAATAACTCATGCATAAAAACTAACCAGATGGGCCACAATATCCCCAAATAGATGGATACAAGATCATGATTCCCAAGCCTGGGCGTGCAGGCCGGGAATGAGGTTTGGAGCGCAGTGCGGTGCAAGTCCGATGTCTCACGCTTGCGCACTTCTTAATTACCCGATCATGTGATCGGTAATGCACACTATTTAAACCGGATGTAGATCCGTATTAGACCACGCCCCCTGAAGAAGCGGTAACCATAGGACGCGAAACGCGCGTTGGGGAACGTCACCCAGGACCCAGGCAGGACCCCTTAAGCACACATGGGTAACTTAACCATTTGATTCTTTTGTGTGACTATCTGTACGCTTGAAACATGTGGTGTTCCATGTAATGTGGCCACTGTGAATATACTCTTTTTCATTAGGATCACCACATGCTTTTGGCCATATAGCCCTTATGTGAGCAGTACTCTAATGTTGATATTTATTATCGTATATATTATTGTTCTATACTCGTGTGGGCCCTGTCCTGGACAAATGGGTGACCTGGATGTACCCTTAGATTAAGTTGCTATGCACTTTATAGAATTTTTTTTGAATACTATACAGTTGTAAGTTTGATTATTTAATAAAAACTACTTGTCGTTATATATTGCGGCCAGTTTTGACTCGTGTTTCTCCTTATTTTGATAATTGGATTTTTGAGTTGCCATATATGTGCGTATTGTATCTTGCGCTGACGCCTTTTTTGTTCATAATGACAAGCAAGGAGGTCTTCAACAGACCCACGGCTCTCATAGTAACTCATTGACGCCCTGCGATCATTTCACGGGTACGCCGATGGGCGCATAGAATGATGCGGTAGCATGCCTGTGCACTGTCACCAGTTAGCGATCGCTGCCATTACCTGCCAGGTATAGGACAAGCTGACCATGTGAGCCTCCTCCATACACCCACTATCGATCTACATGTATGGCAGATGTCACTAAGGGCTTGCTTGCTGGCGAGTGCGCAAAAAAAAAAAAAAATATCTCTCATCTATCTCCATCGAAGGAAAATTAAAAAACATGAGGATTTTTTTACTCACTGCCGCCACATGGAGGTCGACACTATTAATGCAACTAATTGAAAATTGGCTCCTCACTGGCTGACTATATCACGCCTGCTAGCACCAGGTTCCTTGTCCAGCGGAATTTACCTTATAGGTCAGGGGTCAGGACTGCCCGCCCACCCCGGGAAGGGAAAACTCCCGGCCACCAGATTATTCACTGCCATCTGGTTGACCTCTAAGGGTCCAGCCCTCCTTTGGGGAGAGATCTCTCCAGTTCAGCTTTTTTTTTTTTTTTTTTTTTGTGATTTTCCTCTCTCCTTCTCCGGGACAGAGCATTCGGGTGTTTGCTCCCCAATAAGACAAATGAGAAATAGAAAACAAACCATTTTTTTTTTTGATCGACAATCTAACCAATAAAAACAGGATTTTTGGTTGCTTACCGTAAAATCTGTTTCTCGGAGCCTTCATTGGGGGACACAGGAACCATGGGTGTATGCTGCTGCCACTAGGAGGCTGACACTATGCAAATAAAAAGTTAGCTCCTCCTCTGCAGTGTACACCCCACCGACAGGAAGTAGGATATTCAGTTAGTGAGAAAGCAGTAGGAGAAGCAACGTGTAAAAGAGGAATAATAATAATAAACTTTATTCACATAGCGCCAACAAATTCTACGGCGCTCCATAGATTAACAGTTTCAAACACTCGAAGAGTGTTCAAAGAACTCAAACGTATACAGTAAACAGAGCTGTTCAACTTGGGAGGGTGCTGTGTCCCCCAATGAAGGCTCCGAGAAACAGATTTTACGGTAAGCAACCAAAAATCCTGTTTTCTCTATCGCCTTTCATTGGGGGACACAGGAACCATGGGACGTCCCAAAGCAGTCCCTGGGGTGGGAAAAACCGACTTCCATCAGGTCCGAGGACTCACCACTGCCGCCTGCAGGATCCTTCTGCCCAGGCTGGAGTCCGCCGTAGTTCGGCGAAACGTGTGGATGGAAGACCAGGTGCCGCTTGCAAAGCCGTCAGCGATAACCCTGTGACGTACCGCACTGGAAGCGCCGACTGCCCGGGTAGAGTGAGCCTTTATCTCAGGAGGGGGCACTCTTGTTCTTGACCCGGTAAAGCTTCCAAAATTGCCGATCTGATAGAGCGAGCAATAGTCGCAATTGCCGATCTGATAGAGCGAGCAATAGTCGCCTTGGAAGTCGGCAGGCCTCTACGCACGCCATCAGGGATGGCGAAAAGAGAATCCATCTTTCGGAAAACGGCTGTGCTAGCCAGGGAGATCCTCACTGCCCTGACGAGGCCCAGCCTGTTCAACGATCACTCCAGAGGATGAATCGGAGCTGGACAAAAGGAAAGGTATAACGATGTCCTCGTTGAGGTGGAAAGATGAAAAACCACCTCGAGAAAGGAAGGAAGGCAGAGGCCTGGGACCACCTTGTCCTGGTTTAAAATCAAAAAAGGAGGTCGGCAAGAAGCGGCCGCCAACTCAAAAACGCGGCGGATCAAAAAGATGGACCTGAGAAAAGTCACCTTCCGAGATAGAACTGACAGGGAAAACTCCCTGAGAGGCTCAAAGGGGGGAACCCCTAAGCACAACCAATCCAACCTATAAATCCCATGAATCCACAGAGGCCCTGTACGGAGGGACAGCGTGGGCTACTCCTTGAAGGGAGGTCTTAACCTGTGGCTGAGAAGATAACGTCTTCTGAATGGGAAGAAGAGCGCAGGAACCTGGTCCTTTAGGGAACTAAGAGCGAAGCCCGAATCCAGCCCTGCCTGAAGGAAAACCAAATGGAAGGCAGGGAAAAAGGACATAGGTGAAAAGTGGTTGGACTCGCATCAACGAAAGTAAGCCTTCCAGGTACGATAGTAGATCCTGGAAGAAGACAAAGGCTTCCCAGCCTGGATTATAGAGTGACTCATCTGGGCCGAAAGGCCGGACGCTCTTAGAACTGTGGAGTCTACAGCCACGCCGTTAAACTGAGCGACCGATAATTCGGGTGGCAGATCGGACCCTGAGACAGCAGACCGGGTCCGCCCGGAAGACACCAGGGGTGTCCGCGGAAGATTGGCGATGTCTGCAAACTAAGACCTCCTTGGCCAATCCGGGACGATCAGAATGACCGGCACCCATCCAGCCTTGATCTTTTTCGACAGCTTGGAAAGCAAGGGAAGGCGTGGGAACCGATAGGGGAGCCCGAACTGCGACCGAGGAATGGCCAGAGAGACAACACCACTGAGAGGATCACGGGACCCTGGGCCGACCCGAGGGACCTCCTGTTCAATGGGGACGCCATGAGGTCCACCTCTGGAGTCCCCCATCGAAGAGCAATCCGATAGGAAGCCTCCTGAAGTACCATTCCCCTGCCGCGAGGCCCTCGCGGCCGAGGAAGTCGGCGGCCTAAATGTCCACGCCGGGGACATGCACTGCGGAGCTCACCAGGACCGTTGCCTCTGTCCAAAGGAGGGTCCTGGAATCTCGGCCGAGGCCAGCGAACGCCGAGTCCACCCCTGGTGGTAGACATATGCACTGCTGTGTCATTGTCTGTCTGGATTCGAATTGGCAGGCTGCTGAGAATCCTTACCCAGTGAAGGAAAGACAGAAAAGATGATCCGGGACTCGAGGACATTGATCGGCAAAGGAGGCTCCTGCACCGACCAACAACCCTGAAAGAACAGGAGACAAAGCCCCGCGCCTCCGCGAGCGGACGGGCGTCCGTCGTCACCACCTGCCAGGGAACTGGAAGGAAGGATATGCTGTGAAGGATCTACTCTGGGATAAGAGAAGTGACCTCGGCCACCAGTCGAGGAACCATTTGACCTGGGAGAAAGCCGGATCGGACGATGCAGGGAGAAGACAGACCTGTACCCTGCGATAAAATAGCCTGCTGAAGAAGTCTTGAAAGAAACGGGCGAAGGGCAAACTGCTTCCGATGTTGCAACCAAACCTCCTTAGGGCCGAGAACCCTGGAGCAAGCGAACTTCCTGACAAAGGAGGGATATCCTGTCCTCGGGAAGGAAGACTCTGGTCCGACAAGTGTCGAAGAACATGCCCAGAGATACGAGACGCTGAACAAGACGGAACTTCTTCCTGTTGATGAGCCACCCGCAACGGTTAGAATGTCGGAAAAGATGGATAGACTTTCGGGAGCCTGAAACCGAAATTCCTGAGCCTCCATGAAAGTGATTACTGAACGAGGGAATATCATCCTGAAGTGTCTCCGACGAAACTTCCTGTACAGCAAATGGAAATCCGGACTGGGACGAACCTTGCTGTCCTCTGTCAGTACAGAAAGATTCGAAGAGAAGCCTGTGAAAGGAAACGACGCACATTGAGGTAGATAAGGGTCTAATGAAAGACCCGTGTCCACCTCCTACTGACACTAAGCTAAACTGAATATCCTACTTCCTGTCGGTAGGGTGTATACTGCAGAGGAGGAGCTAACTTTTTATTTGCATAGTGTCAGCCTCCTAGTGGCAGCAGCATACACCCATGTTTCCTGTGTCCCCCAAAGAAAGGCGATAGAGAAATATAAAATGTATATATTTTCCATTGGAGAATCAAATTTCCAGGTCATTATTACCATAAAAGTCATTAAAAAAAAAAAATCTAAGGCGGAATTGTTTTGTTTTCATTATGTCACCGCATGTAGATTTCTTCTCGTTATTGAGTAAAGTGGTAAAGTGAATGGTGTCATTCAAATGTATAACTTACCCGGCATAAAACAAGTCCTCATAAGGTTATGTGGATAGAAAAATAGGAAAAAAAAAACACTGTCAGGAATATGTCATGTATTATTTAAATCAGTTTCTTGCGTTGAATATATTGTCTATAAACTCAGCAATTTCCTTTTCTTTATTGTTTATATGACGATCTATATTAAAACATTATTAGTAATCTTTCAATTTTCCACCCTGGCCATCAGGGTCTTTTTATACTTATTTCCTGGCTTTTGATTAGTTTTCAGCGGTCTCATTACCATCAAAGGCAGGATTGCAGTAACAGGTAACACCTCTATACACAGCTGGTAACACGGGATCCACCAATCACAATGGGCTATGTAACAGATCCCTCCCTCACTTCACAGTGACCTTTGCACATGCTCATTAGGTGCTTCAGTGCAATGGCGATGTAGGGTCTGAGTCAGTATTGCAGCTAATGTGCATGTGATACTACCTGAAAAAATAGGAAGTACGGAGTCTACAAAATCCGCAGTGGCCGGTGTGAAAACTGCAAGAGTTCTAATTTTTTTTTTTTTTAATACAGATTGTAATATGCAAAAAAAAAAAAAAAAAATTATGGGTTGTTTGCTATTAGTGATGAGCGAACGTGATCTGATCAGGTGTTATTCGAGCATGCATGTGTGCTAACCGAGTGTCTTTGGCGTGCTCAGAAAATTTGTTACAGTCACCGCGCCAGCAAGTGTTGCAGCTGACAAACAGCCCATGGGGACTCGAGCATATTTTTCGAACACCCCAAAGTCAGTTAGCACAAGAGCATGCTCAGATAACACCTTATCCCAGCACACTCGCTCATCACTTCAGATTATGCCTTACCTTGCCGTCAGTGTTTAAGTCCTCGACGTTCTCCTTGGTGGAAGACCTTTTGCTGGCTTTGGATGTTGGGGTCACACCTGTAGCTTTGGGGCGCCCCCTTTTAGCTTTCGCCTGCGTTGCTGTGGTCTTTGCAGCTCTTGGCGTTCTCACCTTAGAAGCTGCTGGGGCCGATGCCTTCTGTTTAATTACACAAGAGGGAGACCGTTAAAAAGTTTACATCTTAAATTAGTGTTCAAGACTACACAAAAGTGAATCTGACATTGATGTCAACGAGCTCGGGGTAACGCTCCATTTCCTGCGGTGCAGGGGGAGCAAACACTTGCCGTCAGGTTACCCCGAGGCTCACAGCTGATCATTGATGGTTCCAACTCAGAGAAAACCGATCGGATTCTTTTCACAAGACCCTACAGACATCTTCGAAGGGTCCTTCACTCGTTACATTTGACTCACCTGTTTCTCAATGTCAGTCTCATCGCTGCTCTCAGAACCATCATTGCCGTCATTCTTAGCCACGGCTGTGATATTGGCGGCTTCAAGGGATTTGATAGCAGCAGCAGCTGCAGGAGTTATTTTAGCAGATGCTCTCTTGGGCTAAAAAAAAAATAATTAAAAAATAAATAAATTAAAAGGCAAAAATTGTTGGTCTATGTTCCCACAATGAGTTTTTTTTACGCTGCGTATTTAAAAAAACATTCAAGCAACCTAATTCTGCGACATCAAAACCTCATGGTACGAAAGTAGCCTTAGGGCAAGTAAACTCCGTCGTTTTCAGTCAGTTTTTCTAGAGGAACAGGCTTTAAGAATTGCTCATTTTGTCTGGATTTTTAGAAACCTGCATTTATTTATTTTTTTAGCTTTTTTTGGTCGTTCCCTGAACACTTTTTTGATGTCTTTGACCATCGTCAGGGTTTGAGTATTTTTTAAATATATTTTTGGAGCTTCATTTTAACTAGCGGTTTAAGGATTTTTTTTTTTTCTAACTGCTCAAAAATGAAGAAACCGAAAGCTTTTTTTGGTGTGTATTTGTTTTTTTAAAGGAACACCTCTAACATATAAAAAGTTAGATTGTAAGCTTGTGACCAGGGCCCTCATTCCTCTTGGTATCTATTTTGAACTGTGTTTTTTTGTTATGCTGTCTATTGTCCGTACAAGTCCCCTCTATAATTGCAAAGCGCTGCGGAATAGGTTGGCGCTATAGAAATAAAATTATTATTATTAGTCTTCAGAGTGAAAAATCGCCTGTAGAAGGGTCTGCAGAAGGGCAACTATCAATAAAGTAACACTTGGGGGTGGGGGGGGGGATGAGAAAATCAAGACTGGCGATAAACAGGGTCTCTTGGTGTAAAATGTCAAATTCCTTAAAAAGGTGCACGTCCAATGAATTTGGAGTAATTTTCAGTTGCTTGTGCGCCAGAATCAGAAATATAATTAACAGGCTTTACAGAACTGGGGGTAATGGATATATGGGGGCCATTGAGTGACAGCCTGAAGCCCAGTAGAAAATCCATTTCCCAGTAACCAACAAGGGAAATTAAACGTTGTCCTTTTTAAGAAAATCCAGGTCCCCAGGTGCGGTTTTTATTTTTTCAACTCAACCTCCCCTGGTTCAGCGCCGAGTCTCTGCCGCTGCTCCGTGTCCCTTACTGTGTGCACCACATACGTTACGTTGACATTGCAGCCATCAATTAAAAAGCTCATCGGCTCGCAGTGGAGCGTTTGTCTACAAAGGCAGAGTCTCTGGGTTTCAGAGCAGCAGCGGAGACTGATTTTTTTTTTTTTTTTTTTTTTTTAATAAACTACACCTTGGTATCACAGCTCCATTCAGTGCTTGCATTGAGTTGCCGCCAGAGCCAATAACCGCTGATCTGTGAGGGTGACCGGTGCTGGACCTCCACCAATCTGATGTTGAAGACCTATCATAGGTCACCACTGACATGACTGGACAACCCCTTTACAAGACCCTTCTAACAAGTATGGGCGGTCCACAGTGCAGAGACTGACCATCTACTTGGGACACTTACTTGCTTTGCTGCCCTGGAGTTGGTGGTCTTGCTTTTTATGGTTGCTGCTCGGGTAGGCTTTAATGGGGGCTCTGCGGGATGAGAAGAAATATTGGGCAATTGATAAAACTGTAAAATTGACACGGACAAAACCTAAGATAAAGCATAGGGTGAAAGCGGCTAGGGTTCACATTGGATGAAGCTTTGCAGTCTGGATGATATCTCACTAAGTATATACCCAAAGGGGGTTTTTTTGCTGCAAAAATGTGAAAAAAAGAAAAATCAGCAAAAAGTGAACGGTGACTGCAAAGTGTGGACGTGTATAATTATCTAGCAATTAATGTTCTACAGTTTTGGCCAAAAGTATTGACACCCCTGCAATTCTGTCAGATAATACTCAGTTTCTTCCTGAAAATGATTGCAAACACAAATTCTTTGGTATTCTCTTCATTTAATTTGTCTTAAATGAAAAAAAACACAAAAGAGAATGAAGCAAAAAGCAAAACATTGATCATTTCACACAAAACTCCAAAAATGGGCCAGACAAAAGTATTGGCACCCTCAGCCTAATACTTGGTTGCACAACCTTTAGCCAAAATAACTGCGACCAACCACTTCTGGTAACCATCAATGAGTTTCTTACAATGCTCTGCTGGAATTTTAGACCATTCTTCTTTGGCAAACTGCTCCAGGTCCCTGATATTTGAAGGGCGCCTTCTCCAAACTGCCATTTTTAGATCTCTCCACAGGTGATCTATGGGATTCAGGTCTGGACTCATTGCTGGCCACCTTAGAAGTCTCCAGTACTTTCTCTCAAACCATTTCTAGTGCTTTTTGAAGTGTGTTTTGGGTCATTGTCCTGCTGGAAGACCCATGACCTCTAAGGGAGACCCAGCTTTCTCACACTGGGCCCTACATTATGCTGCAAAATGTGTTGGTAGTCTTCAGACTTCATAATGCCATGCACACGGTCAAGCAGTCCAGTGCCAGAGGCAGCAAAGCAACCCCAAAACATCAGGGAACCTCCGCCATGCTTGACTGTAGGGACCGTGTTCTTTTCTTTGAATGCCTCTTTTTCTCCTGTAAACTCTACGTTGATGCCTTTGCCAAAAAAGCTCTACTTTTGTCTCATCTGACCAGAGAACATTCTTCCAAAACGTTTTAGGCTTTTTCAGGTAAGTTTTGGAAAACTCCAGCCTGGCTTTTTTATGTCTCGGTGTAAGAAGTGGGGTCTTCCTGGGTCTCCTACCATACAGTGCCTTTTCATTCAGACGCCGACGGATAGTACGGGTTGACACTGTTGTACCCTCGGACTGCAGGGCAGCTTGAACTTGTTTGGATGTTAGTCGAGGATCTTTATCCAACATCCGCACAATCTTGCGTTGAAATCTCTTGTCAATTTTTCTTTTCCGTCCACATCTAGGGAGGTTAGTCACAGTTTAGACCTCTTGATGACACTGCGCACGGTAGACGCAGGAACATTCAGGTCTTTGGAAATGGACTCGTAGCCTTGAGATTGCTCATGCTTCCTCACCATTTGGTTTCTCAAGTCCTCAAACAGTTTTTTGGTCTTTCTTTTCTCCATGCTCAATGTGGTACACACAAGGACACAGGACAGAGGTCGAGTCAACTTTAATCCGTGTCAACTGGCTGCAAGTGCGATTTAGTTATTGCCAACACCTGTTAGGTGCCACAGTTAAGTTACAGGTGCTGTTAATTACAAAAATTAGAGAAGCATCACATGATTTTTCGAACAGTGCCAATACTTTTGTCCACCCCTTTTTTTATTTTTGGTGTGGAATTATATCCAATTTGGCTTTAGGACAATTCTTTTTGTGTTTATTCATTTAAGACAAATGTTTGCAATCATTTTCAGGAAGAAACTGAGTGTTATCTGACAGAATTGCAGAGGTGTCAATACTTTTGGCCACAACTGTACCTCTAAAGAGGACTTCAAATAGACTTGACCCAAAAGTCTGTGCCTGCAGCCAAGTGAAAGGAACTTTATACCTTATTAGTGACCCCCTTCCTGACAGCATAGGGTGGTCTTGTTCAGATGACTTTTTGGGGCAGCTTTCCAAGCTTGTCCTAGCTAACAGTCAGCGACGAATGGACAGCAGTCGGTTTCAACTAAGACGCCATCAGTGAGCTTCACAAGTTTTTCACAGAACCATATGTCAGTGATTTGGGTAAAAATGGACAGGATTTTTTTTCCCCCCCAAGGGGAGGAAAAGGGAAAATTGGGACTATGAACCCCAAATACTACATACGTGGTGCCCCTCGTTTAATAACAGAAAAACCCACAATGGTCACAGAAATAACTTGAATCTGACAAAAGTAATAAATAAAAGATCTATGAAATTGAACAAATGAAGTTCAGACATTGCTTTTCAACCATGCTTCCACAAAATAAAAAAAAAAATAAAACTCATGAAATAGGCCTGGACAGAAATGATGGTACCTCTGAAAATAATGTGATAAAAGGGACATGTTAAATCACGGTGTGTCCACTAATTAGCATCACAGGTGTCTACAATCTTGGAACCAGTGAGTGGGCCTGTATATAGGGCTACAGATACTCACTGTGCTGTTTGGTGACATGGTGTGTATCACACTCAACATGAACCAGAGGAAGCGAAGGAAAGAGTAGTCTCAGGAGATAAGAAAGAAAATTATAGAAAAACATGTTAAAAGGTAAAAGTTATAAGACCATCTCCAAGCAGCTTGATGCTCCTGTGAATACAGTTGCACATATTATTCAGAAATGCAAGATCCATGGGACTGTAGCCAACCTCCCTGAACGTGGCCGCAGGAGGAAAAAGGAGATTTTTGTGTACTCACCGTAAAATCTTTTTCTCCGAGCCAATCATTGGGGGACACAGGACCATGGGTATTATGCTGCTTGCCACTAGGAGGGGACACCAAGTAAATTCAAAGAATTAACTCCTCCTCTGCAGTATACACCCCTTGACTGGCCAGTAACGACCCAGTTCGGTAGGAAAGCAGTAGGAGTACAAGAAAAACCAAGACAAGTAAACTATGTCAAAAACTGAAGAACAAACCACAACAACCAGCCAATAGGCTGACAGAGTGGGTGCTGTGTCCCCCAATGATTGGCTCGGAGAAAAAGATTTCACGGTGAGTACACAAAAATCTCCTATTCTCCTACACCTCATTGGGGACACAGAACCATGGGATGTCCTAAAGCAGTCCCTGGGTGGGGAGCAATTGCACTGCTAAAACCCCCATGTACCACTGACTTACTGAGGTACCGCCATCTGTAGAATGCGCCTGCCAAGGGCAGCGTCTGCCGAAGCCTGGGTATGAACATGATAGTGCTTCGTGAAGGTACGCAGACTGGACCAAGTCGCAGCTTTTCAAAGCTGTTGTGCTGAAGCCTGGTGCCGAATGGTTCAAGAAGCACCGACCGACCGAATCGAATGCGCCTTAATCCCTGCTGGGACAGGGGTGTTCCTGACACGGTAGGATTCCTGAATAGTGGAGCGAATCCACTTGGCCAGAGTGGCCTTTGAGGCGGGTAGACCTTTCCTATGTCCCTCCGGAAGCACGAACAGGACATCAGACTTACGGAAAGGAGCCGTGCGAGATATGTACCGCTGAAGAGCTCTAACCACATCCAGAGTATGGAGAGCTTTCTCAATACGATGGGTTGGTGCCGGACAGAATGACGGCAAGACAATGTCCTCATTTAGATGAAAGGAGGAGACGACTTTAGACATGTCCTGCAATGGTTCGAAAGGGGCCTCCTGAAGAACTAAGAACTCAGAGAACCAAGTTAAGATCCCATGAAGCCAATGGCATTCTATTCTATAGGGAGGGACCACCCGGGACACTCCTTGGATGAACGTCTTAACTGGCAGTCTGGAAGCGATATTTCGTTGGAATAGAACAGACAATGCGGACACTTGTCCCTTGAGCGAGCCTAGGGCAAGGCCTGACTCTAAACCTGATTGAAGAAACTCCAGAATGGAAAACACCAGAGGAGAACGTCCATGGGCATTGCACCATGAAAAGAAGATGCGCCAGATACGATGATAAATGCGCACGGATACGGGTATTCTAGCACGAATCATGGTAGAAGAAACCCCTGGAGAGAATCCGGCTTGGGCTAAAATCCAGGATTCAACGGCCACGCCGTCAAAGACAGGGCCCCGGAGTTCTGGTGGCAAATCGGGCCCTGTGAGAGAAGATCCATGCAATCAGGAAGCCGCCAGGGAACGTTGGCGACCATTAGGGCGAGTTCCGCGTACCATGCTCGGCGCGGCCAGTCCGGCGCAACGAGGATCACCGGTCTCCCCTCTGCCCTGATCTTCTTGATGACTCTCGGGAGCAGAGGAAGAGGCAGAAATATGTATGGCAGCTGGAACCGATGCCACGACCAGAGCATCTGCTCCGATGGCGCAAGGATCGCGGGATCGAGCAATGAACTGGGGAACCTGGTTGTTTAGCCTCGAGGCCATGAGATCCACATCCGGCGTCCCCCAGCTAAGACAAATCTGCTGGAAGACTTCCGGATGGAGGGACCACTCGCCCGAGGCAAGACCTTGGCGACTGAGGAAGTCCACTTCCCAATTCTCGACACCCGATATGTGGATCGCCGAGATGAGCGAATGATTGGTCTCGGCCCAGCGTAGGATGTGGGAAACTTCGAGCATGGTTGTCCTGCTGTGGTTTCCCCCTTGCCGGTTGATATACGCCATGGCTGTGGCATTGTCAGATTGGATTCTGATGGGATGGCCTGCGAGAAGGTGGTGAAAGTTGCGTAAGGCAAGTATGATCGCTCAAATCTCCAAGATATTGATTGGAAGACGCGACTCTTGTGGACCAACGACTCTGTGCCGTGTGGTGATTGAAAACCGCACCCCAGCCCAAAAGGCTGGCATCGGTGGACACCACTAACCAGCACACTGGGAGAAAGGACTTCCCTTGGTCCAGGGAGGACTGCAGCGTCCACCACCTGAGGGTCTGCCTGACCTGTGGGGACAGGCGAAAACGACGGTCGAGGGAGAACGGACTCCTGTACTAGGCTAACAGCAGCGCCTGTTGCAGGGGATGGAGATGGAACTGCGCAAATGGAACGGCTTCGATCGCCGTAACCATTTTCCAGAGGATGCGCATCGTGAAGCGAATGGAGAGAGGGACTGGGCGGGAGAGCTTGCGCGCTCCCTGTTGTAAGGACAAGACCTTCTCTGGAAGGAGAATGACTAACCTGCGGGAAGAATCCAAAATCATGCCCAGGAAGCAGATTTGCTGAGCCAGCACTGGAGATGATTTCTCGAAGATGATTTTCCAACCCAGGCAAGAAAGAGAATCAACGGTGATATTTACAGACTTCTCGCAGGCAGAATAGGAAGGACCCTTGATTAATAGGTCGTCCAGATAGAGAAGAACTACCACTCCCCGAGCGTGAAGAATGGCCATAACAGCTGCCATGACCTTCGTGACGACTGTGGGGGCAGTGGCGAGTCCGAAGGGCAAGGCCACAAACTGGAAGTGTACGTCCTGGACTGCGAAGTGCAGGAACTGCTGATGAGAGGGAAAAATTGGGATGTGTAGATAAGCATCCTTGATGTCTATGGATGCAAGGAACTCTTTTTCCAGGGACGCGACAACGGAACAGAGCGAGTCCATCCTGAAGTGTCAGACCCGTACGAACTTGTCTAGCAGTTTGAGGTCCAGTATGGGCCGTAGAGAAACTTCCTTCTTTGGGACTACGAATAGGTTGGAGAAAAACCCCTTGAACCTTTGGTCTCGAGGGACCGGAACGATGACACCGTCCCTTTGAAGCGCCTGTATGGCCTGAAGATGTGACGCCCTTGATTTGGGGGGAGAAGACTGGAAGAAGTGCGGAGGGGGGATGGAAGAAAACTCGATTTTGTATCCGGAAGACACGAGCTCTCTGACCCACTCGTCGTGAACGACCTAGAGCCAATTTTGACGGAACAAAAGAAGACTTCCGCCTACTTTGTCGGTGTCCGCTGGACACGTCGATGAGTCATTGTGTAGAAGGTTTAAGGGATGCGGATGGCTTAGGGCCAGAAGGTCTCGGTCTGGGTTTCCAGGAACGGTTAGGTCTGTATGAGACCTGGAGATTTCTGTTTTCCCGCCATCCCGAACCAGGGGAAGTGGAGGATTAACTGGGAGTGGTATGAAAGGACCAGAATCAAAACTGTTGTTGATTCAGAAAAGGCCGGGCAGGTTTTTGCTGGGGAAGAAATTTATTCTTCCCTCCTGTAGCATCAGAAATGATTTGGTCTAGTTTCTCCCCAAATAAACGGCCAGCTTGGTAAGGTAAAGAAGTCAGCTACTTTTCAGAAGCACTATCTGCTCGCCAATCACGGAGCCACAAGGCCCTCCTGATGGAGATTGCGTTTGCAGCCGCTTGCGCTGCGTAATTAGCAGCATCTATGGAAGCGTTAACTACGAAGTCTCTGGCCTGAGCTATCTGGTTAGCTAGTCTAGTCGCCTCTGGGGGGAGATTACTGTCGTGGACGGTAGAGGTTAACACCTCTGCCCAGGCAACCATTGCGTTAGCCACTCAGGGAGCGGCAAAAGATGGAAGGAGAGCTGCTCCTGGGGCCTCAAACTCAGGGTGATTAGCAAATATCTTTTGAACGCGTTTAGTCTTTTTAAAAGCACACGACGTGTTCCTGAGTGGATACAGATTCCTCATCCACCATTAGTGTTTTGTTGACTGCCTCAATAAGTGAGTCAAGTGTCTCCTGACCGAGAGAGGAATCTTGGGTTAAAGATTCCTCCGACTCATATTCCGAGTCATGTACGCTGCGACCCTCGGGGGAGCAAGAAGATGAGCTCGCAGATGCTGAAGCTCGAGCGTGTATGGGAGACGAGGGAAGGGTCCTTTTTATGGCACCCTGAGATTCCCGTAGTACAGTACGCCCCCTGTGGTTGGACGGCCCCGCACCTGCGCCAGATTCCATCAGAGTCGACGGAGGTGAGTTCTGGCTTGAGGAACCCCGGAAAGAGTTCAATGCCTTGACCAAGGAGTCCATTGAACGTGACAAGGACGCAGCCCACTCAGGAGGGCTAGTCTCGACGGGGTCGGTGGAGACATTGGAGGTGGAGGCAGAAGGTGGCTGCGCACAGGCCTGGTCACAGTTCTGGCACAAAGGGGTATTGTGGGCACGTGGTAACGCAGAATTGCAAGTGGCACATGAAGTAAAGAACACTGTGCTTTTTATTGCCCCTTTTAGCCTTAGATTGAGACATAGTGTATGTCTACTCTCCAATAAACAGCGATAGCAGGTCTATGGGTGCAGAGAAGGGGTTAAGCTTTTCCCTATGGAGTGGAGCAGCTTACCCACGGTCTTGTGCTGGCGTCCCCAGGGAGGAAGAGAGGGAAGTAGCATTTTCGGCTGAAATTCCCCGCAGAAGTGGAGTCCCAAGATGGCGCCCGAGATCTGCAGGGCTCTTCTCGTTCAGAGCGAGAAGCGCCTGAGTAGTGGGCGGGGCTCTGGCGGTGCATGGGATTTTTGAAATGCGGCCTAGTCCGGCTGAAGAAGCTGGGGACTAAATTTGTGGAGCCGGCTGGTGGAGCGCGCCAGTGGCCGCGACACCGCGCCTAATGATCGCCGCTAGCACCTAGCCAGCGGTATCTCTCCCCAGGGAGCCGGACTGCACCTTCCAGCTCAATCGATCCTCCCTATGCCGGGGGATGGAGAGCGTCCTGATGTGTGCCTGCCGACAGGAACTTACGGCTGTCCCTGCCACAGGGGACTTACGGCTACTATGGGGACTACATGACGCCGTCAAGTGAGGGCTTAATTGCGGAGGAGCCCTGGAGATGCACATAAAAGGCATACGCTATGTGCTCGCCATCTTACAGGGGGGAGATCGGGACCGCATAGGAACCGTCGCCCTAGCATAGATTAGGCGTGCCCCAGTTGTCGCAGGAGAGGGTACGGGGAGGTATACTCGCCATGCTTGCCTGTTGATGGTTCGGGGGAGAGCAGACCCTGAAAAGGAATCAGTCGCCCTCTTCACTCCGTCAATTAAAAAATGAAAATTTACAGAAAAAATAAAAATAAAATAAAAACGTTGGGGTCTGAAAACAGACCCAAGTGCCTCCTACAGACACTAAGCAAGAACTGTGTCGTTACTGGCCAGTCAAGGGGTGTATACTGCAGAGGAGGAGCTAATGCTTTGTGTTTACTTCATGTCATCCTAGTGGCAGCAGCACATCACCCATGGTCTTGTGTCCCCCAATGAGGCGTAGGAGAAATTGATGACAAATCAAAGAGACAAATAATAAAAAAGGTAACAAAAGAGCCAAGAAAAACTTCTAAACAGATTAATAGGTGAACTTCAAGCTCAAGGAACATCAGAGTCAGATCGCACCATCCGTCCTTGTATGAGCCAAATTGGAGTTTATGGGAGACGACCAAGGAGGACACCATTATTGAAAAAAAAAATCATAAAAAAGCCAGACTGGAATTTGCCAAACTACATGTTGACAAGTCGCAAAGCTTCTGGGACAATGTCCTATGGACAGATGAGATAAAAATTGAATTTTTTGGCAAGTCACATCAGCTCTATGTTCACAGATGAAAAAATGAAGCATATCAAGAAAAGAACACTGTCCCTATTGTGAAACATGGAGGAGGCCGTGTTATGTTCTGGGGCTGCTTTTCTGCATCTGGCACTGGGTGTCTAGAATCTGTGCAGAGTACAATGAAATCTCAAGACTATCAAGGGATTCTAGAGAGAAATGCTGCTGCCCAGTGTCAGAAAGCTTGGTCTCAGTCGCAGGTCATGGGTCTTGCAGCAGGATAATGACCCAAAACATACAGCTAAAAACACCTAAGAATGGCTAAGAGGAAAACATTGGACTATTTTGAAGTGGCCTTCTATGAGCTCTGAGCTAAAATCCTATTGAGCATCTTTGGAAAGAGCTGAAACATGGCGTCTGGAAAAGGCAACCTTCAAGACAGCTGGAGCAGTTTGATCTTGAGGAGTGGGACAAAATACCTGTCGAGGTGCAGAAGTCTCATTGACAGTTACAGGAATCGTTTGATTGCAGCGATTGCCTCAAAAGATTGTGCAACAAAATATTAAAGTTAAGGGTACATCATTTCTGTCCAGACATATTTCATGAGTTTTTTTTTTTAAAATTCTGTGGAAGCATGGTCGAAAAGCAATGCAACTCATTTGTTCATTTTCATAGATTTTGTATTACATGTGTCAGATTCAAGTTATTTCTGTGACCATTGTTGATTTTTCTGTCATTAAACGAGGGGTGCCAACAATTTTGACCACGTGTGTATATAGGGTACACATACTATATATGGAGAGCAGAGATGCAAGAAGCATGTGGAAGATGGACATCTGAATGAGGCATAGTGGTGATCGCTGCAGCTGGTTGACCGTGATTAGATCTAGGACAGCTGCACTTACTCCATCATTGCTCCACATGAGAAAAAAAATAAAAAATTCTCAATGAAATTGTATCACCCACTATGTATTTCAGTACATTGTATGGTGAATTGTATTATCTCGTTCAAAACTACAGATCAGCCTGCAAAAAATATTTAAAAAAAAAAGTCATCGTGGCAAGAAAAAAAAAAAAAAAAAAAAGTTATGTCTCAAAGGACATGAAAATATAAACAAAATTGACCTAATCAGGAAGTGATTAATTTTGTTCCAAAGCCCAAAATTACTGAAGACAGAGCCCTTACCTGTTACTGGTGAAGCCATCTTCTCCACCCCCCCATCAGTGTCATCGATGCCTTGAGCCGACACTGCAGGAATCTCGGTAGCCGATGGCTTGCTTTGTGTGGCCAGCTTTCTGCTCCTAGGGGCAGCTTTTGCTTTTGATGCTGGCTTTTTAGTAGCATCCATTGCCTCGGGATCGACAATTTTCCGCTGGTCAAAAAAAAAAAAAAAAGCTATGAAGATATGCAGGAGATTCTGGAACGTGGCAGCATTTATCCCGGAAGCTGTAGATGACTTTTTGAAAAAGGAGAGTTCTGCAAATGCCGACAATCCGACCGTGTGATAGAAGGCCGTCGAGCAGAAGATTAACCCTTCCACAGAGATCCCTTTGGGGTAAACATCTGGCGGGGAGTTTATTCTCCAATGCATAGCACTTGCTCATGATGTGGTGCGCTCAGTGAGCAATAATCGGGGTGTGCCTCCATTCACAAGGGTGAGAAACGTTTCCTTACCCTCTAATGAAGTAGTATCACTGCCGGACTGCTACACAGAACATGTGTGTGGCCCCGCTACCAGAAGGGGAGCCCAAAATCCCAGTGTCCGGTCTGTAGCTACAGTGACCCTCTGGGCAGTCAGAGGAACATCAAGTCCTCTCCTCTGGATGGCCCAGAGCAACAGAATGAAACCAGACACATTCTCTTCCAAGTGTCTGCATTTTAATAAAGCAGTTCAGCCATGAGGAAAGCCTGGGCCGACAGAAGGTGATGTAAACCTTATACTGAACGGAGGAAGCGTTGTGAAAAAAAAATGTGATGCAGAAAAGTCTGATTTAGACTGATACCGAATGTACGCAAAAGGGGTCCGACTGCCCTGAAAGGGGCTGGTGAGTGAAAACAAGTCATGACCAATCCAAAAGATCACATGGGTGTCAGACTGCACCAGATTTTATCTTTTTCTACCCCCATAACAAATTGGAGCAGCAGGTCAGATGCCCGACTGCCACTCCATTCATTCACTCCCTATGGGGCAGTCGGAAAACGTGAGCGCAACGCTCAGCAAGCCCCATAGGGAACAAAAGAAGCGGCGGTCGAGCATGCGCACTGCTGCTCCATTCTAACAGATGTATAAGTGCCCCCTTCTGCTGATTGGTGCAGGTCCCAGGAATCAGACTCCATCAATCTATATAATTACTATCGAGCCTTTGGATAGGTGATAACTAGTGAGGAGTGAACATGCTGGGATAAGGTGTTATATCAGCATGCTCGGACGTGTTGGGGCACAGAATTACAGAGCATGGGGGATACTTGCGAGAAGTTTTGGAGGCGTTTGAGTTGAGTGTGGAGGAGAGAAGGAGGTCTTGGGAGGACCGGAGGTTGCGTGTTGGAAGAGGTTAGGAGGTTAGTTTGGAGATATATGGTGGAGACTGATTATGGACGGCTTTATAGGTCAGTGTTAGTAGTTTGAACTGAATAAGTTGGGGAACTGGGAACCAATGAAGGATAGGTAGAAGCGGAGGAGTAGTGAGGACAAAGGTTGATTACTCGTGCAGCAAAAAACAGACTGGAGATGTATGAGTGCGTTACCAGGGAGGCCACAGAGGATATTGCAGTAGTCGAGGCGGGAAAAAAAAAAAAAATTAGTGCATGCACTAACATTTTAGAAGATTCAGGGTTGAGGAATGGACGGATTCTGGGGATATTTTTTTTTACAGTTGAAAGAGACAGAAGATGGCAAGAGCTTGGATGTGCAGTCTGAAGGACAGGGCAGAGTCAAGGGTTACTCTGAGGCAGCGGACCTCCGGTAAAGGGGAAAGCGTGATCTCATTTATGGTGATAGATAGATCAGGTAGGGGAGGTAAGTAGGATGGAGGAAAAACAAGTTCGTTTTTGTCCACATTAAGCTTTAGGAAGTGAGAGGAAGAGGATTTGTCTGATAGAAAATGCACCTGAACACTCAATTCCACATCCACAGCAGATGAAAAGGATTTTTATAGCCCCATTTACATTTTTAGTTTGTGGAAAGTGAGGAGGGAGTTTCTGGATGACAGTTTTAGCAAACAAGCAAAGAAAACGTGTCTCCCATGAGTGTCCGGGGTTAGCAGATTATGTTGTGGGAAGATATGAGGGTGTAAGGGAAGGCTGAAAGATAAAGAGAAAATCTCACCTTGACAGTTCTCTTTACAGGAACCTTTTTGTCTTGGGTCACCAGGACTGCTTTTTTTGCTTCTTTTGCATGCGTGAAAGACAACAAAATTCTGATTAACAAAAAAAAATAAAAATAAAAATAAAACACTACCAAATAAAAAACAAATTATTGTAATCTTTGAAACACAAATTAACACCTAAAAACAGTGGGGGGAAAAGTATTTAGTCAGCCACCAATTGTGCAAGTTCTCCCACTTAAAAGATGAGAGAGGCCTGTAATTGACATCATAGGTAGACAACAACTATGAGTCAAAATGAGAAAACAAATCCAGAAAATCACCTTGTCCGATTTGGCAAGATTTATTTTGCAAATTATGGTGGAAAATAAGTATTTGGTCAGTTTTTTTGCCTTCCTCTGGATCAACACGTTAGGGCATGTTAGGTTAGGCTATGGGTTGAACTAGATGGACTTAAAGTCTTGTTTCAACCTTAATAACTATGTTACTATGTTACCTAAAAACATGCAATATTTCTGGCTGTCACAGACCTGTAACTACTTCTTTAAGAGGCTCCTCTTTCCTCCACTCATTACCTGTAGTAATGGCACCTGTTTGAACTTGTTATCAGTATAAAAGACACCTGTGCACACCCTCAAACAGTCTGACTCCAAACTCCACTATGGTGAAGACCAAAGAGCTATCGAAGGACACCAGAAACAAAATTGTAGCCCTGCACCAGGCTGGGAAGACTGAATCTGCAATAGGCGAGCAGCTTGGTGTGATGAAATCAACTGTGGGAGCAATAATAAGAAAATGGAAGACATACAAGACCACTGATAATCTCCCTCGATCTGGGGCTCCACGCAAAATCCCACCCCGTGGGGTCAGAATGATCACAAGAACGGTGAGCAAAAATCCCAGAAACACACGGGGGACCTGAATGACCTGCATAGAGCTGAGACCACCATAACAAAGGCCTACCATAAGTAACACACTACGCCACCATGGACTCAGATCCTGAAGTGTCAGACGTGTCCCCGTGCTTAAGCCAGTACATGTCCAGGCCCGTCTGAAGTATGCTAGAGAGCATTTGGATTATCCAAAAGAGTATTGGGAGAATGTCCTATGGTGTGATTAAACCAAAGTAGAACTGTTTGGTAGAAACAAAATTAGTCATGTTTGGAGGAGACAGAATGCCGGGTTGCATCCAAAGAACACCTACTGTGAAGCATGGTGGTGGAAACATCATGCTTTTGGGGCTGTTTCTCTGCAAAGGGACCAGGATGACTGATCTGTGTACATGAAAGAATGAATGGGGCCATGTATCGAGAGATTTTGAGTGCAAACCTCCTTCCACCAGCAAGGGCATTGAAGATGAAACGTGGCTGGGTCTTTCAACATGACAATGATCCAAAGCACACCGCCAGGGCAACGAAGGAGTGGCTTCGTAAGAAGCATATGAAGGTCCTGGAGTGGCCTAGCCAGTCTCCAGATCTCAACCCCATAGAAAACCTTTGGAGGGAGTTGAAAGTCCGTGTTGCCAAGCGAAAAGCCCAAAACATCACTGCTCTAGAGGAGATCTGCATGGAGGAATGGGCCAACATACCAACAACAGTGTGTGGCAACCTTGTGAAGACTTACTGAAAATGTTTGACTTTTGTCATTGCCAACAAAGGATATATAACAAAATACTGAGGTGAACTTTTGTTAATGACCAAATACTTATTTTCCATCATAATTTGCTAAATAAATTTTGCCAAATCAGACGAGGTGATTTTTTGGATTTGTTTTCTCATTTTGACTCTCATAGCTGTGGTGTACCTATGATGTCAATTACAGGCCTCTCATCTTTTTAAAGGGAACCTGTCACCTGAATTTGGCGGGACTGGTTTTGGGTCATATGGGCGGAGTTTTCGGGTGTTTGATTCACCCTTTCCTTACCCGCTGGCTGCATGCTGGCTGCAATATTGGATTGAAGTTCATTATCTGTCCTCCATAGTACATGCCTGCATAAGGCAAGATTGCACCTTGTGCAGGCGTGTACTATGGAGGACAGAGAATGAACTTCAATCCAATAGTGCAGCCAGCGGGTAAGGAAAGGGTGAATCAAACACCCGAAAACTCCGCCCATATGACCCAAAACCAGTCCCGCCAAATTCAGGTGACAGAGTCCCTTTAAGTGGGAGAACTTGCACAATTTGACACTGACTAAATACTTTTTCCCTTTTCAAAAACCTGACCTGCACATCCAAACATAGACACAGTGTGAACAGGTGCTGAACCTAGAGTCGCCAACTCGCATATAGTTAAGTAAATAAGGCAGCACACTGCAGCGCTAGAACATGCAAACTTGAAAACACGAAATTTGAACTGCATTACTGCACTAGAAATATGAAAAATGAGAGCTTTTAGCGCATAAAAATGGCCAATTTTATGTGTACCTGGTACTTTTTCCTCCCACTGCAATAGTAAAAAAAAAAAAAAAACACGCAAGAAGCCATTAAGGCAACAGTCGGGCATTTTTTTCGTTTCAGGCCCACAGTGGTATCACTAATGTCTGTTTCCTGTCTATAGCAGAATCCTTACCAGCCGCAGTCTTCTCCTGTTCTCGGCACCGCTCTAGTCCTGTTGTGCGGTTTGTGACCTGCCAAATCGATCCGGGCAGATCGGAAGTCACTCCTCAATGTAAGTCTATGAGAGGCAGAATGAGGCCAGAACGCGGCTCTCACAGACTTACACTGAGAGCTTGTGACAGTTCCCTCTGACTTCTGATCAGTCAGGAGCTGTGGTCGCAAGATAGCGGCACAGGATCAGGGTGGTGCAGGATACGAGCGGCACAGTATTTTACTACGGGCAGGAAATCGGCATTAGTGATACCACTCCAGGGGAGAAATAAAAAAAAATAAACTCCAGAGTGATGCTTTAAGGTCAATAAGTTGACGATAATCTATCACATTCAACAAATAATTCCCACATAATATTTGTCCCCTTCTTACCATCACCCTTGTCGCCAGAGGCTTCGGCACTGATGGGTTCCTGCTGGCTGGTTTTCTTTCTCGATGCATCATTCTTTTCTCTTTTCTTTTTGTCTTTTCTGGGAATAAGAAAACAAATCACATTAATATTGTATTGTGGTTGACAGCCTCATAATAAACTGTCACATGTCGTTACACCCCCCTAACCAAACAAGAGTCCGTCTCCCACTCATTACTATAATGGCAGCTTCATTTCCGCTATGGAGAAATGCACGTGGCACAGACCCATCCCATCTTTAGAAGCCATCAGTTGCCTGAAGAATAGGTGATAACTTGCTGATCGGTGGGGGGGTCTGACTGCTGCCCTCCCCCACACAAGTTTAGAGTAGATTGTCAGCATGATGAATAAGAGGGGATCACCCATCCAGTAAGGGATTGAGCCATTCTGGTCTGACCTCCATGGTACTCACATCCTTGCAAGTGTACAGTGCCGGCACTATGTTAGGCTAGGTTCACATTGCGTTAGTGCAATCCGTTTAGCGCATTCGCTAACGGACTGCGCTAACGCAATGTTCCAAAAGGGATTGCGTTTAGCGATCCCGCTAGCGCAGATGCCCAATCTGCACTAGCGAGAACGGCCCCAAAAACGCTGCAAGCAGCGTTCGAGGTCCGTCCTAAACTAACGGGACATCGCTAGCGCATGCCAAAAATGGCACACGTTAGCGATGCGTTAGTTACATTGCCGTCAATGGCAGCGCTAACAGACCTGTTACATTGCGTTAGTGGCGCTGTGTAACGGATTCCGTTAGCGGACTGCCACTAACGCAATGTGAACCCAGCCTTAGGCCGTGGTCTTTGGACCCCTCATATTTACAGAGTAAGATGATGACTTACTTATTCCACTGCTTTAACATCTTTTCAAGTGTCTTCTTGTGAGAATTAAAATGCTGTAGAGAGAAAGATAAAAAAAAAAATGTATGTAAGGTATTTCTCAAAGGATCCACGCTTATCACCTCGTCTTATGGCCGGACGCTACATTGCATGGAGATAAGTGAATGTGGATGTGTTGTAACCCAACAGTAAAATGTGGAATCTGCAGGAATTCTTAGAACTTGTGCGCTGCAATCGGACAAAGATCAGGTCGCAATGTAACAACACTGTGGTGTGATGTACGAGGGATCGTCCCCTAAATCTGGTGCATGCCATCAATGCAAATTTTCACCCTTAGTAATGAAGTGCGGGAATCAGCAGCAATTCACCCAACATGTAATATTTGAAATTCATTCACTGCTGAATTTCCAGCAATGGATTTTTTCCATGTCAATTGCGTGTGAACATACAGTGGCTTCTGAAAGTATTCACCCCCTCGGCTTATTACCTATTCTGTTACATTACAAACTGTGTTTAAATATTTTTGGAATCCGATTTGTGTGGTTCATCAGCACTAAGTTAGTGAAGTGAGAAAAAGAGACAAAAAGCCACAGATGCTGCAACACCATTAAGAAGAGGCACCACTAACCAAACACCATGAAGACCAAGGAGATCTCGAAACAAGTCAGGAGCAAAGTTGTTGAAAAGTACAAGTCAGGGTTGGGTTATAAAAAAAAAATCTCAATCTCTGATGATCCCCTGGAGAACCATCAAATGGAAAGAACATGGTACCACAAAAAACCTGCCAAGAGAGGGCCAACAACCAAAACAGTCAGTCCGGGCAAGGAAGGCATTAATCAGAGAGGCAGCACAGAGACCAAAGGTAGCCCTGAAGGAGCTGCAGAGTTCCCAAGCAGAGACTGGAGTATCTGTCCATATGACCACAATAAGCCGTACACTCCATAGAGGTGGTCTTTATGGATGAGTGGACAGAAAAAAGCCTTTATTACAACACAAAAACTGTAAAGCTTGTTCTGAGTTTACCAAAAGACATGTGGGAGACTCTCCAAGTATATGGAGGAAGGTGCTGTGGTCAGATGGGACCAAAATGTAACTTTTTGGCCACGTTATGTCTGGCGCCAAACCAACACAGCTCATCACCCCAAGAACACCATTCCCACAGTGAAACATGGCGGTGACAGCATCATACTGTGGGGATGTTATGCAGCAGCAGGGACAGGGAAAATGGCCCAAATCGAGGGGAAGACGGATGGAGCAAAACCTGTTTCAGTTTGTCAGTGATTTCAGGCTGGAATGGAGGTTCACCTTCCAACAAGACAATGACCCAAATCAGACCGCTAAAGCAACACTCGAGTGGTGTAAGAGGAAACGTGTAAACGTTCTGGAGTTGGCTAGTAAAAGCCCAGACCTGAGAATCTGTGATCAAACGTGAAGATTGCTGTTCACCAGAGGAAACGATTAACGTGAAGGAGCTGGAGCAGTTTTACCTTGAGGAATGGGCAGAAATCCCAGTGGAAAGCTCATAGAGACTTATCAAAAGCGACTTGCAGCTGTATTTGCCGCAAAAGGAGGCTGTACACAGTACCGACTCTAGGGGGTGAATAGTTTTGCACACTGCAGTTTTTAGTTATTTCGTCCTATTTGCTGTTTGTTGCCCAATAAAAAGACAAACTATTCACAGTTGTAGGAATATTCATTACCTGAACTGGCCCTTCCTTAACCCCTGCAATATAACAGACGTCATCATACAACCTGGCGGCCATATAGTAGTCTGATACTGGGGGGATGGGTCAAATAAAATAATTATATATATAATTCATACAGTTAAAAAGGTTTAAGGCACCAGGTCTGGTCTCTGTAACCAAAGTCTACACCCCCCAGCCTGGCTCCACACAGGGCTGTGCATAATATGACATGTCCAGTGTAGTGGGGCAAATGCAGACGAGTGCAGCCGCCGCAGGCAGCACATGGCTCCCTCACCTCTCCGCTCTCCTCCTGCAGCTTCCTGGCCGTCTCTAACAATCCTTGCTGCAGGAGGTGATTGTGTATGAGCGCCAGCAGCGCCGTGTTGCGCTTCGCCATGATGCTCCCAGAGCCTGCTCTGCCTCCTCCTCAGCCACCACGTGCTTCCGGTAACGCTACTTCCGGGTACAGCTCTCCAGGTGCAGAAAAACGCTACTTCCGGGTACAGCTCTCCAGGTGCATTGTGGGACGGGTGCGCGGCCATGTTTTTTTTTTTTTTTTTTTTTTAAAGAAACTTTATGCACACAAACAACCAACACACAACTGACATTGTTTCGAGTCCCTAGTTCCCAGCGCTGACCTGCGGCTCTCCTGGTGGTCACTGAGGGCTCCTGTCACTTCTGTCCCAGAAGAGCCGCACACCTGAGCCATGACACAGGCCTGCCACGGCCTTCCCTAGTCTGTGACCTGTTCTCCAGCTCTCTCACCGTTTACCTCACATAAAACTGCTGTTTTTCCAAAACTCTCATTTTTTGCACCAAATTTATGGGCAACGCCAAAAAATATGGGGGTGCACCGATACTGAATAACAATGTGTGCAAAAGGAGACTCCGGTAATCACCTCTGTCTTTCCTGTGTGGTTTTTTTTTAACATGACAGGTTCCCTTTAAGACCGGACAACCCCTTTAACCCCTTCCCGCCGCGGCCCTTTTCCGTTTTTGCGTTCTCGTTTTTCGCTCCCTTCCTTCCCAGAACCATAACTTTTTTATTTTTCCGTCAATTTGGCCATGTGAGGGCTTATTTTTTGCGGGACGAGTTGCACTTTTGAACGACATCATTGGTTTTAGCATGTCTTGTACTAGAAAACGGGGAAAAAATTCCAAGTGCGGTGAAATTGCAAAAAAAGTGCAATCCCACACTTGTTTTTTGATTGGCTTTTTTGTTAGGTTCACTTAATACTAAAACTGACCTGATATTTGGATTCTCCAGGTCATTACGAGTTCATAGACACCTAAGGCTAGGTTCAGATTGCGTTGGTGCAATCCGTTTAGCGCCTAGCGCTAGCGGATTGCGCTAACGCAATGTGTTGTAAAGGGGTCGCGTTAAACGTCACCGCTCTCGCAGATCTCCGATCTGCGAGAGCGGGGAACGGACCGCGGGCGCGCCTCGGACGCTGCAAGCAGCGTCCGCGGCGCGCCACAAAACACCGGCACATCGCTAGCGCGTGCCGAAAATGGCACGCGCTAGTGATGCGCGTCCCCATTGCTGTTAATGGGCGCGCTAATGGACGCGTTGCACGGCGTTAATTTCACCGTGCAACGCTGTCCGTTAGCGCGGTCCCATTAACGCAATGGGAACCAAGCCTAACATGTCTAGGTTACGTTTTATCTAAGTGTTGAAAAAAAATTCCAAACTTTGCTAAAAAAAAAAAAAAAAAAAAAAGCGCCATTTTCCGATACCCACAGAATCTCCATTTTTCGTGTTCTTGGGTCAGCTGAGGGCTTATTTTTTGCGTGCTGAGCTGAAGTTTTTAATGATACCACTTTTGTGCAGATACGTTCTTTTGATCTCCCGTTATTGCATTTTAATGCAATGTCGCGGCGACCAAAAAAAGGTAATTCTGGCGTTTCTAATTTTTTTCTCGCTGCGCCATTTAGCGATTAGGTTAATCCTTTCTATTATTGATAGATCGGGCGATTCTGAACGCGGCGATACCAAATATATGTAGGTTTGATTTTTTTTTATTGTTTTATTTTGGATGGGGCGAAAGGGGGGTGATTTAAACCTTTATATTTTTTTTCTTTTTTTCATATTTTTAAAGGGAACCTGTCACCCCGTTTTTTGAGATTGAGATATAAATACTGTTAAATAGGGCCTGTGCTGTGCGTTACTATAGTGTATGTAGTGTACTCTGATTCCCCATGTATGCCGAGAAATACATTACCAAAGTCGGCGTTTTCGCCTGTCAATCAGGCTGGTCTGGTCAGGTGGGCGTGTTCACAGCGTTCTTTTCTTCCCCAGGTTTCCGTTGGTGGCGTAGTGGTGTGCGCATGTCCAAGGTCCGGATTCCCTGTGCCCACGTGAAGACACAGCGCGCGATCTGCGCTGTCATTCCTTTCATCGGTGCGGGCGGCCATCTTCCTGGGGCTGCGCGTGCGCAGATGTAGTGCTCTGCTGCACGGGGCTTCAGGAAAATGGCCGCGGGATGCCGCGCGTGCGCAGAAGAGATCGCGGCGGCCATTTTCCCAAAGCCGAGATGCAAACTCGGCTTTGGGAAAATGGCCGCCGCTATCTCTTCTGCGCACGCGCGGCATCCCGCGGCCATTTTCCTGAAGCCCCGTGCAGCAGAGCACTACATCTGCGCACGCGCGGCCCCAGGAAGATGGCCGCCCGCACCGATGAAAGGAATGACAGCGCAGATCGCGCGCTGTGTCTTCCCGTGGGCACAGGGAATCCGGACCTTGGACATGCGCACACCACTACGCCACCAACGGAAACCTGGGGAAGAAAAGAACGCTGTGAACACGCCCACCTGACCAGACCAGCCTGATTGACAGGCGAAAACGCCGACTTTGGTAATGTATTTCTCGGCATACATGGGGAATCAGGGTACACTACATACACCATAGTAACGCACAGCACAGGCCCTATTTAACAGTATTTATATCTCAATCTCAAAAAACGGGGTGACAGGTTCCCTTTAAAAACATTTTTTTTTTAAACTTTTGCCATGCTTCAATAGCCTCCATGGGGGGGCTAGAAGCTGGCACCACTGGATCGGCTCTGCTACATAGCAGCAATCATCAGATCACTGTTATGTAGCGGAATTGCAGGCTTGCTATGAGCGCCGACCAAAGGGGGGCGCTCACAGCAGGCCAGCATCAGTAACCATAGAGGTCTCAAGGACCTCTATGGTTACCATCCTGATGCATCGCCGACCCCCGATCATGTGACAGGGGTCGGCGATGAGCTCAAATCCGGCCGCGAAGCCGGAAGCGCCGGTTAAATGCCGCTGTCAGCGTTTGACAGCGGCATTTAACAGGTTAATAGCCGCGGCATCTGGATCGCGATTTCACCTGCCGCTATAGCCGCACATGTCAGCTGTTCAAAACAGCTGACATGTTGCGATTTTGATGAGGGCTCACCGCCGGAGCCCACATCAAAGCAGGGGACCCGACATGCGCCATACTCCAGTGTTCATTGCAGCGCTGGAGTGGTGCCATTCATCCAATACTGTGGGCAGGGAACTTTAACCCCCGGGCCATTTTCCATTTTTGCGTTTTTGTTTTTCGCTCCCATTCTTCTCAGAGCCATAACTTCTTTATTTTTCGGTCAATGTGGCCATGTTAGGGCTTGTTTTTTGCAGGACGAGTTGTACTTTTGAACGACGCCATTAGTTTTAACATATCGTGTACTGGAAAACAGGCATTTTGAATTTTTTTTTTCATTACGCCGTTTACCTATCAGGTTAATCCTTTTTTTATTGACAGATCGGGCAATTCTGAACGCGGCGATACCAAATATGTGTATGTTTGATTTTTTTTGATTTTTTTTTGAATGGGGCAAAAAGGGGGATGATTTGAACTTTTATTTTTTTTTAAACATTTTTTTTGCATGCCTCAATAGTGTCCATGGGAGACTAGAAGCTGTCATAACCCGATCGGCTCTGCTACATGCAGGCAATGATCAGATTATTATTATTATTTATTGTTATAATGCCATTTATTCCATGGCGCTTTACATGTGAGGAGGGGTATTCATAATAAAAACAAGTACAATAATCTTAAACAATACAAGTCATAACTGGTACAGGAGGAGAGAGGACCCTGCCCGCGAGGGCTCACAATAATAATAATAATAATAATCTTTATTTTTATATAGCGCTAACATATTCCGCAGCGCTTTACATTTAGCACACATTATCACTGTCCCAGATGGGGCTCACAATCTAAATTCCCTAGTCTTTGGAATGTGGGAGGAAACCGGAGTGCCCGGAGGAAACCCATGCAAACACGGAGAGAACATACAAACTCTTTGCAGATGTTGTTCTGGGTGGGATTAGAACCCAGGACTCCAGCGCTGCAAGGCTGCTGTGCTAACCACTGCGCCACCGTGCTGCCCGATCTACAAGGGATGGGTGAGGATACAGTAGGTGAGGGTAGAGCTGGTTGTGCAGTGGTTTGGTCGATCGGTGGTTACTACAGGTTGAAGGCTTGTCGGAAGAGGTGGGTCTTCAGGTTCTTTTTGAAGGTTTCGGTGGTAGGCGAGAGTCTGATGTGTTGTGGTAGAGAGTTCCAGAGTAGGGGTGATACGCGAGAGAAATCTTGTATACGATTGTGAGAAGAGGAGATAAGAGGGGAGTAGAGAAGGAGATCTTGTGAGGATCGGAGGTTGCGTGCAGGTAAGTACCGGGAGACGAGGTCACAGATCTATGGAGGAGACAGGTTGTGGATGGCTTTGTACGTCATGGTTAGGGTTTTGTAGTGGAGTTTCTGGGCAATGGGGAGCCAGTGCAGGGATTGACAGAGGGGAGAGGCCGGGGAATAGCGAGGGGGACAGGTAGATTAGTCGGGCAGCAGAGTTTAGAATAGATTGGAGGGGTGCGAGAGTGTTAGAGGGGAGGTCCCAGAGCAGAAGGTTACAGTAGTCAAGGCGAGAGATGATGAGGGCATGGACTAGGGTTTTGCAGATTCTTGGTTGAGGAATGTACGGATTCGTGAAATATTTTTGAGTTGAAGTCGGCAGGAAGTGGAAAGGGCTTGGATATGTGGTTTAAAGGAGAGATCAGCGTCAAGGATCACCTGTCATCACAGATCACCTGTGTGTATCAGAAATGCTCAATTGCTGTGAGCGCCGACCACTGGCAATCTGGCTATGACATCCATAGAGGTCTGCTGGAGACCTCTGGTTGTCATGCCAACCCATTGGCGACCCGCAATCATGTGACAAGGTCACCGATGGGTGGGAGTTCCGTTGCGCTTCCAGAGATTGACAGCAGCATTTAACGGGTTAACAGCCGCAGTTGGATCACAATTCCACCCACGGCTGTTAGAGTTCAAAACAGCTGATATGTACCGGGAAAGATGTCGGATCAGCGCCGGAGCCCATATCAAAGGGAGGGAGTCCAACATGGGCGTATTATTACGCCCAACATCGGGAAGGGGTTGTCCGATCTTTAGGTAAAAGTCTACAGTGACTCTGTGAGTCAATGTCACTGCAGACTTGTGAATCCTCACATCACATGTGAAGTGCTTGCTGTGAGGACTCTGGCGTCGATTTGCACCTTCCTGGCCACATTCCGACTAGTCTGTGTCCAGTGTCGCTACATGCAAATGCATTGAGTGAGGCTGCACCCATCTAGTTGGCATGTATGCAAATCATATACTTGTGATTCATGTGAATCCTCACAGCACAAATGATGGGATGAGATGCATGTCCCAGTGGACTGTGCCACACATGATGGAACTGAGCCATGCATCTAGTCCCATCCTGTGTGATACACTCCAAAGAGCCCGGTATCTAATCCCATCATGTGATATACTACGCTTAGCTCTGTATCTAATCCTATTATGGGATATACTACGCTTAGCTCTGTATCTAATCCCATCATGTGATACACTGCGCTGAGCCCTGTATCTAATCCCATGCTTAGCTCTGTATCTGGATCGCCCCCGTAGGGCAGTGGGGTACTTGGTACCGGGTCCTTCAGTTCTCAAGGGGATGTCACAGTGGCTGACCCAGTCCGTGGCTCTCGGGAGGTCCGTTGTAAAAGGGAAAGGTCTTTAAAGGGATAATGTTCGTGACGCCACCTGTGGTATTCGGTCAGGATGACCGACGCTGCTTAGGGGTCCGCTGGGGGTGATGTGATGGCAGCTAGATGGTATACCTTCCCACAGGTGAAGTATGTCCCCAGGGCTTCCCAGAGGTGTAGATGGTGGATGGTGAGAGGCGCAGTGAAGAACGAGGAAACAAGGTTGCGGTCTCTTTACCTTTACTGAAGGCTTCAGCATCCACAGTCCAGAGCACTGGATCACAGGGCAGGCAGAGTCCGGCCGGTCCGAAGGCAATTCCAGAGTCCCCTTATCCAGGTGGAAATCAGTAGCCTTCCTCTAGCGCCTGGGTGTTGTAGTACCTCCCTGCTGAGCAACTCGGTAAGGTCCTCACAACTGTTGTAGATGTTCTAGATGTTATGTCTCTTTCTCTGTCCCCCAGATGGATAGGAACAAACCCGTATGACTGGTGGCCTGAGGCTTTTTACAGGGACTCTAGCACGCCCGGCTCCCACAAGTTGCCACCGTGCCTCCTGGGTATAGGTGCGGATCAGTAACTTGAAATTAGCTGTTCTGCCGGTCTCTGGATCAAGACATAAAGACTGTTGCTCTCTCGGTGTTCCGGCTACCGGATCCTGCGCCTCAGAAGGCGGCAGCCTGTGTACGGCAGAACTCCTTCTGGTTTTCTCTCCTTTTGCTATGACTTCTTCACCCTCTCTACAATACAATTCGCTGTTCATGTCCTTTCTTAGGATGCTGCCGCATGTGGGGCAGGCGCAGTTCCTTGGCCTTCTGTCTAGGCCTCTGACAGACTCCCACCCCTGTCAGGGACCAACCCTGTCAGCAACTACTCGATGTTCCTCCTTCCTCTCTGTCTGCCTGACAGGAACTGACTAACTTCCTATCCAGACCACCAGTTTTACTGAATTGTGAAGAGTGCCCTAATAAATAGGAGCATAGCTCCCCCTGGTGGACTGGAGTATGAAATGAGTTGTATGTATGTGTTACCTGGTAAAGAGATCTCCTTTATTGCCTTCAAACATAACATCACTCCCCCCTAGAGGGAAATGTCATTACTGAAACGACCAGGACCCTGGGGCGCTGCATATCTAATCCCATCATGTGATACACTATGCTGAGCCCTGTATCTAATCCCATCATGTGATATACTACGCTGAGCCCTGTATCTAATTCCATCATGTGATACACTATGCTGAGCCCTGTATCTAATCCCATCATGTTATATACTATGCTGAGCCCTGTATCTAATCCCATCATGTTATATACTATGCTGAGCCCTGTATCTAATCCCATCATGTGGGCAGCACGGTGGCGCAGTGGTTAGCACAGCAGCCTTGCAGCGCTGGGGTCCTGGGTTCTAATCCCACCCAGGACAACATCTGCAAAGAGTTTGTATGTTCTCTCCGTGTTTGCGTGGGTTTCCTCTGGGCACTCCGGTTTCCTCCCACATTCCAAAGACATACTGATAGGAATTCTAGATTGTGAGCCCAATCGGGGACAGTGATGATAATGTGTGCAAAACTGTAAAGCGCTGCGGAATATGTTAGCGCTATATAAAAATAAAGATTATTATTATGTGATACACTGCGCTGAGCCCTGTATCTAATCCCATGCTTATCTCTGTATCCCATCATGTGATATACTACACTGAGCCCTGTATATAATCCCATCATGTGATACAGTATGCTGAGCCCTGTATCTAATCCCATGCTTAGCTCTGTATCTAATCCCAGCATGTGATACAATCCGCAGATCTAATCCCAGGATACAGAGAGCAGCACCGATTAACAGCAGTCCTCGGTGACAATATCCACATCTCAGTATCACTTTGCAGTCACCAGTAATATCTCCGCACTGTGATCCTAAACTTCATCCTTCCTTATCCTTCTGTAAATGCCCAGAAGGGGAGGAGACATCAGACACGTGTGACAAGACTCCGCCCACATTTACTGCAGTCATAATGCAGCACACTAGGTTTTCATTGCACATTTAAGTAGCTGCTCCCCCTAGTGTTTAAAAGTGGAGAGACTATCAAAACTTTTAACATTTTTCAGATTTTATACCATTAAAAAAAGTTACTATTTTTTTAAAGAAAAAATTAACGCTTTACATTTTTCAATTGTTGAAAATTTTCTTTTTGATGACATGTTCCCTTTAATGCACTGCAGTCTGATATAATATCTTTAAAATTGAATATTGAATATTCTTTTCATCATGCAAACATGACCACCGTGGAGATGTCTGCTTTGTGTGACTAGTCCAGTAACAGCAATGTCCATCAAACCAGCTGACAAAGGTGGTGCTGTCGTAATGGATACATCATCATACATCACGGAGATTAAATGGCCAACGTAGTTTTAGTTCATTTGATGCTATCTCTTTGTACACAGTTATTGATCATGAGAGTGGCTTGCAGGCTGTTAAATATTGCAAGGTATTGCATTTCCCATTGAAAGTATCACATTTATTATTCAATTGCTTGAGTTTGTGTTGCAACATAACTACTTTCTTTTGGTGATGGCTGCTACAAACCATAAAGGGGACCGCAATGGGCACGAATATAGTGCCCGCATATGCAAACATTGTTATGGGGGTTCTATATGAGTGTCTTGTGTATGTCTGCCACCACTTCCAACATGTTCTTAGATTGTGGCAGTACACTGACGATATCTTCCTCATTTGGGATGATACTATGGATGAGTTATCTCCTTTTCTTAGTTTTTTGAAAATTCAAGGTGGAATGCCCCACACCATTATTTCAATTTGGAAATCATTTTTTTGTTTATTATTTATGTATCATGTTTTTATTATTATCCTTTTACTTTCATTAATTAAATAAAAATGATGTTTTTTTTCCATATTTCTCTTCTATTTTTTTAAATTTGTGTTTTGGGTCTAATACTGATGAGCCTAAATCTTCCAAAATCACTCTAACCCTTTTATTTAGTGCCACAGTTCAATATTTTACTTTGTTTATATTCTATTGATGTGGATGGATTATTGTACATATTATACACTTATGCCTTGGGGAATTGCTGTACTATTTATGTCTACATGGTGGGATCATAACCGATAAGTCCTTAGAGGTTATGGGAAACGTCTGTGCCCATTATTTAGGGATACGCCCTCTTCCCTATTTTTAGCCTTGGGAAACTCTGCTTCCCGGTCTGTCAGAATGACCCCAGGGTAATCCCATGGACTCGGATCTTTATCCACCTTATCTGTGACAATTTATGGCTATATATTCCCAATAAGGCTGTGTTTTTTGTTACTGGTATATGTACCTTTTTCCAACCAGAACACTCTAAATCTACAAGCCCAATTGTGCTTTGAACCCACTAACACTACTCTATATTGCCACAGAGGGCGCTGTTCTATCTCTACTCGCTCTAGTTTTGTCAGCTTATGTTATACCCTTTTCAAATATGGCGTTACTGCTCCTCTATAGGCTGATGAGCCTGACCATTAGTTTACTTATTCCCTGTCATAATGACCCTACTGGGATCTCGGTACATGCGTGCACCATAGGGATTTGGAGCCCTTGACCTCTGGTGATCTTCCCGCACTGGATCTACTTTTTTCTTAATTAATATTTGCGTCCCTCAGATTTGCAGCGTGGGTGTTGCATTAATGTATATTATATTTATTAGATTCCCTTAGGTTTGTGAGCCACAGTTCTGAGTGTGACATGACAGCTTCATATATTTCCAATGCACGGCCAGTCCGTGCATTGTGGCCTGAGCTCTGTCCCATTTTTACTGATGTCTGAATGCGCCATGACTTTTACGCACTTAATTGATTGATTTATGCCATTATGCTAATGTTTATATCTATTTATACTGCTACATTATATGATCTGATTGACTAAGGCTCTGTGGAGCCAAAACGTAGCCATGGCACACACGGACTAATTCAAGCTATTGGGCCGCAACCTATAGGCTGGCGCCATTCTTCAGTTTTAGGGCTACCGCTGATCGATCTATCTATCTATCTATCTATCTATCTATCTATCTATCTATCTATCTATCTATCTATCTATCTAGAGATTCAAAAAAAGAGGCAGCACTCCATTATTCAAGTGAAAAAATGTGGAAGGTTTTAATCAACCCACATAGCCGGGCGACGTTTCAGCTCCATCTGAGCCTTTCTCTGGCTTGAGAAAGGCTCAGAAGCTTGGAATGTCAGTTTAGGTGGACGGCTATGTCTTGGTAGGTTTGCAGTTGTGCCATACTCCTTCTATTTTTGGATGCAAGATGGAAGCAAGGTTCTATTCCAGGACGGACCCTGGAGCCATTGCAGCTGACCCCCAAAGGGACAGAGCAGCAGGACTGTCCAGAAACAGAGTATGCGGTTGGTAGGCAGATGCAGAGAAGAAGAGAGAAGCAGCCACGAGGCCCATGGTCACTCTGGAGCAGCTGCACAGATCCACAGCTCAGGTGGGAGAATCTGTCCACAGGACCATTAATAGTCTTATATTCCACAAATTTGACCTTTATGTAAGAGTGGCAAGAAGAAAGTCAATTTTGAATGCAAGCCATAAGAACTCCCATGTGCAGTTTGCAAAAAGCCATGTAGGGGACACAGCTAAAATGGGGAAAAAGGTGCTATGGTCAGATGAGACCAAAGTAGAACTTTTTAGGTAAATGTAAAATGCTATGTGTAGCAGAAAACTAATACTGCACTATAACTTGACAGCACAATCCCCAGCGTCAAACATGGTGGTGGCAGCATCATCCTGTGGGGATGCTTTTCTTCAGCAAACTGGTCAGGGCGGATAGGAAGATGGATGTAGCTAAATACAGGGCAATCCTGGAGGAAAACCTGTTAGAGGCTGCAAAAGACTTGAGACTGGGGAATAGGTTCACCTTCCACCAGGACAACGACCCTAAACATCCTGCCAGAGCAACAATGGATTGTTTAGATCAAAGCATATTCATGTGCGTGAATGGCCCAGTCACAGTCCAGACCTAAATCTCATTGAGAATATGTCACAAGTAGTGATGAGCGAATATACTCGTTACTCTAGATTTCCCGAGCACGCTCGGGTGTCCTCCGAGTATTTTTTAGTGCTCGGAGATTTCGTTTTCTTCGCCGCAGCTTAATGGTTTACATCTGTTAGCCAGCATAAGTACATGTGGGGGTTGCCTGGTTGCTAGGGAATCCCCACATGTAATCAAGCTGGCTAGTAGATGTAAATCATTTAGCTGCGGAGAAGAAAACTAAATCTCCGAGTGCTAAAAAATACTCGGAGGACACCCGAGCGTGCTCGGGAAATCTAGAGTAACGAGTATATTCGCTCATCACTAGGGGCAAGGCTTGAAAGTTGCTGATCATAGACGCCTCCATCCAATCTCACTGAGCGAGAGTGAGTGTGCAAAGAAGAATGGGCAAAAATGTCAGCCTCTAAATGTGCAGCGCTGGTGTAGACATACCCCCAAAGACTCCCAGCAGTCATTTCAGTGAAAGTTGGTCCTACAGAATATTGACTCATGGGAGCTGAATACAAATGCACGTCACAATTTTCAGATTTATATTTTTAAAATATTTCTAAAACCACGTATAATTTCCTTTACTCTTTACAAATACTTGCTACATTGTGTTGGAATATCACATAAAATCCCAATAAAATACATTTAAGTTTGTGGGTGTAATGTGAAAAAATGTGGAAAAGTACACGGGGTATGAATACGTTTGAAAGTCATTTTTGCTATTAGGTTTTGCAGTAAATGAATGTTTGAAAAATGATTTGGGCACAAAACCATTTTTTTTATTGTGGATTTTGGATTGTCAGAACATATGATGGATTTCTGTTGCGTGAGAATCCCGAATCTCACTATAAGACTAATGAATGTGAAGCTATAATCTCGTTGGTCCCCTGTCCCTGTAAGGGTGCAAGCACGGAGGAAAATGATGCCCAACATACTTTAATCAGTACAATTTTTCTAATAAGGATGTGTGACTAATTGACAAATAATGACTTTCTACCAGAGGAACAAGTCTGTAGCGTCTTCAAATTGTCCCATTAACATTTCAAAGCCTTGATATTTCCTGTATTTTGAATGACGACCGTATCCAATTCCGTTACTTAATTTGGCGTTCTAATTAATTTATTAATAGCATTTCAGACTCTTCAGATTTCACAGTGTTACAAATATATTTTAGAACTTGGCAAAGCAAATTAAATGATTCCTATGTGCAATTTAAAGAGCCAAACGCTACGTATCGTTGCTTTGATATCCATGTTTACGACCACTCCTATAGTGACAGTTAGTTAGCTGTTAGTGGTCGTAGCCATGGATACCTAAGCTACAACAATGCCCTGCACATGAGGCAAGGGGCATAATGAATCAAGAAGAATTATACTACATTTCTAATTGGAGGTATTTGATACTATTATTATTACACCATATACATAAGTATATACTGTGAGTATGTACCAGCATCCAGCAATGAATAAACTGTACACTCAAATATATATCAGTAGTGAAGAAACTACATAAGTATATGCAAGCATTCTGCATTGAATAATCTGTACACATAAATATGTATCAGTAGTGATAAATTCATATACATACAGTTGAAACCAGAAGTTTACATACACTATATGAAAAGACACATATGCACATCCGTCCTCTATATATTATCTCCAGTGGAGACATTTAAAATAGAAAAAAAAAATTGACTTCAGCAGCATTATCGGAAGTTCTTTTCTAGCGAACTATTCTAAAAGCACATATTTTGTTTGTTGCCACGGAAACCAGCACTTTATCCTAAAATTCAAACCTTTTTTTTCCTGACATGGAATGGGCGGGACGACTTGCCGTTGATTGGGAATGAAGGCACCTTACACAAAAGCTTAAATGCTACTTTAGTTTCCTATTAAGCCGAACTTTATTCAAGCAAGTTAAAAATATCCATGGCGCAAAAAAAACACAAAAACTACCTACCTGGGCTGCCGAGTGCCCGGGAGCAATCAATGCAGGTACAGACGTCTTGCCAGCGCCGAGCCATCAAAAGATGACGTGTCGGTTCACCTGCAGACCAAAGTCTTTTTTGGTAATTATTTTAGAAAAAAAATAAAATCGTGCCCCCATTACGCTCGTTCTATTAACCTTTCACCTGTCGGTTTTCTTGTCATTAATCCTGACTCATGAGCAAATTACAGGAATTAGTTTTTGTAAAGCCCAAAAAAAAGCTCCCGTCTGAGTATGGATTATTGGGATTAGAACACCCAGTGTAGAGGATTTTCAGAGCGAGACGTCGCTCAGGCAGCCGGCATTGATTTTGGTGACAAAATGAGAAAAGTCTCGCAACGAATTTCCCGTACACAAAGAGCAATGTGTTGATTGTTAATGGGCCGCTCAATGTGCACGGTGTGAGGTTTGATTTTTAACGCTTTCAATGTTTTTTTCCTCCCACCCACATCCAATTATCTGAAAAAAATTGCACAGACTGATATTGATTTTTTATTTTAAGTACAAGAACAAATGGCACTTGGTGATAAGCACGAGGCTGAGTACAGCGGGTCCGAAATGGACAGCACCAAAGTTTATACATGGGGTGTACATAACAACGAGGCATCCAATGGGGCTACAGAGGAGAGGACAACCACCCTTAATGGGGTCTACATCCTCTTCGCTTCTTGGTGGAGAGACCCTGTGTAAGACAGACCCAAGGAAGGGTGTGGAAGGCACTTAAAAAGCATCTATAACCACTTCGGGGCTGTTTTTTATTTAAAGAGGTGTTCTCAAGTTTTAAAGTTATCTCCTATCTTTGGGATAGGGGATCGCTGAGGGTCCAACTGCCATGGCGCTCACCGATCTCAAGAATCAGGGCTCTGGAGAGCCCTGGCTGAATGGATAACATTCCGATCATTGAGGGTCTGACTGCCATGGCCCCCAACAATCTCGAGAATCAAGGCTGTGAAGAGTCCTCGCTGAATGGATAACATTACGATCACTGAGAATCCGACTGCCATGGCGCCCACCGATCTCAAGAATCAGGGCTCTCGAGAGCCCTGGCTGAATGGATAACATTCCGATCATTGAGGGTCTGACTGCCATGGCCCCCAACGATCTCGAGAATCAAGGTTATGAAGAGCCCTGGCTGAATGGATAACATTACGATCACTGAGAATCCGACTGCCATGGCCCCCACCGATCTTGAGAACCAAGGTTCTGAAGAGCCCTGCCTGAATGGAGAGAAGATTGATCATGTGCGCTACGAAGCCATACATTCTTAATGGGAGCGCCAGAGATTGCTGACCACTTCCAGACCAGATATCAGCTAATTGGTGGGGGGTGTCGGGCTTCGGACCTCAGTGATCTTATATTATCTGAAAGTCATGACTTATACCGTGGATTGCTCATCAATATGTTGAGTCCATGACAATTTCTTTAATGGGCCATCCATTTACTGCATCTGCAAAGTGGTTCTCTGATAGTAAGAACAATTTTTTATACGGTTCCATAAAGGGAACCTGTCATATGAAAAATTATTATTAACCTGCAGATATGGGGTCAATATGCAGGTTAATAGCGTTACAAACCTGTCCGACACCTGATCGTAGAACCTCACTGCCGGGAGGAAATTAACTTTATTTCCCCCGGCAGCATTCTGCATTCAGTCATAGGGGCAGTGCCTGTGTGGTTTCAGCCACCACTCGATACATCTTGAGCGGCAGCTGTAACCATGAACCCGGCACTGACTGACAGCTGGCCCTAATGATGATCCTGTTGTCAGTCAGTGCTGGGGGCGCAATTACAGATGCCGTTCACTATACAGAGAGAAGACTGAAAATGCGCTGCCCCTATGACTCAATACAGAATGCTGCCAGGCAGGGCCGGCTCCAGGTTTTCATAGGCCCTTGGCGAAAGAGCCCCGGTGGGCCCCTTTAACACATACCACAATTCATAATATACGGATACGGCAGAGAAATATAGGAATAGTACAATGCCCAAGATTTCACTTAATTCTTACATTACATGAGTGATATCTATTGTGAATTCTACATTAGCTTAGAAACCGGATAGTATAGTGCTCTATACAGAATAATGAGCCTCATATATTGCCCTGTTCAATAAAATGGCCCCATATAGTGCTCCATACAGTATAATTGGTACCACATAGTCCTCTATACAGAATAATGAGCCCCATATATTGCTCCAAACAGAATAATGAGCCCAATATTATGCTCCATACAGAATTATGAGCCTCATATAATGCTCCATACAGTATAATGGGCACCACAGAGTGCTCCATACAGAATGAGCCGCATATATTGTTCCATACTGAATTGACCACATATAATTCTCCATACAGTATATGATGGGCCCCATCTATTGCTCCATATATAATGGGCCTCATATAATGCTCCATACAGTATATGATCGGCCCCATACAGTATACTGAGTCCCATATATTGCTCCATACAGAATCGGCCCCATATGATGCTCCATACAGAATGGGCCCCACATAATGCTCCATACAGAATGGGCCCCATATAATACTCCTTACAGAATGGGTCCCTTATAATGCTCCAAAAATAATTGGCCCCATAAGATGCTCCATGTATAATGGACCCCATATAATGCTCCATATATAATTGACCATATAAAATGCTCCATATATAATTAGTCCCATAAGATGCTTCATATATTATTGGTCCCATGTACTGCTCCATATGTAATTAGCCCCATGTACTGCTCTATATTGAATTGGCCCCATAAGATGCTCCATATTAAATTGGCCCCATATAATGCTCCCTATAGAATTGGCTTCTTAAGATGCTCCCTATATTATTGACCCCATAAGATACTCCATATAGAATTAGCCCCATATAATGCTCCATATATGAGCCCCTTCTGATGGTCCCCATATATTGCTCCAAATATAAAAAAAAAATGAAATACTCACCTCTCGTTGCTTGTCGCTGCTCTGGACTCCTCAGCGTCTTCCTGCTCTCTGTGCTGCGACTGCTCAGGCAGAGGGCACATACTGGTGACGTCATCGCGCCCTCTGACCTGTACGTCACTGTCAGAGGGCGGAAGACGCTGCAGCGTTATAACAGGGAGAGGTGAGTATCGCAAGTGCCGGGGCCCGGAGCAGGTGGGGGGTCCACTCGTGGGGGCTGGCACTATAGCATGCCAGTGTCCCCGACGGCGAGTGGGCCCCCTGCCTGCTTAGGGCCCCGGCACTGCCCGGGTGGGCCGGGTGCTGACGCCAGCCCTGCTGCCAGGGGGAATAAAGTTCATTTCCTTCCGGCAGCAGGGCTCTCAGTGCAAGCGCTGGGCAGGTTCAGAACTCTGTTAACCTGTAGATTAACCCCATATCTGCAGGTTAATATGTTGGGGTTTTTTTTCACTCGACAGGTTCCCTTTAAAGGGAACCTGTCACCTGAATTTGGCGGGACCGGTTTACGGTCATATGGGCGGAGTCTTCAGGTGTTTGATTCACCCTTTCCTTACCCGCTGGCTGCATGCTGGCCGCAATATTGGATTGAAGTTCATTCTCAGTCCTCCGTAGTACACGCCTGCGCAAGGCAAGTTGCTTGCGCAGGCGTGTACTGCGGAGGACAGAGAATGAACTTCAATCCAATATTGCGGCCAGCATGCAGCCAGCGGGTAAGGAAAGGGTGAATCAAACACCTGAAAACTCCGCCCATATGACCGAAAACCGGTCTCGCCAAATTCAGGTCACAGGTTCCCTTTAAGTTCGACAAAGTCTCAGAAGTGACAGTTTTTAGGCACGGAGAGCATGTTGCATGCTTTATTCTGGATCTTACCAGCCTGAGTCCCCCTGTACTTCTCCAATGCCGCAGAGGCAAAAATGGTTCTGCCACCAGCATGGGACAAAGCTCAGTTTGGACCACCATAGTGACTATGCCGCTAGTCAAAACTGTCAATCTTCAGCGGCGCACCGTTTACTGGCAAGCAGGAAGCCAAGAGGCAGGGGAGTAGTGCGCTCCTGAGGAAAGATGATTTGACAACCCTTTTAGCTTCTCAGATCCACAATGATTTGCAAGCTTTTATCTTACAAAAATAATTATATACCATACGTACCGTGCTGATGGGAACGTGGATTTGAAAATGTGTTTTGGCATATGAATTTAAAAAAAAAGATGTCACTAACTTCAAAAATACATTACAGTGTTGTAAAGAATAGAATAAAATAAAAAAATAAGTGAGAAAAAGAAGCAATGATTGTAAAAAGTATTAAAGCAAACCTGTCAGCAGGATTGTGCTCAGTAAACTACAACACTGTCTCAGGTTGGCGCCGTTATACTGATTAAAATGATTCCTGGGATGAAGAAATCCATCCTGTGGTTGTTGCTTAAAAAAATGTAACTTCAGCAAAATGGTGCCGGCGGAGCATGTGCAGTAGCCTCTATCACTTGGTGATAGACGCTACTGCGCAAGCGCTGCCGGCGGCGCCATTTTGTTGAAGGAAAAAAAAATGTGCTGCAGCAAAATGACAGCGGCACTTGCACAGTAGCAACTATTGGCAAGTGATAGACGCTACAGCACATGTGCCGCCGCCAGTGCCATTTTGCAGGAGACACCGACGGTGGTGCTTGAGCAGCTGCATCTGTTGCTGCCATTTTGCTGAAGTTATATTTTTTTTGTAACCCCACAATATGATATGCATAAGGCTTCTTTTACACTTACCGTGTTTTTTTGCAGCCTGTTATTGGTCGCCGTTTTTCGGGTTTCCAATACTAAAAAGCAAAAGTATTGCAAAAAAACAACGGCATTCCGCAAAACCGAAAGTCAGGGTGCACCGCAAAAATAAACTTCCGTTGTTTTTGCGGCCCCATTGATTTTTAATGGGGGCCGTGTCTGTAAGCCGTGAAAAGTATCGAGCGAGCTCGATATTTTTTCGCGCACGTACGACGTACGGCGCTCCATGGAATTATTGCGAAATCTATTAGGGCTGCAAAAACGGGACACAAAACCATAGTAAGTGTAAAAGAAGCCTTATGTAAAATAGGGGCAGGTCACTGAACGATTAGTGACCTGTCATTAGCCTATAAGGATGAATATGTAAGCAGAGCATCACATAAAGCCCCACCTACAGCCCCGCCCACAACTGAAAGCTGCAAATACAGATTAAACAACAACCACAAGACGGATTTCATCAACAGGTATCATTGTAATCAGTATAACGGCGCCGACCTGACACTGTCTGTAGTTTACTGAGCAAATGTCTTCTGAAAGGTTCACTTTATGTCCAAGGGTAACTTTATAATTTCACTTATTTAGAGGTAATTAATAGATAGTGTTTTCCCAAAACATCTTCCATATTTGGCTGATTCCGCTGTGCTCTACCTCTAATGACCGCTACGTTTTGATACACCGCCCGCGCTGCCAAGTATTGCAATAATACACCCCTGAGAATTACTGCCCTATAATAAACATTCTTATTGCTTGCACTCAGTCATTTTATTTTAAACTTCATTTTATTTATTTGTGCAATCCGGCATTTATATAGAGTTTATATTCCGGCCACACTCGCTCACTGTCCTTCAGAGATCCTCTATTTATAAGCTGCCATGACTGTGCAGATTGTAGTAGGAGCCATAGAAAGCAGTCACACATTCTCTGCTATCTTGGGCAGTACATTTTTTTGTTGGCCAGCATTTTTTTTGTTCAGTTTGGCGAGGTACGTTATAAAAATGGAATTATTCACAATATGAGCAGTGTGTATTTCTAGGGTTATGAAGAGATTACAGTCAACTTGTAGCTGCATTACTGTAATGATACTGCTAAATATTGGGCACACACTAAATATTGGGCACACAGGGAATAGTGGTTTTACTGAGTGCAATGAAGGCTATGCTCAGAGTAGGCATGGCTCCTATTTATATGACTGCAACAAATCCAGTGTCTAACAGATTAAAATGGTCACAACAGACCTACCTGCATCCATTGTGCTTCCATCTATCTTCCTGTAATAATGTCCTCTGTCCTGGCCCCATCCTGTAATCATGTTCCCCATCGTTGGACCCTTCCTGTAATAATGTCCTCTGTCCTGCCACCAATACTGTAATAATGTCCCCCATCCTGGGCCCCTTCCTAGTATAATGTCCCCCATTATTTATTAATGTCTCCCATCCCAGGTCCATTCCTATAATTATATCCCCCATCTTGGGCCCCTTCATGTAATAATGCTCCACATCCTGGGCCTCTTGTAATAATCCTTCCCATCCTGGGCTCTTTTTTTATAATGTCCCTCATCCTGAGCCTTTTCATATAATGATGTCCACCATCTAGACCCCTTACTGGTATTATGTAATTCATCCTGTGACCCTAACTGGTATGATGTTCCTCATCCTGGGCCCCTTCCAGGCATAATGTTCCTCAACCTGGGCTCCTTCTTGGTAACATGTCCTCTGAAATGGGCCCCTTCTAGTAATACTATTAACAATGTGCCCTTTCCTGGTCCCCTTCCTAATATAATGTCCACCATTATGTAATAATGTCTCACATCCTGGTTCCCTTCCTATAATAATGTCCCCCATCTTGAAATCTGCCAAATGTTTGACACCGTGACAAGCGAGTTCGTTGCTTTTTTTTTTCACAGTTTCAGTTTTCCATCACTTTTAGGTCTGGCTCCAAGAATGTCAAGGCGGATGCCTTATCTCAGAGCTTGGACCCCATATCACCCCCTGAACCTCCTTCCTCCATTCTTCGGCACGGCGTGGTTGTGGCTGGGGTTTCCTCGGTATTGGAGTGGGATATTTGAGAAGCCCAATCTCTGGCTCCTCCATCTGTGCCGGATAATAAGCTTTTTGTACCGATCCAATATCGGTTGGGAGTGGAGCGCCCGCCAGGGCCGTGGGGATACTCGGTACCGGGCCAGTTCTTAAAGGGATGTGTCACAGCAGCGGAGACCCGCTCCGTGGCCCTGGGCGTCCAATGAAAATGATGATAAAAGCGGAATAAAGTTTATGGGAGAAGGGAATTGTTTGTGACGCCACCCGTGGTATTCGGCAATGAGATGGTGGCCGACGCTGCAGTTCAGGTCCTCTGGGGCAGATGGTGATGCAGCAGAGTTGGTACAGCTCTCCATAGGTAGAGCTAGTCCCCAGGGCAGATATAGGTGTTAATTATGATGGTGGTTGTGGTAGATGTAGTGCAGGGCAAGTGGCACAGGAATAATTCAGAGGACACAGCTGAGTGCAGTTTTCAACGCTTTACTCAAAGTCCTGCAGATTACTGTCTCCAGCCGTGTACTGTGGTCTTCTGGTCTGTAGTCCAGCTAACACACAGATGATTTGGGGTACACTTCTCCATGACTCCTCTCTTATGTTCCTTTCTTCCGTCTCCCTGCACTGGTTCTCACCTCTCCTGCCCTACGCCTTCACACACAGTGTCCCAAACCAGCAGCCCCAGATCTTGTCTGGCGGTGTCACTCTAGTTTCCTGGGTCCTATTTGGCTGCCTTTTCAGCGAATGTGTGTGGCTGTGGCACATACAGATACCACAGCCTTCAGATGGCTTGCTGAGCCTTGTAGTTCTCCACTAGTCTTGGGGGCCGGTTCCCCACTGCGACCTGGTCCCTTCACCTGGCGATGGTCAATGTGGATGCGGGCCCCACGGATGGATTGCTCACTACCCGTGCCCCTAGGACCCCTTCTTGCTTCTGAAGCTCCTTTCTCTCTACTCTTCCTTCTCTAGCTACCTCTGACAGGGAGCCTCGAACACTTGTAGAGCCATTGCTAGACTGTTTTGGTGGTCCTCGTTGGATTCTGATGTGGCAGTGTTTGTTTCTTCCTGTAGTACGTATGCTCCTGCTAAAAACTCTCATAACCGGCCGGGGAATTGGTTCCACTGCCAATTCCGGATAGACCTTGGAATCATCTGTCCATGGATTTTATCACCGATCTTCCCCCTTCTAATGGGAAACTGTGGTTTGGGTGGTGGTGGACAGATTTAGCAAACAGGCGCATTTTGTACCTTTGGCGGGTTTGCATAATGCTGAGACTTTATCCAGGCTGTTTGTTGAGCATGTGGTGCGATTGCATGGTGTGCCTATGAGAGTGGTGTCTGATAGGTTGGTGCAATTTGTGTTCAGGTTCTGGAGAGCTTTTTGTAAAAGGCTGGGGATTAGTCTGACCTTCTCCTCTGCCTACCATTCTAAGACCAGTGGTCAGACGGAGAGGACCAATCAGACCAATTTTGCGGTGTCTTGCCACGTCTCGGCAGGATGATTGGTGCTCTTCGTTGCCCATGACAGAATTTGCATTTAATAATCGTATCAATCAGTCCACTGGCACCTCTCCATCCTTTTGGAATTATGGTTTACACCCTCATTTTGATGAGCTTTCCCGGCTGGATTCATGGTGTCCAGGGGCTGATTTGGCCATTCAGCGGTTGGGGGAGGTTTGGAGGGAGGTCCAGAGGAACATTGGGGAGGCTCAAGGCAAATATAAGTTTTTTGTGGATAAACGTCGGTCGTTGGGGCCGGCATTCCGGGTAGGAGATAAGGTATGGTTATCTACCAAGAATATAAGGTTGAAGGTCCCTTCGGCTAAGTTGGGTCCTAAGTTTATTGGCCCTTATGAGATTTTAGAGGTGGTCAAACCGGTGGCCTTTCCGTGCGCCTGCCTCCGACGTTGCGGATCCCCATTTTGTTCCATAAGGCTCTGTTGAAACCATTGGTGTCTTCCTCCGTTGAACCTCAGTCTCAGCCGCTGCCTGTTTTGGTAGATGGTCAGACTGAATATGAAGTTGAAAGGGTTGTGGATTCTCGTATGCTCCGTGTTCATTCCAATACTTGATTAATTGGAAGGGTTACGGTCCAAAGGACCGGTCATTGGTTCCGGCGCGTTTGGTCCATGCAGATCGCTTGGTTCGGGCTTTTCACGCCCGTTATCCAGGGAAACTTGGGGGTCCAGTGGCCCCCCCATTTGGAGGAGGGTACTGTCATGATCCAGGTAAGGTTTTGCTATCTGTTATCTCTTCCCAGCCTGGTCATACGTGGGTTAACTTTCTCTGCCTCTCTTTGGTATCTGTTCGGCTATTTTTCCCCGCCGCTGGGCTTTGTCAGTTATAGTTTCTGCCTTCGGCTAGAGCTGCTGACCCCTTTCAACTCTGATTCATCCTCTACCCTGTGCTGTATCCCTGTGTCCGTCCTCACCTGGAATCCCACCCCGACTTAGTACTTACCCTCCATGCGTTGTCTCCCTGGTGCTTGACTTGGCTTGGATTCTGACCCGTCTTGTTGTCTCATGTTTTGTTGCTCCGGCTTCTGACCGGCTATGACTTCTCTGGCTTGCTCCTGACGCTGTGTACCGTCTCTTCCCTTTGTTACTGCGTTGACCGCCCGATACAGACCCGGCTTGTCCGACTCTTCTCCTGCCCTCCTGTGGCGAACGTGTGGCTGTTCCGCTGGTCCACCTGTGAATGAGTACTGTCCCTTCTCCATGCTATTGCCCCCTGGTGGGGGTTGCTGCGTGTGAGGAGGAAGACCGGGCTGTGGGTACCTGTGCTGAGCTGGGTCCGGAACTGTCGAGGCTGCTTCCCATGTTGCCCGGGGGAAGGAATAGGGGACCGAACAGGTCACATGACCCGGGAAAAGGGTGTGTGTTTAAGCCGGATACAGAGAAAAAGTGCAGCGCCCCAGAGTCCTGGTCGTTGCAGTAATGTCATTCTTCCACCAGGGGGAGTGATGTTATGTCTGAAGGCAATAAAGGAGATCTCTTTACCAGGTAAACACAATGCATGCAACACGTTCACACCCCAGACCAGAAGGGGGAGCTCTAAGCCTGTTTTAGGTGAACTCCCCTATAAAACATGCTGATCTGGAGGGAAAAGAGGTTCAGAGTTCAGTTCCTGTCAGGAAGACAGAGGAAGAGGAGCTCTGTGGCATGAAGTGCTACAGCTCCTGGGAAGAGAACATATTGCAGAGAGTGTGCAGGAAAGCAGAGCACAGGAGAGGAATATCAGAGGGAGACTAACCAGGAGCAGGCTGCTTCCTTCTGAGGCACAGAATCCGGTAGCCAGAATACCAAGGGAGCAATCATCTCCAAGCCTTGCTTCAGAGACTGGCAGGACAGAAAATTCCACGTTACCTGCCCGACCTATACCGAGGAGGCATGGTGGCAACTTGTGGGGGCTGGGGCGTGCTAGAGTCCCTGTAAAAAGCCTCAGGCCACCAGTCATACGGGTTTGTCCTATCCTTACCTGTCATGATCCCAATGGCAGGGGATCACAAAAGGACAAGCACAAAAACAAAACAAGCTCTAGGGTGATGGAACCTGACCTGACCGCGATCCTGAACCTAAACACACAACTAGCAGTAGCCGGGGAACGTGCCTACGATGATTCCTAGACGTCTCGCGCCAGCCGAAGGATTAACTTCCCCTATAAGAAGAAACACAGACCTCACTTGCCTCCAGAGAAACACCCCACAGAAATAGCAGCCCCCCACATGTAATAACGGTGAAATGAGAGGAAAGCACATACGAAGTTATGAAAATAGAATCAGCAAAAATGAGGCCCGCTAAAGCTAGATAGCAGAGGATACAAAAGTGAACTGCGCGGTCAGCGAAAAACCCTTCAAAAAACCATCCTGAAATTACTTGAACTCATGTGCCAACTCATGGAACATGAGGAGTAATTTCAGCCCACTAGAGCAACCAGCAGCAAGGAATCACATAACTGCAAGCTGGACTAAGACAAAAAGTAAGCAAAACGTGGAACAGGAAAATCAAAACTTAGCTTGTCCTGAAGATAACAGACGCAGGGAGCAAAGGTAAAAAGACACGCTGATTACATTGATAGCCGGCGAGGAAATGACAAAAAAGCCAGGTTAAATAGGAAACACCCATAACCTGATGGAACAGGTGGACACCAGAGACCGCAGAGAACACAAGTCACCCAGTACCATCAGTAACCACCAGAGGGAGCCCAAAAACAGAACTCACAACAGTACCCCCCCCTTGAGGAGGGGTCACCGAACCCTCACGAGAACCACCAGGGCGACCAGGATGAGCCCTATGAAAAGCACGGACCAAATCGGCAGCATGAACATCAGAGGCAATCACCCAAGAATTATCCTCCTGACCATAACCCTTCCACTTGACCAAATACTGGAGTTTCCGTCTGGAAACACGAGAATCCAAGATCTTCTCCACAACATACTCCAATTCACCCTCCACCAGCACCGGAGCAGGAGGCTCAAGCGAAGGAACGACAGGTACCTCATACTTCCGCAACAACGACCGATGGAACACATTATGAATAGCAAACGATGCCGGGAGATCCAAACGAAACGACACAGGGTTAAGAATTTCCAAGATCCTATAGGGACCGATGAACCGAGGCTTGAACTTAGGAGAAGAGACCTTCATAGGAACAAAACGAGAAGACAACCACACCAAGTCCCCAACAAGAAATCGAGGACCCACGCGGCGACGGCGATTAGCAAACTGCTGAGCCCTCTCCTGGGACAACTTCAAATTGTCCACCACATGACTCCAAATCCGATGCAACCTATCCACCACCATGTCCACTCCAGGACAATCAGAAGGCTCCACCTGACCAGAGGAAAAACGAGGATGAAACCCCGAATTACAAAAGAAAGGAGAAACCAAGGTAGCAGAACTAGCCCGATTATTAAGGGCAAACTCGGCAAGCGGCAAAAAGGAAACCCAGTTATCTTGATCAGCAGAAACAAAACACCTTAAATAAGTTTCTAAAGTCTGATTAGTTTGTTCCGTCTGGCCATTCGTCTGGGGATGGAATGCAGACGAAAAGGACAAATCAATGCCCATCTTAGCACAGAACGTCCGCCAAAATCTAGACACAAACTGGGATCCCCTGTCAGAAACGATGTTCTCCGGAATGCCATGCAAACGGACCACGTTTTGAAAAAACAGAGGGACCAACTCAGAGGAGGAAGGTAACTTAGGCAAGGGTACCAGATGAACCATCTTAGAAAAGCGGTCACACACAACCCATATGACGGACATTTTTTGAGAGACAGGGAGATCCGAAATAAAGTCCATGGAAATGTGCGTCCAAGGCCTCTTCGGGATAGGCAAAGGTAACAACAATCCACTGGCCCGAGAACAGCAAGGCTTAGCCCGAACTCCACAAGACTGCACGAAAGAACGCACATCCCTCGACAAGGAAGGCCACCAAAAAGACCTGGCCACCAAGTCTCTAGTACCAAATATTCCAGGATGACCTGCCAACACAGAAGAATGGACCTCGGAGATGACTCTACTGGTCCAATTATCCGGAACAAACATTCTTTCCGGCGGACAACGATCAGGTTTATCCGCCTGAAACTCCTGCAAAGCACGTCGCAAGTCTGGGGAGACAGCCGACAAAATCACTCCATCCCTAAGGATACCAGTGGGCTCAGAATTTCCAGGGGAGTCAGGCACAAAACTCCTAGAAAGAGCATCCGCCTTCACATTCTTTGAACCTGGCAGGTATGAAACCACAAAATTGAAACGGGAGAAAAACAGTGACCAACGAGCCTGTCTAGGATTCAGACGCTTGGCAGACTCAAGGTACATCAGATTTTTGTGATCAGTCAAGACCACCACACGATGTCTAGCACCCTCAAGCCAATGACGCCACTCCTCAAATGCCCACTTCATGGCCAAAAGCTCCCGATTACCAACATCATAATTCCGTTCAGCGGGCGAAAATTTTCTAGAAAAGAACGCACATGGCTTCATCACTGAGCCATCGGAGCTTCTCTGTGACAAAACCGCCCCCGCTCCGATCTCGGAAGCATCAACCTCAACCTGAAAAGGAAGCGACGTATCTGGCTGACGCAACACAGGAGCAGAAGAAAACCGGCGCTTAAGTTCCTGAAAGGCCTCCACAGCCGCAGGAGACCAATCAGTAACATCAGCACCCTTTTTAGTCAAATCCGTCAAAGGCTTAACAACACTAGAAAAATTAGTTATGAAGCGACGATAAAAATTAGCAAAGCCCAAGAACTTCTGTAGACTCTTAAGAGATGTAGGCTGCGTCCAGTCACAAATAGCCTGAACCTTGACGGGATCCATCTCAATAGTAGAAGGGGAAAAAATATACCCCAAAAAAGAAATCTTCTGGACTCCAAAGAGACATTTAGAACCCTTTACAAACAAAGAATTGGCCCGCAGGACCTGAAACACCTTCCTGACCTGCTGAACATGAGTCTCCCAGTCATCAGAAAAAACCAAAACATCATCCAAATACACGATAATAAATTTATCCAGATATTCACGGAAAATATCGTGCATAAAAGACTGGAAGACAGAAGGAGCATTAGAAAGTCCAAAAGGCATCACCAAATACTCGAAATGGCCCTCAGGCGTATTAAATGCGGTTTTCCACTCATCACCCTGCCTTATCCGCACAAGATTATACGCACCCCGAAGATCAATCTTAGTGAACCATTTAGCCCCCTTAATGCGAGCGAACAAATCAGTCAACAATGGCAAAGGATACTGATATTTGACTGTAATCTTATTCAAAAGACGATAATCTATGCAAGGCCTCAAGGAACCATCTTTTTTGGCCACAAAAAAAAAACCTGCTCCCAAAGGGGACGAAGATGGACGGATATGTCCCTTTTCCAAGGACTCCTTAACATAATCCCGCATAGCAGTATGCTCTGGCACTGACAGATTGAACAAACGACCTTTAGGGAATTTACTGCCAGGAATCAAATCTATAGCACAATCGCAATCCCTGTGAGGAGGAAGCGAACTGAGCTTAGGCTCCTCAAAAACCTCCCGATAATCAGACAAAAATACCGGAACCTCAGAAGGAGTAGATGAAGCGATAGAAATCGGAGGTGCATCATCATGAACCCCCTGACATCCCCAGCTTAACACAGACATTGTTTTCCAGTCCAGGACTGGGTTATGAGTTTGTAACTATGGCAGACCAAGCACTAAGACATCATGTAAATTATACAGTACCAGGAAGCGAATCACCTCCTGATGAACGGGAGTCATACGCATGGTCACTTGTGTCCAGTACTGAGGTTTATTCATAGCCAAAGGTGTAGAGTCAATTCCTTCCAAAGGAATAGGAACTTCCAGAGGTTCCAGACTAAACCCACAGCGATTGGCAAATGACCAATCCATAAGACTCAGGGCAGCGCCTGAATCCACATAGGCATCGACGGAAATGGATGATAATGAACAAATCAGCGTCACAGACAGAATGAACTTAGACTGTAAAGTACCAATGGCAATAGACTTATCAACCTTTTTTGTGCGTTTAGAGCATGCTGATATAACATGAGCTGAATCACCACAATAAAAACACAATCCATTTTTCCGCCTATAATTTTGCCGTTCACTTCTGGACTGAATTCTATCACATTGCATTATCTCAGGTGCCTGTTCAGAAGACACCGCCAAATGGTGCACAGGTTTGCGCTCCCGTAAACGCCGATCAATCTGAATAGCCATAGTCATGGACTCATTCAGACCTGTAGGCGCCGGGAACCCCACCATAACATCTTTAATGGCCTCAGAAAGGCCATCTCTGAATTTTGCAGCCAGAGCGCACTCATTCCACTGAGTAAGCACCGACCATTTCCGAAATTTCTGACAATATATTTCTGCTTCATCTTGCCCCTGAGAGAGAGCCAATAAAGCTTTTTCAGCCTGAATCTCTAGGTTAGGTTCCTCATAGAGCAAACCCAATGCCAGAAAAAACGCATCCACATTGAGCAACGCAGGATCCCCTGGTGCCAATGCAAATGCCCAATTCTGAGGGTCACCCCGCAGGAAAGATATAACAATCTTGACCTGCTGAGCAGGGTCTCCAGAGGAGCGAGATTTCAAGGAAAGAAACAACTTGCAATTGTTCCTAAAATTCAGAAAACTAGATCTATCTCCAGAAAAAAACTCTGGGACAGGAATTCTAGGTTCAGACATAGGCGTATGTACAACAAAATCTTGTATATTTTGAACCTTAGCAGCAAGATTATTCAGGCTGGAAGCCCAACTCTGGACGTCCATGATAAACAGCTGAGGTCAGAGCCATTCAAGGATTAAGAGGAGGAAAGAAGCAGTCAAGCTGCAATTAAGGCTAGGCAGCAAACACTGAGGAGGGGAAAAAAAAAAAAAAACTTCCTCAGACTACTTTTCCTCCTACTTCAGCCAAAACGATGACCAATTTTTTCGGGCCGGCTATACTGTCATGATCCCAATGGCAGGGGATCACAAAAGGACAAGCACAAAAACAAAACAAGCTCTAGGGTGATGAAACCTGAGCTGACCGCGATCCTGAACCTAAACACACAACTAGCAGTAGCCGGGGAACGTGCCTACGATGATTCCTAGACGTCTCGCGCCAGCCGAAGGATTAACTTCCCCTATAAGAAGAAACACAGACCTCACTTGCCTCCAGAGAAACACCCCACAGAAATAGCAGCCCCCCACATGTAATAACGGTGAAATGAGAGGAAAGCACATACGAAGTTATGAAAATAGAATCAGCAAAAATGAGGCCCGCTAAAGCTAGATAGCAGAGGATACAAAAGTGAACTGCGCGGTCAGCGAAAAACCCTTCAAAAAACCATCGTGAAATTACTTGAACTCATGTGCCAACTCATGGAACATGAGGAGTAATTTCAGCCCACTAGAGCAACCAGCAACAAGGAATCACATAACTGCAAGCTGGACTAAGACAAAAAGTAAGCAAAACGTGGAACAGGAAAATCAAAACTTAGCTTGTCCTGAAGATAACAGACGCAGGGAGCAGAGGTAAAAAGACACGCTGATTACATTGATAGCCGGCGAGGAAATGACAAAAAAGCCAGGTTAAATAGGAAACACCCATAACCTGATGGAACAGGTGGACACCAGAGACCGCAGAGAACACAAGTCACCCAGTACCATCAGTAACCACCAGAGGGAGCCCAAAAACAGAACTCACAACACTTACCATCAGGGGGACAGAGAGAGAGAAAGACATAACATCCACAACAGTTGTGAGGACCTTACCGAGACGCACAGCAGGGAGGTACTACAACACTCAGGCGCTAGAGAAAGGCTACTGAATTCCACCTGGATAAGGGGACTCTGGATTTGCCTTCAGACTGGCCGGACTCTGCGTGCCCTGTGATCCGGTGCTCTGGACTGTGGACACTGAAGCCCTCAGTAAAGATTAAGAGACTGCAACCTTGTGTCCTCGTTCTTCACTGCGCCTCACACCATCCACCATCCACACACTGGGAAGCCCGGGGGACATACTTCACCTGTGGGAAGGTACACCTTCTAGCTGCCATAACATCACCCCAGAGGACCCCTAAGCAGCGTCGGTCACCCTGACCGAATACCACAGGTGGCGTCATGAACATTATCCCTTTAAAGACCTCCCCCCCCTTTATTAACGGACGTCCCTAGGACCACGGACCGGGTCAGCCACCGTGACATCCCCCTTGAGAACCGAAGGACCCAGCTCCGAGTACCCCATTGCCCTACTGGGGGCGCTCCAATTTCACACGAAGCAAGAGGTCAGTTTCCCGCCGTCAGGGAGAGCACAGCAGAGTGAGAAGCGCGCTTTGCACCCGAGCCCTGGCGCTGCGACGTATGGCAGCCGACACCTCAGGGTAACGCCAGCGGGACAGGGATTCTGGGAAGCGCTATACGCCCGGCTAAACATAAGATCGGGCGCGTGCACAGAATCGTGGGCCGGTTATAGGACATTGAAGTGCGGTTTCTTTTGCTGGCCTGTACGCATCACCCCACAGTGGGTTCAGAGACTTCTGCAGCTTTTCCTGCTTTTATTGTGCGGGCTTATGGACTAGGGGCTCAGTGGGTAAAACTGGAGACTGGCGGCTGCCGCCAGAAGATGGATTATTAACTTTGGACCCCATCTGAGGACCCTACACTGGCCGTTGCCGATACTGCTACCCCCATCGGACTGTGGATAAGGACCCCACCAGGAGCTGCGATAAGTGTTGTTTGAAACTTAGACTGTCGCACTCGTTTTTGCTTATTTCATTTAATCCTCGTTGTTCCAATAGCACTTTGCTACTGTCTATTAACTCCCTGCGAGGAGATTACTTTAACTTTTACTATAAAAGAATAAATAGTATTGTTATACCGTACCGAACTGGCCCTATGTGAGAAACATCATGGAAGCTATTCCCTGCCCAATTACAGATGAATACAGATAGAGGCTGCGGAAGGGAAGACTGGTGAATAATGCTGCATCCAAGTCATGTAATGGCCAGAAACGGTGTTATTTCTGTCACCTGAAGCTACAGGTAAGTTTATCTTCTTTGCTGGTTTCTGAATATATACTGTATATACTCGAGTATAAGCCGAGATTTTCAGCCCATGTTCTTAGTCTGAAAGTGCCCCTCTTGGCTTATACTCGAATCATTGTCCCAGGGGGTCGGTGGGGGAGGGGGAGTGGCGGCTGTCACATCATACCCTCCCGGCACGGTCTCTGCACGTTCCTGCTTCTCAGGTGGTCTCGGCGCCATTAAAGTAATGAATATGGACGCGACTCTACTCCCATAGGCTTGGAGCACATATTCATTACATTAATGAGCGGCACCATGTGACCTTTGAACACAGGAACAAGCTGCTGGCGCACGCTGGAGACCATCGGAGAAACTGGGACTGGCAGAGACCGTGCCGGGAGGGTGAGTATGACGGGGGAGGGTGAGCCATGAGATATTCACCTGTCCCTGTTCCACCGCCAGGCTCCATCTACCGCGTCCTCTGGCTGTGACGTTCAGGTCAGAGGGCGCGATGACGTGGTTAGTGCGCACCCTTTGCCTAAACAGTCACTGCAGAGACCCGGAACACACATCGGTGTGCGGTGGTGGAACAGGGACAGGTGAATATTGCATGTGCCGGGGACCTGAGCCAGCGGCGACACCGGTACCTGGCTCCCAGCGACGAGAGGTGAGTTTGTATTTTTTTTTATCGCAGCAGCAGCATATGGGGTTATATTATTCTATGGAGCATCTCATGGGGCCATCATCAACCTTTATGGAGCAGCATATGGGGTTATATTATTCTATGGAGCATCTTATGGGGCCATCAACCTTTATGGAGCAGGATATGGAGCATATTATTCTATTGAGTACCTTATGGGGCCATCCACTTTTATGGAGCATTATATGGGGCATATTATTCTATGGAGCATCTTATGGGGCCATCATTAAACTTTTATGCAGCATTATATGGGGCATGTTATTTTATGGAGGATCTTATGAAGCCATCATTAACCTTTTATGCAGCATTTTAAGGGGCATATTTTAATATGGAGTATCTTATGGGGTCATACTGAACATTTGTACAGCATTATATGAGGCATATTTTAATATTGAGCATCTTATGAGGCCCATCATGAACTGTATGGAGCATTATATGAGGCTCCTGATTCAATATGGATATTCAAAAAGACTTAACCTACTGATATCTCAATTAATTTTTCTTTTATTGGTATCTATTTTTATTTTTGAAATTTACCAGTAGCTGCTGCATTTCGCACCCTAGGGTTATACTCGAGTCAATAAGTTTTCCCAGTTTTTTGTGGCAAAATTAGGTGCTTCTGCTTATACTCCGGTCAGCTTATAAAGAGTATATACGGTACTTTTGTTTTACTCCAGATGTGAAATAAAAGCCATGCTGTGTGCACCGAGCCAAAGAAATTGCTCTTTCTACTGCACACCTCCTCCTCCTCATGGTGTATCGCAGAAGAAGCTGAAGCTCCATCTCCCTCCTCCCCCTCGTTTTTGTTTTTTTATTTTATGTTTTACACTAGATGAATATTTTGGTGCATGTTTCAGTTTCTAAGCACACAAAGAGAATTTTACTGGCACTGGAATGGGAATTGTAAGATTCTTTAAGCCTGTACAAAAGTTAATGATCACTTATAATGATCCTATGCAGAAATATATAAAGTGATAATGATACATGATCCTTTTGAGTATGTTGTTTTTACGTTGCGTTTTTACTGTGTTTTTTCAGTACAAATTTGTCACAAAATCTGAAGGGTTTCCTGATGCCTGATGTCCACTACTGGGACAACACCTCATGATCAAAATGTTTGGCCCCCATAAAATAATAAAGCCTATACTCACCTCCGGTGCTGGCGCCATTCCCGCGGTGTCGACAGTCGTTCTCCGCGGGGCTCTTGTGCGGTGGTGTGACATGTGGTGCCTGCCGCTCAATCAGCGCTAGCGTCACCGTCCCCGCCTTTGGACTAATCAAACATGGAGAGGACGTTTGGGATCAGCCGCAGCCAGGACTTGGTCCTCGAAAAATCACGGATATGTGCATGGTCCCATAGATTATCACAGGTACGAGTGCTAACCGAGAAAACCAGGGAGCACTTGTGCAAGAAAATCGGACATTTAAATGGGGAATGGGGCCAATGAGTTGGCTGCACCCATTCAGCTAAGAGCATTAATGAGGTCAGTGTTGTGAACAGGTGATTAAGAACCACAATGGACCTAGTGGTTAAGAGCACACAAAGTGACCTGATAGTTACTAACATAGGACGAGCTCTGAGACGTGGGAACTCTGCTGACCGCAATCCCTAATCCTATCATACCACACTAAAGGTAGCCGTGGAGCGCTCCTGACCAAAACCTAGGCGCCTCGGCACAGCCTGAGAAACTAGCTAGCCCTGAAGATAGAAAAATAAGCCTACCTTGCCTCAGAGAAATTCCCCAAAGGAAAAGGCAGCCCCCCACATATAATGACTGTGAGTAAGATGAAAATACAAACACAGAGATGAAATAGATTTTAGCAAAGTGAGGCCCGACTTACTGAATAGACCGAGGATAGGAAAGATAGCTTTGCGGTCAGCACAAAAACCTATAAACAACCACGCAGAGGGGGCAAAAAGACCCTCCGCACTGACTAACGGTACGGAGGTGCTCCCTCTGCGTCTCAGAGCTTCCAGCAAGCAAGAAAAACCAATATAGCAAGCTGGACAGAAAATATAGCAAACAAAAAGTAACACAAGCAAAACTTAGCTTATGCAGGGCAGACAGGCCACAAGAACGATCCAGGAGAGAGCAAGACCAATACTGGAACATTGACTGGAGGCCAGGAACAAAGAACTAGGTGGAGTTAAATAGAGCAGCACCTAACGACTTAACCTCGTCACCTGAGGAAGGAAACTCAGAAGCCGCAGCCCCACTCACATCCACCAGAGGAAGCTCATAGACAGAACCAGCCGAAGTACCACTCATGACCACAGGAGGGAGCTTGACCACAGAATTCACAACAGTCAGAGAGAGGAAATACCAAAAATGGGAATATCCCAAATCTAAGGTACTATACATATAACCCAAAGTCTAAACACCATTGGCTGCCGTTACATGGTGTGGTTTCAGCTAGTTAAGTCTGAGCCCAAAAGCCTTGTGATATTTCTACAATAAAAAAATTCCACAAAAATGTCTGTCCCCCACTCTCTCAGTCAATACTTTACTTTCCGAAGCCTTTGTAATTTAGGGCCTTACTCCGAATGTTTTTGCATGAATATCCATGTTTGGCCACTAGGTGGCACCTCATATTTAGGTCTTTGAGATTCACGTTTTTCTATAAAACTTGAAATCTCTGATATTTTAATCAACCATAAAACATTGCACATAGACGTTGGGACACCTGAGGGATTGGTCAGGTCTTATTAGAATCATAAAGTTTTATTTTACGGAATCATTTTCCAGCTGTTTCAATGTATGAAAAATAATATTTGTGTCAGGCTTCTCTAACCCTTTACGATCTGCAGCTATTCACAGGAGAAGCAGCCACTGGCAATATGTGACCGCTGAGGCCGATGATTGGCTACAGTGGTCAAGTGAAAAATGGTAAAATCATTGCGATAGGATCAGTGGGGACGATGAAAACAGCGTCTCTGAATATGTGACTCATTAGGTCCCAATAGTTGAAGTGAAAATAGACACATTGTCATCGCTATAGGACCAGTGTGGACCACCGGACCAGCAGCTCTGAATATGTGACCGCTGATATCAATGATTGGTTAGAATAGTTGTAAACAGGCGCGCGGATGCAATGGTGCCGAAGATCACGACGCCGTGTTAACTTGAACCAAAACTATTTATTTACTTACCACAGAAAAGGTTGGGTAACTATAGTGCAATATCAAAGAGTCAACAAGGGATTGGGATACAGCAGATTATTAAAGGGAATCCGTCACCCCAAAATTAGAGTATGAGCTGCGGCCACCGGCATCAGGGGCTTATCTACAGCATTCTGTAATGCATTCTGTAATGCTGTAGATAAGCCCCCGATGTATCCTGAAAGATAAGAAAAACGAGGCGAGGTAGCTCGTGCTGCGGTTCAGCAGGTGCCTGGGGGTCAACTTTTCTGGCCACACTGCCTGAGGATCTTCTTCTGGAATCTGGGTCACTGCTACAGCAAACCACCCCCGCGGTCCGTCCTCTTTGATGAAGTGCCCGTGGTCCCACACTTGGTGAGTCACAGGGATCCGGCATTGGCGTAAACACAATAGTCGGTCCTGACCTCTTGAATAAACCCGCATGTCCGCTGGGGGCTGAAGTATTGGATGTGAATGCAGGTCATCTGTTCACTGACCTCACCACCTCTGGGGCACTCCAACTGGGCCCATTTTTCCCTTCTTTTCTTCCGCTCGATTACTTTGGCTACCCATCGGCCCTCCTTAGGGTATGGGGCTACAATCTCCTCCACATATATCGGTGGAAGGGTGGTAGGGGCTATTTCCTGAGCTGGTACCTCTTTAAGGAGCTGAGGTGTACTCAACAGAAAGGCTGCCACTGACGCTCTGACTCGCTCCGCCCTGACACAGGGCATTGGCCTTATTGATTCGCTGCCTCCACTTTCGGGTCGGGTTCCTTAGCCTTTGACGAGACCTTGGTTGGAGCCTCCACCTCAGGGATCGCCGCTGCTCTCAGTCCACCCGGCTGGCGTTCTTTCTCCATCCGCGCCACTCTCTGCTTCCATTCCATAAGTCTGGGGCCTCCACGGAGTTCCAAACCATAGAACTGGCTGTTACGTTCAATAGGAAACCAGTATCACTCCATTGTGACTTCTTTGCTCTTTGCCTAGCGCACCAACAATGACACGGGCCCGCTCAACCGAGGGTGTGCCTTTTTATTGTTCCGCCTGTTCAGGGGTGGGGTTACTTGCAGCTCACCTACCAATTTCTTGGGAATCTCAGCCAGCTCTCCCATGGTTTGCTAAAAAAAAAGGGCAAGGTTCTTTTTCCTCCACTGCGTCCATTAGGGTCAGGCACTGGTCACCATAGGCCAGCCTCTCCAGACAAGCCACTTTCCAGGTCGGAGGAACTTTTGCGCTCTTTTGCTATGCCAATGTCCACAACGGGCAAAGCTTCCATTGTTTTGCACTCCACCGTCAGCCATCTTGGGTCTACCTGCAGTCGCCATCTTGATTTTCACCAGATCCTTTCCCGCATCTGTCAAGTTTTCTTGATGCTTGGATGGAACCTGCCGACTATGCCAAACGTAAAGTGACCACAGGGGGCAATCATGACCGAGCCGCTATCCTATCCTATACTATCTAGCTTACATGCTAAGCCCTATACTATGTCTTACCCTACGCTTCTCCTACACTACAGTATCACATGTTGTACACTACCAACACATTACATTATATCAAACATCCAATAAATATTGTTGGAGAAATAGCGCAAAATAGGCTCTTATCCGAGACTCAGATGGTTAGACACAATAGGATTGTACTCACCAGATAGAGCCAGTTTATGGCTTATGATAGTATTCGCTGGAGCAGATCCACAGGTTCCAATGTGGACCAACCAAAGGAGAAAAAAATGGGTAGACTTGGATTCACTCTGCGCTGCTGAATAAGTGAAAGTCCGGACGTATGTCATATAGGATGTGGATTTATTCAACGCGTTTCGGAGTTCACAAACCCCTTCATCAGGAAAAACATCACAGATGTACCTCTATGGCACATGGTTGGTGTCTGTATGGCACATGGATGGTATCTGTATGGCACATGGATGGTGTCTGTATGGCACATGGATGGTGTCTGTATGGCACATGGATGGTGTCTGTATGACACATGGATGGTGTCTGTATGGCACATGGATGGTGTCTGTATGGCACATGGGTGGTGTCTGTATGGCACGTGGATGGTGTCTGTATGGCACATGGATGGTGTCTGTATGACACATGGATGGTGTCTGTATGGCACATGGATGGTGTCTGTATGGCACATGGGTGGTGTCTGTATGGCACATGGATGGTGTCTGTATGGCACATGGATGGTGTCTGTATGGCACATGGATGGTGTCTGTATGGCACATGGGTGGTGTCTGTATGGCACATGGATGGTGTCTGTATGGCACATGGATGGTGTCTGTATGGCACATGGATGGTGTCTGTATGGCACATGGATGGTGTCTGTATGGCACATGGATGGTGTCTGTATGACACATGGATGGTGTCTGTATGGCACATGGATGGTGTCTGTATGGCACATGGATGGTGTCTGTATGGCACATGGGTGGTGTCTGTATGGCACATGGATGGTGTCTGTATGGCACATGGATGGTGTCTGTATGGCACATGGATGGTGTCTGTATGGCACATGGATGGTGTCTGTATGGCACATGGATGGTGTCTGTATGGCACATGGGTGGTGTCTGTATGGCACATGGATGGTGTCTGTATGGCACATGGATGGTGTCTGTATGGCACATGGATGGTGTCTGTATGGCACATGGATGGTGTCTGTATGGCACATGGATGGTGTCTGTATGGCACATGGATGGTGTCTGTATGGCACATGGATGGTGTCTGTATGGCACATGGATGGTGTCTGTATGGCACATGGATGGTGTCTGTATGGCACATGGGTGGTGTCTGTATGGCACATGGATGGTGTCTGTATGGCACATGGGTGGTGTCTGTATGGCACATGGATGGTGTCTGTATGGCACATGGATGGTGTCTGTATGGCACATGGATGGTGTCTGTATGGCACATGGATGGTGTCTGTATGGCACATGGATGGTGTCTGTATGGCACATGGATGGTGTCTGTATGGCACATGGATGGTGTCTGTATGGCACATGGATGGTGTCTGTATGGCACATGGATGGTGTCTGTATGACACATGGATGGTGTCTGTATGGCACATGGATGGTGTCTGTATGGCACATGGGTGGTGTCTGTATGGCACATGGATGGTGTCTGTATGGCACATGGATGGTGTCTGTATGGCTTCTGTCTAACACACCCATTAAGGCACCTTTCACACATCAGGTTTTCAGTGTCAGGCTAAATCTGGCTAATTTTCAAAAAAACTGGATCAGGCAAATGTTGCCGCCGGATCAGGTTTTTTTTTCCCATAGACTTGTATTAGTGCCGGATTGCACCGGATGACATTGCATTTTGTCCAATTTTCGCCGGATCCGGCAAATATGCGCTTCCAGTTTCTTGAAAAAACGTCCAGGCGCTTCCGGCTGTTTGCTGGAATGGAAGCCTATGGGAGCCGGAAGGTGCCGGATCCGGAAAAAGGTGGATCCGGTGGCCTGATCTGGTTTTTTAAACTGAGCTTGCTCCAAATTTTTTTTTAATCTAATAATCTAGATATGCTAGCCGGATCCGTAAAAAAAACAGATCCGTCACATCAGTTTTTCACAATCTGTGCCGGATCCAGTTTTTCCAACATTCGCCGGATTTAGCCTGACACTGAAAACCTGATGTGTGAAAGTAGCCTAAGAGGCAACTCTGATTAAAAAAATGGAAACTAAGTAGTGCATGGTGATTTTTTTTCTTTACATGTGGTCGATCAGTTGGTGAGTAAAAATTGTCATGTGAACTACTCCACCAACTTGCATTGGTCCATACGCTACCCGTTTTGCATGCGGACAACACATGGATGTAAAATACATTTGTCTGAACGAGCCCTTAGCTTGAGACCAGACTGTGAAGCTGAATTTTCTGTTCTCATTGTGAGCCTACGTTAACTTGTTGCGGTAAGTTGAATTTCTTTCTTTCGATTTTTCCAACATGGAATTACTGCTCTCTTAGTTGCCAGGCTGTCTTAGTATGGTGTCATGTGTGAACCCAGCTTAAGTAAACCCAGGGAACTATTTTTTTCCCTTCCCATTCTCTAGAAGCTATTGCATATAGAATATAGCTTACTCCATTCTTTCTGGAGTGTATGCACAATGCCCAATCATAGTTGTTAAAGTGGTATAGACATCAAATACAGTACGTACAATATATAAAATACAAATGTCCTCATCCAGGTCCAAAGCACAAAGCATAATAATATAATGGCGCTTTGTAAGTGAGTAAAATAAATAAAATAAATACATATTTACATTAAAGAAATGCATCCATTAGGAGGTGCTAATGTTCACCCTCTTAATCTACAGTATAAATTTTATTTCTGCATTGCACATTTCCTCTATTTCTTCTTTACGCTATAAAACGCTATAAAAACAATGTGATGACAATTGGACCCCTTTTTTTATGTCCTTCGGCTTGATCACAAGCCATGGTGACTTGACGGATGAACGCGCTAGGAAGCTCTATCTTGTAGAAACCTAGATAGGTTCACAAGGGTCTTCTCCACCGTTATCTTGATTGTATCAAGCCATCGGGTTGCTGGTCTTCCTCTTCGCCATCGGATTGCTGGTCTTCCTCTTCGCCATCGGATTGCTGGTCTTCCTCTTCGCCATTGGCTTGCTGGTCTTCCTCTTCGCCATCGGTTTGCCGGTTTGCCGGTCTTCCTCTTTGCCATCGGATTGCTGGTCTTCTTCTTCGCCATCGAATTGCTGGTCTTCGTCTTCACCATCGGGTTGCTGGTCTTCCTCTTCGCCATCGGATTGCTGGTCTTCCTCTTTGCCATTGGGTTGCTGGTCTTCCTCTTCGCAATCGGGTTGCTGGTTTTCCTCTTCGCCATCGGGTTGCTGGTCTTCCTCTTCACCATCGGGTTGCTGGTCTTCCTCTTCGCCATCGGGTTTCTGGTCTACCTCTTCGTCATTGGGTGGCTGGTCTTCCTCTTCGCCATCGGGTTTCTGGTCTTCCTCTTCATCATTGGGTTGCTGGTCTTCCTCTTCGCCATCGGGTTGCTGGTCTTTTCGCCGTCGGGTTGCTGGTCTTCCTCTTCGCCATCGGGATGCTGGCCTTCCTCTTCATCTTGTTCTTTCTATTCTTCCGACCATGATGTCCTTCTCCAGTGATTGCTCTCTTGATATGATGTGTCCAAAGTAGGCAAGTCGTAGCTTGTTGAGCCTTGCTTCGAGTACATGTCTGACTTGATTTGCACCCAAATTGATTTATTTGTTCTTCTTGCCATCCTTGTGTTGAGAACATCGAACTGGGCATTACTATTCCTCTTATCAATACGGTGTGCCCCCGACGTGCCCAATTGACCGTGAGAATTGACAAAACAACAAACCCAACTGACAGTGAGAATATATTTATACATTTCCAGGAGGAATAAAAAGTAACCATACAACACAAAATTCTAAGAGAAGATGTAGGACAATTGTTTTCTTTCATACAAGTATTTACTAGAGTAGACACACCAGAGAAAGAGACAAATTATTTTCCTATAATGGCTCCAAGAAATGAGCAAAGAGATTCACACTACCCTAGTTTGGCCTTTACTTCGGTACACTGCGACAGCAAGACCAAGGCAATGCAGACTTCCTCAGCCATCTCTGACTGCATCATGGACTCCTCGAGCGATTGCTGATGTCATAATGTCACGAGCGGTCAAGACACACACTAGACCTCAAGTGATGTCGCGATGTGCATTGTGCCGTGCTGTCATGACATCTTCAGGGCCTAGTGGTCACACAGGACACCGGCATAGGAGTGCTGGTATAGGAAATTCACACTGCCCTAGTGTGGCTGGCACGGTGTAATAGAGTAGAGGCCGGACAAGGGTAGCGCACAATTTTTGATCATCTCTAATGGTTACATACTGTATATCAGAAAATAATAATATACAAACTTAGTATTCTCAGTACACCTGGGCTTTTGGGAAAAATGCACCAAAGTTTGGAACATTATAGAGCTGGATTTATAACGTAAGTGTCATTTTAATATTCATATTTTAAATCAATATTTCATATGAAAATAGGCAACTTTGCAATATATCTTATCAAAGAAATGTGCCTTTTTTCCTCCAGGAATGATTTTTCAATCTCAATTCAAGTGTAAAAGCTGTAAACTCTGTATTCAGTGAAGACAGATTCTCACATTACTGAGATAGGAGATGACAGTTGGTGCTTATAAGATTCTACGGAGCAGGGAGGAGCTAGAAGCAGACGCAGACATTCTATGAAGCACGTTTTCCAGAAGTGACAGTTTCACTGTAAATCTATAGTAAAAAAAAAGTTAAAGTATAACTATGGATTCAGAAGAGCTTTCTGCACAATGTCTACCCCTAGCCCTTCCTTCCCTGCTCTCCTCTCCATAGAATCTTATACGCACCAACTATCTTCTCCTATCTCAGCAATGTGAAAGTCTGGCTCCACTGAATACATATTTTACAAATTTTACCTGTAAATGATGGTTACTCTTTAACCCCTTCCCGACCGGGCAATTTTCAGTTTTTGCGCTTTTGTTTTTTCCTCCCCTTATTCCAAGAGCCATAACTTTTTAAATTTTTCTGCCAAAATAGCCGTGTCTGGGCTTGTCTTTTTGTGGAATGAGTTGGACTTTTGTACTGGAAATTGGGAAAAAAGAAAAACTGCAACAAAATAGGGAAAAAAGCGCAATTCTGTTTTTTTTTTTTTTTTACTAATACCATTCATTTAATGGTAAAAAAACCTGGAAAAATTATTCTCCAGTTTATTGTGAGATCGGTGATACCAAACACTCATAGTTTTTGTTTTACTTAAGCGGTGAAAAAATTTTGTAAAAATAAAAAAATAAATACAAATTTTTGCTATATCCTGAGAGCTGTACTATTTTTAATTTTTCTGGATATAAGGCTGTTTGAGGGTATGTGCACACGTCAGGATTTTTAGCGTTTTTTTTTGCGGATTTTCGCCATAAAAACGCTATAAATCCGGTAAAAAAATGCTAACATTATGCATCCTATCATTTAGAATGCATTCCGCATTTTTTGTGCAGATGTTAGCGTTTTTTTCCGCAAAAAAAAAACGCATCCCGCAAAAAATCCGGACATGCTCATTCTTTTTCCGGATTTTTTGCGGATTTGCTATCAAAAAGGTCATTCAGGAAAAAAAAAAAAAAACGCAAAAATTCCGCGCAAAATCTGCGCAAATTCCGCGAGAAATCCGCGCGAAAAAAGATGCGGATTTCTGGCAGAATTCTCAGGATTTTGTCAGGAAATAATCCTGACGTGTGCACATACCCTGAGGGCTTGTTTTCTGCGCCCTGAGCTGATGTTTTCATTAATAATATTTTGGGATAGATACAATGTTTATATGATGTTTTATTCGACTCTTATCATATCTCTGCAAAATCGCAATTCTGACGTTTTGATTTTTGTTCTCGTTACGCCATTTACCAGTCAAATTGATTTGTGCTATATTATGATAGATTTGACTGTTTCAAACACATTGATACCAAAAATGTGTGGTTTTTAATTTTTTTTTATTTCAGAATTTTTAATGGGAGAACAGGGTGGGTGATTTGAACTTTTACTGTATATTTTTGAAATGATTTTTTTTTCTATTTTTTATTGTATTTGTAAGTCCCCTTAGGGGACTTTAAACTTCAGTTGTCTAATCGCTTCTACCACAGCATTGCAAATATCATGGTCTCCTATGATCACCAGCTACAGGCTGACTTTGACAGACATGGATGCATTAAGCAGACCCCCAGCCAGGGCCGGACTGGCCATCTGGCAAATGCCAGAAGGGCCTGTCTGGTTGTGGGCTGCCTTGTCTGCTATGTTGTTAACAGAATAGGTGTTCTCAAGACACTCATACTGTTAAGAGTTGTGATGGAGCAGAAAGTTGCTGACTCCGTCACTTACCCCAGTAGGCCACGGGTATCACTAGAAATATTGGTCTTGTAGAAAATCTCCCTTTCCTCCATCCAGGGTAATATTAGTAATACATCCCATCTGGTTTATGGGGACGGAGACAACATGGGCCTGTGTGATTTCAAATGCCAGGGCTGAATTTCAGCCCCAGTCCGTACCTGCCCCCAGCCATCATGGCAGCCCATCTGCGTCCCGTGATCGGGTCACAGGCGCCCTAATGGGTGATTAGAATGGTGTGCCCCCTGCCAGAACACTGTATATGCCACGGACACAGATTGACAGCGGTATTGAATAAGTCAGCCATCTGTTGTGAGTTCTGTTTTTGGGCTCCCTCTGGTGGTTGCTGATGGTACTGGGTGACTTGTCTTTCCTGGGTTTCTGGGTTCCACCTGTTCCATCAGCATATGGGAGTTTCCTATTTAACCTGGCTTTGCTGGCATTTCCTCGCCGGTTATCAATGTATCCAGTGTGTCTTGTTACCTCTGCTCCCTGCTCCTAGAACCTTCTGGTCAAGCTAAGTTTGGATTTTCCTGTTTTGGTGTTTTGCTTTATTTGGTTTTTAGTCCAGCCTGCAGATATGTGATTCTTGCTGCTGGTTGCTCTAGTGGGCTGAAATTGCTCCTCATGTACCATGAGTTGGCACATGAGTTCAAGTAATTTCAGGATGGTTTTTTGAAGGGTTTTTCGCTGACCGCGCAGTTCACTTTTGTATCCTCTGCTATCTAGCTTTAGCGGGCCTCATTTTGCTGAAACTGTTTTCATACTGCGTATGTGCTTTCCTCTCATTTCACCGTCATTATATGTGGGGGGCTGCTATTTCTGTGGGGGATTTCTCTGGAGGCAAGAGAGGTCTGTGTTTCTTCTAATAGGGGAAGTTAGATCTTCGGCTGGAGCGAGACGTCTAGGATCATCGTAGGCACGTTCCCCGGCTACTTTTATTTGTGTGTTAGGTTCAGGGTCGCGGTCAGCTCAGGTTCCATCGCCCTAGAGCTTGTTTGTATCTGTGCTTGTCCTTTAGTGATCCCCTGCCATTGGGATCATGACAGTATAACCGGCCCACAAAGTGTTAATTGTATTGGCTGAAGTAGGAGGATAAGTAGTCTGAGGAAGTTTTTTTTTTTTTTTCTTTCTCTTTCCCTCAGAGTTTGCTGCCTAGCCTTATTGCAGCTTGGCTACTTCCTCCTCCTCTTAATCTTTGAATGGCTTTGATCCCAGCTGTTTATCATGGACGTCCAGAGTTTGGCTTCCAGCCTGAATAATCTTGCCACTAAGGTTCAAAATATACAGGATTTTGTTGTACATGCTCCTATGTCTGAACCTAGAATTCCTGTCCCAGAGTTTTTTTCTGGAGATAGATCTCGTTTTCTGAATTTTAGGAACAATTGCAAGTTGTTTCTTTCTTTGAAATCTCGCTCCTCTGGAGACCCTGCTCAGCAAGTCAAGATAATTATATCTTTCCTGCGGGGTGACCCTCAGGATTGGGCATTTGCATTGGCACCAGGGGACCCTGCGTTGCTTAATGCGGATGCGTTTTTTCTGGCATTGGGTTTGCTCTATGAGGAACCTAACCAAGAGATTCAGGCTGAAAAAGCTTTGTTGGCCCTCTCTCAGGGGCAAGATGAAGCAGAAATTTATTGTCAAAAATTTCGGAAGTGGTCGGTACTTACTCAGTGGAATGAGTGCACTCTGGCTGCAAAGTTTAGAGATGGCCTTTCTGAGGCCATTAAAGATGTTATGGTGGGGTTCCCTGCGCCTGCTGGTCTGAATGAGTCTATGACTATGGCTGTTCAGATTGATCGGCGTTTACGGGAGCGCAAACCTGTGCATCATTTGGCGGTGTCGTCTGAACCGTCACCTGAGATAATGCAATGTGATAGAATTCAGTCCAGAAGTGAACGGCAAAAGTATAGGCGGAAAAAAGGGTTGTGCTTTTATTGTGGTGATTCAGCTCATGTTATATCAGCATGCTCTAAACGCACAAAAAAGGTTGATAAGTCTGTTGCCATTAGTACTCTACAGTCTAAGTTCATTCTGTCTGTGACTCTGATTTGTTCATTATCATCTATTTCCGTCGATGCCTATGTGGATTCAGGCGCTGCCCTGAGTCTTATGGATTGGTCATTTGCCAATCGCTGTGGGTTTAGTCTGGAGCCTCTGGAAGTCCCTATTCCTTTGAAGGGAATTGACTCTACACCTTTGGCTATGAATAAACCTCAGTACTGGACACAAGTGACCATGCGTATGACTCCCGTTCATCAGGAGGTGATTCGCTTCCTGGTACTGTATAATTTGCATGATGTCCTAGTACTTGGTCTGCCATGGTTACAAACTCATAATCCAGTCCTTGACTGGAAATCAATGTCTGTGTTAAGCTGGGGTTGTCAGGGGGTTCATGATGATGCACCTCCAATTTCTATCGCTTCATCTACTCCTTCTGAGATTCCTGTGTTTTTGTCTGACTATCGGGATGTTTTTGAGGAGCCTAAGCTCAGTTCGCTTCCTCCTCACAGGGATTGCGATTGTGCTATAAATTTAATTCCAGGCAGTAAATTTCCTAAAGGTCGTTTGTTCAATCTGTCAGTGCCAGAGCATACTGCTATGCGGGATTATGTTAAGGAGTCCTTGGAAAAGGGACATATCCGTCCATCTTTGTCCCCTTTGGGAGCAGGTTTTTTTTTCATGGCCAAAAAAGATGGTTCCTTGAGGCCTTGTATAGATTATCGTCTTTTGAATAAGATTACCGTAAAATATCAGTATCCTTTGCCATTGTTGACTGATTTGTTTGCTCGCATTAAGGGGGCTAAATGGTTCACTAAGATTGATCTTCGGGGTGCGTATAATCTTATACGAATAAAGCAAGGTGATGAGTGGAAAACCGCATTTAATACGCCTGAGGGCCATTTTGAGTATTTGGTAATGCCTTTTGGACTTTCTAATGCTCCTTCAGTCTTCCAGTCCTTTATGCACGATATTTTCCGTGAATATCTGGATAAATTTATGATTGTGTATTTGGATGATATTTTGGTTTTTTCTGATGACTGGGAGTCTCATGTTCAGCAGGTCAGGAAGGTGTTTCAGGTCCTGCGGGCCAATTCCTTGTTTGTAAAAGGCTCAAAGTGTCTCTTTGGAGTCCAGAAGATTTCTTTCTTGGGGTATATTTTTTCCCCTTCTACTATTGAGATGGATCCCGTCAAGGTTCAGGCTATTTGTGACTGGACGCAGCCTACATCTCTTAAGAGTCTACAGAAGTTCTTGGGCTTTGCTAATTTCTATCGTCGTTTTATAACTAATTTTTCTAGTGTTGTTAAGCCTTTGACGGATTTGACTAAGAAGGGTGCTGATGTTGCTAATTGGTCTCCTGCGGCTGTGGAGGCCTTTCAGGAACTTAAGCGCCGGTTTTCTTCTGCTCCTGTGTTGCGTCAGCCTGATGTTTCGCTCCCTTTTCAGGTTGAGGTTGATGCTTCCGAGATTGGAGCGGGGGCGGTTTTGTCACAGAGAAGCTCCGATGGCTCAGTGATGAAGCCATGCGCGTTTTTTTCTAGAAAGTTTTCGCCGGCTGAGCGGAATTATGATGTTGGTAATCGGGAACTTTTGGCCATGAAGTGGGCATTTGAGGAGTGGCGTCATTGGCTAGAGGGTGCTAGACATCGTGTGGTGGTCTTGACTGATCACAAAAATTTGATTTACCTTGAGTCTGCCAGGCGTCTGAATCCTAGACAGGCTCGTTGGTCACTGTTTTTCTCTCGTTTCAATTTTGTGGTTTCATACCTGCCAGGTTCAAAGAATGTGAAGGCGGATGCTCTTTCTAGGAGTTTTGTGCCTGACTCCCTTGGAAATTCTGAGCCCTCTGGTATCCTTAGGGATGGGGTGATTTTTTCTACTGTCTCCCCAGACTTGCGACGTGCTTTGCAGGAGTTTCAGGCGGGTAAACCTGATCGTTGTCCGCCTGAGAGACTGTTTGTTCCGGATAATTGGACGAGTAGAGTCATCTCCGAGGTCCATTCTTCTGCGTTGGCAGGTCATCCTGGAATATTTGGTACTAGAGACTTGGTGGCCAGGTCTTTTTGGTGGCCTTCCTTGTCGAGGGATGTGCGTTCTTTTGTGCAGTCTTGTGAGGTTTGTGCTCGGGCTAAGCCTTGCTGTTCTCGGGCCAGTGGATTGTTGTCACCTTTGCCTATCCCGAAGAGGCCTTGGACGCACATTTCCATGGACTTTATTTCAGATCTCCCTGTCTCTCAAAAAATGTCCGTCATCTGGGTTGTGTGTGATCGCTTTTCTAAAATGGTTCATCTGGTACCCTTGCCTAAGTTGCCTTCCTCCTCTGAGTTGGTCCCTCTATTTTTTCAGAATGTGGTTCGTTTGCATGGGATTCCTGAGAACATCGTTTCTGACAGGGGATCCCAGTTTGTGTCTAGATTTTGGCGGACGTTCTGTGCTAAGATGGGCATTGATTTGTCCTTTTCGTCTGCATTCCATCCTCAGACGAATGGCCAGACTGAACGAACTAATCAGACCTTGGAAACTTATTTAAGGTGTTTTGTTTCTGCTGATCAGGATGACTGGGTTACCTTTTTGCCGCTGGCCGAGTTTGCCCTTAATAATCGGGCTAGTTCTGCTACCTTGGTTTCTCCTTTCTTTTGTAATTCGGGGTTTCATCCTCGTTTTTCCTCTGGTCAGGTGGAACCTTCTGATTGTCCTGGAGTGGACATGGTGGTGGATAGGTTGCATCGGATTTGGAGTCATGTGGTGGACAATTTGAAGTTGTCCCAGGAGAAGGCTCAGCAGTTTGCTAATCGCCGTCGCCGCGTGGGTCCTCGACTTCTTGTTGGTGACTTGGTGTGGTTGTCTTCTCGTTTTGTTCCTATGAAGGTCTCTTCTCCTAAGTTCAAGCCTCGGTTCATCGGTCCCTATAGGATCTTGGAAATTCTTAACCCTGTGTCGTTTCGTTTGGATCTCCCGGCATCGTTTGCTATTCATAATGTGTTTCATCGGTCGTTGTTGCGGAAGTATGAGGTACCTGTTGTTCCTTCGCTTGAGCCTCCTGCTCCAGTGCTGGTGGAGGGAGAATTGGAGTATGTTGTGGAGAAGATCTTGGATTCTCGTGTTTCCAGACGGAAACTCCAGTATTTGGTCAAGTGGAAGGGTTATGGTCAGGAGGATAATTCTTGGGTGGTTGCCTCGGATGTTCATGCTGATGATTTGGTTCGCGCTTTTCATAGGGCTCATCCTGGTCGCCCTGGTGGTTCTCGTGAGGGTTCGGTGACCCCTCCTCAAGGGGGGGGTACTGTTGTGAGTTCTGTTTTTGGGCTCCCTCTGGTGGTTGCTGATGGTACTGGGTGACTTGTCTTTCCTGGGTTTCTGGGTTCCACCTGTTCCATCAGCATATGGGAGTTTCCTATTTAACCTGGCTTTGCTGGCATTTCCTCGCCGGTTATCAATGTATCCAGTGTGTCTTGTTACCTCTGCTCCCTGCTCCTAGAACCTTCTGGTCAAGCTAAGTTTGGATTTTCCTGTTTTGGTGTTTTGCTTTATTTGGTTTTTAGTCCAGCCTGCAGATATGTGATTCTTGCTGCTGGTTGCTCTAGTGGGCTGAAATTGCTCCTCATGTACCATGAGTTGGCACATGAGTTCAAGTAATTTCAGGATGGTTTTTTGAAGGGTTTTTCGCTGACCGCGCAGTTCACTTTTGTATCCTCTGCTATCTAGCTTTAGCGGGCCTCATTTTGCTGAAACTGTTTTCATACTGCGTATGTGCTTTCCTCTCATTTCACCGTCATTATATGTGGGGGGCTGCTATTTCTGTGGGGGATTTCTCTGGAGGCAAGAGAGGTCTGTGTTTCTTCTAATAGGGGAAGTTAGATCTTCGGCTGGAGCGAGACGTCTAGGATCATCGTAGGCACGTTCCCCGGCTACTTTTATTTGTGTGTTAGGTTCAGGGTCGCGGTCAGCTCAGGTTCCATCGCCCTAGAGCTTGTTTGTATCTGTGCTTGTCCTTTAGTGATCCCCTGCCATTGGGATCATGACAGCCATCATCTGAAGGCAGATATGCAGACTCAGCTACTGAGCCTGCATTAAAGTCACGGAGGCAGTAAATAATGCCAGTATATGATGTCCCAGTACGGGTAAGGCTTTGTCCGAGGAGTATGGCTTAGCTATTAAAAAGTGTGGACCTAAAATGAGTCAATTTAGACTCCAAATGTAAGCCAACCTAGAGGTGGTGTAAAGGCAAAAGTGTATGGAGATACACCAAGTGTATCATCCGGAATGAATGACTGATCAATTGGACACAATTCCAGGCTGTCTAGCCAAGGTTTACTCTGCCTAAATATTGGCCACAATTACTAATTCTCCCCCAATGTACCCAGAGTTTATCTAATGCACAATTCACCTTTTATTAGAAACGCTCCTAATATTTACTCCGAGACCGACTCTGACCCGACTCAACATTTCTCAAAAACCCTTTTCCTTATTTACTTGTGAAAGCGTCTTCAAAGCCGTTGGGAACTATCCAACATGGGTATTTTCGCATTCAATGTTTTTGTAATGGGTGGTCGTATAATTGGAAATCTTTTAAGACTATATTTTTGTGACCTTACCCAAACAGAGCATTGGATTTTCAATATTTTTGTAGTCGAGAATACCTCCTTGAGATAGCAGGATGTGTACTTTCATGAACCCGGCATTGGAAGCTCATGGTGAAGTTCTACAGATGTTTGTGACCGATCCTTTTATAAGGCTCCCAGGAGGAACGACTATCAACGCTAATTTGGTTTGTTTATTTTCTTTTACAAACTCTTTTTCATCTGCATTGCACATTTTGACAGCTGAACGTATCAGGTAAAATATTAATTAGACTCCAAAGGGAAAAAGATGGAGACTTTGCCAAGAAGCCCTTGCTCTGAGCTAGCTATGTAAGCATTTCCTTATTAAAATACTTGGATGTGCTATTCGGTGAATCAGGCCAACAGCAATACTAAGGAACAGCTTGTTGGAGTTTATATTGGTTTCTGCATATTCAGATTTATGAAGTTCTGCAAACCTGCAGCAACATCAGAACATGCATCCCTGTAATTAAAGCCTTGGCTCGTTATAAATTTGAGTGGCAAGAGTCACTCAAAAATAAGGTAAGTTTTAAAAATGAAAATTATTAGTTCAAGTGAAATATTCAGGCAGGGCCAGAACAAATTTGGTGTAGGACCTTGGCCAAAAATTAGTTGGGGCTTTGTTTTTTTTCCAGAAGCGGTGTTTTGTGATACATGGAAATCTGTCAGTGAGATCAACCCCTTTCCCAAAACAGTATATGTGAGCATGCAGATCATTCAAAGCTAAATCCACTGATACCTTTATTTCTTCTATCTGTTGCTGCATTCTCAAGGCATTAGTGTTTTGATATATATGAAAATGAGGTCTTGTCACTGGTTTGCCAAGACATAGAGGAGCCAGAAGACCGCAGCATCTGATTTCTCCTACTGCTGCACTGATTAGAAGCACTTCACCTTCATATTTAATGGTGCAGGTTTCTTTTTGCATTGCGGGGCTTAATCTGCTCAGTTGAGAGCTCCTGGAAGCTTTCCTGCATTATGGCTCTCAGCTGTTCACTGTTAGCCACTCCCATCTCCTATATAATTTGGGTCCTGGCTAGCACTCATTGTCAGAGGTAGCTTATGCTGCATGGCTGGAGGTTGTTGTTAGTTATTGTAGGAGAAAGTATTTGGTGGATTTATCTGTGATGGTTGCTAGGTTTTGAGTATGTGATAATTCCCTTTCTTCTCCTAGTTTGGTTTAACCCCATCCTCCACTCCCTTGGTGCATTCCTATGTTATATGTGTAGAATTGGTATTTTTCATTACTCCTGTTCGTATTACCTTGTTAGCCTGATTGGTGTATTACAGTACACTAATACTCCCCTCTTCCCTGGGTGGGGGAAGAGTACAGACTGAGGGCGGATTCTGGAGCTAAGGCAAAGTGCATGGCCCTGGCATCTTCTCCATCAGAAGTAATCCGGGGAGCAGGGCGAGCTAGGTGCCCCTAGTGTTCGAGACGGGGAAAGATACCCTGGTCCCGAGACACTCAACAACAGAGCCGTGAGATGTATTAAGTGCTCTGGGCATGACAGAGCACTTCCTGAGTCTCTGCCTCTCTAGGTTCTTTCTCCACCAATTTAGTATGGACTTCTACAACAGATGATCAGGCACAGACATCATTTTGGCCTGCCTGCTGATATACAGTGGCATGTAAACGTCTGGGCACCCTTGGGGAACAGTTAAGCAAGTTGAAAATGAAATGATCTCTAAAAGGCCTAAAGTTAAATATTGCACAGTTCTGTTGTATTTTAGGCAATCTATATGTATATATATATATATATATATATATATATATATATATATATATAATTTTTTCTTTTTTCATTTCAAAAATTACAAAAAACATTTGACAAAGGTTTCAGACCTTAATCAACCTGTTAGGGTTATGGCTTGTTCACCATCATTAGGAAAGGCCAGGTGATGCAAATTTCCCAGCTTTAAAAAAAAAGCCTTCTCTAACCTTGTGCCAAAAACAGCAGCCATTGGTTCTTGTAAGCAGCTGCCTATCACTCTGAAAATGAAAATGGTTGAGGCCCACAAAGCTGGAGAATGCTATAAGAAGATAGCAAAGCATTTTTCAAGTTGCCCTTTCCTCAGTTTGAAATGCAATGAAGAAATGACAGTTACCAGAAACAGTGGAGGTCAAGATAAGGTCTGGAAGACCAAGCAAAATTTCAGTGAGAGCTGCTCGTAGCTTTGCTACAGAGCCAAATCAGAATGCCTGCTTGACTGCCAAAGACTTTCATAAAGATTTAGCAAAGATCACATAATACCTCATTTTTTTGTGGAATAAAAAGCAAATTACTCAAGAATGCAGGAACAGATAAAAGATGTAAAGATAGATAGATTTACATTAATAGACCTGCATGCCCACATATGCAGTTTAGGGAAGTTGATCTTGCTGACAGATTTTCTTTAAGCTTTTTAATACCAATATATCAGCAGACAACCCAAAATGATGTCTGTGACTCATCTGTAGTGGAAATCCATAATAAATGTAAATATATTTCTTAATTTACTTATTTTTTTTAATCTATTGAACCCAGGATATCATTACAACAAGTGAGCAAATTGAGTCAATTATTCTGCTAAATTAATTGCTTCTGCAGGGGGTGGTCTCCCCAGGATACAGCAGGCTGTGGACAAAGAGCAGGACTGGACAATTCGTCGAGGAACTATTGTTTTACTGATAACAGAATCTGAGTTTCTCTGGAAACACAAAGGAAAACACAGTAAAGTTTCACATGCACCTAATCAGTGTTGACTAGAACCCCTGTGCTGCACAACAGTTCACAAACTGTTCTATCAAATACAGTCTGTGCAGCACAACAGTTCACAAACAGTTCTATCAAATACAGTCTGTGCAGCACAACAGTTCACAAACTTAACAATTCTGTAAGCCACTCTTTCCTCCCACCCACCGCTGCATCTCCAAGGGGAGAGTTTTCTTAAGAGTAAATGTATATACAGTAACTGTCTCTAATGCTGTGAGCAACACTTCATTAGACTTCATTACACTTCTGGTAGCAAACAATATCTCTGCCTGAGAATTTATGTTTGGCGCAAAACTCCATTTCTAAGTCTACGTGCACACTCCCACTAAGATCATTGCGGTAGGGCCTGAGCTCAGGATCGACCGTAACCTAGTCACTGAGGAGGCTGGCTGATCGTCCGTTCGGCTGTTAGCTGGGAGGCCGAGGAGAGGATGGTCACACGACGCTTGGATTATCCCGGTAGATTACCAAGAGGCTCTCAACATTAAGATAGATGGTTGGGGGGAATCCAGCTCTGCATCCAACCGCAGTTGTCCCCCCAAGGAATTTTGTCTTTCTAACAGACATTACGGGAACAGGTACACGCTTTTCAAGTACTTTGGACAATTTCTGGAATACCACGAACTCTGAGCTATAAGGATGGCAGCGGATCTCCCTCACATCCGTCCTCCTTCTGACAGCTCGCACCTAGTATTAAAAAACACAATCAGGTCTACAATAGAGTCTATCCAAGAAGCAACAGTGACCTCTTGTCACAAGTATATGATTTGTATACATGCGGTCATGTGCCGACTAGTCTGTGTCCAGACTCTCTCAATGCAAGTCTAGTCGGAATGTGGCCGGAAGTAATCATCAAATCGCATAATTGTGGTCAGATGGCCATCCGCTTCCATTGCCAACACTGGAGAATGCTCACAGCGCACAGTGTGCACGATGTGAGGACTCACAAGTCTGCAGTCACATAGACTGACCTCTGATTTCTAGCCTTAGGCCGGGCAGCTCCTTTAAGCAGGGTCAGAATTTGGAATGGTATTGCCTACTGGTGCCATTACTGTTTATTTCTGTCCTCCTGTAAAATTTGGTATAGCAAGAAGATGCATAAACTTATTCTACAGAAAATTAATGTTATGATATTATATGTAATAGATTGTTAAAATGTACATTTTTCTTATAGTTTGTACATTTAAAAAAATAGATGATAAAGTTATGTTCACATTTGTCACGTGAGCTTCATTTAAAATCGAAGCCATGACACAGCGCCAAAAATCCATGATCGTCTGATGGACCCTATTGACTTGGGTTTATGTGGCCGACTGCTTCCGCCACGGTGCTCTTCATTGTCAGCAGAATAGCGATGTTTGCAACTTCTCGACAAGTCTGATAGAATTTGCAATTCCATCGTGAAAATGGAGTCTCCTTCAGTGTCCTTAAAGGGAATCTGTCCCCATTTTTGCTACCCAATATGAGAGCAACAGGATGTAAGGGCAGAGACCTTGATTCCAGAGATGTGTCACTTACTGGGTTGTTTTCTGCAGCTTTGATAAAATCCCAGTTTTATCTATTGCAGATCTACCAGTTCTCTGAATGCTCAGCTCTGCACAGCCCCGCCCACACCATTGATTGGCAGATTTCAGATTTTTACACTGTGCATAGGCAGAAAGCTGCCAATCAGTGATGTGGGCGGGGTTATACAAATCTTATGAATATGGAGGACTACATGGCAGCACATTTTCTAGTCCTATAGTAATAATCTCCTGATGCTAAAACTGTGGTTTATCAAAACTGCATTAAGCAGCCCAGTAAGTGACATATCACTGTAATCAGGTCCTTTGTCTCAACATTATACTGCTCTCAGATTAAGCGAGAAAAACCCCGTGACAGATTCCTTTTAAATGGTAAGTATAGGGAAGTTCTATTTTTTTCATAAGTAATGAATTTTATGTATTGTATAATGAAAATCTTTTTTTTTTTTATTTCAACTACAAACATTTTTTTAAAATCAGGTTGTCAATTTTTGAAGACTTTTTTTTCACTTTTATGTATATGGAACTAAAAAAAATCATTTTTGTTATTGGATTTCATGAAATATTTTACACTTATTGACTCTTACAAGCTTTTTATTTTCCTGCAAGTTCAACTTTGATGTGTGTGCTTATAAATCAGCTAAGCTCATCAAAGGACAGACGAAAAAATGTGCAATCTCACTGACGGTTCCTCTGTTAACTCATTCTGCAGCTACAGTGAAACACAAAGACCATAAAGGCAAACGATGCACAATTTTTAATAACATCCGATTACAGATTATTCTCCCCAAATAATTAAAAAAAAACCCTATAGATGGACAACCTCTTTAAATCTTACTTACAATTTTGGTTTTGCCTTAAAGGAACCATTACCACTACTGTAACCACATAGACATTTCAAAATCGTTTCCAATTTTTGGGTCTCCTGCTTTTGTACAGACTACAACTTCAATTCTGGGATTTTCAGAGCATGCTGGGAGCGGTAGTTTCTCAGGAGCTGGAGTGGAGATTACTGCGTTATACTCTACATCATACAATAAGACATATTATTCCTTGTGGCTTTGTCTAAAAATAAAGACGACGTTCCGTGAACTTCTCAAGTCGTAGGAGGAAGTGATTGTCAAGATGATGCTCTCCAAGAATTTTCAATGTAGTCAGATTCCTGCAGGGATGCGGGCATTAATAAAGCCTGTCTACCATGTGCCAAAACCTCGATGGAAAAATTCAACAGAAGAATTGATTTATTGTCTTCTGGAAAATCATCAGTCCAGTTCCAAGAAGTACATAAAGTCCTTTAATCTCTTTTTGTCCCTGGGCGCCTTTATAGAGCCTGTTATCAGTGCGTAGACGCCATATATTATATGTGTGTATGCAACACTGTGCTTAAGTTTTAGGCTGGGATGGGAAAAAAATGCTGCACAGTAACAATGCTTTAAAAAGTAGAAGCTTTAAAAGTTTATTTTTATGAATGAAAAAAAAAAGCAAAGTGTAGGAATAAAAGGGAAATCAATATTTGGCGCGATCGCCCTTTGCTGACAAAATAGCATCAATTCTGGATTGAGGGTTCTTGCAAGTTTGGGGGCTGTATATCAGCAAACGGGGTTGGTCAGGATTAATGGAGTCCTCAATGCTAAGAAATGCTGCCAGATATTTATCCATCATGCAATACCACCAGGGACATATCTACTCTACAGTAGGACAACGACCATAAACATCTTTGGAGTAAAAAAGAATGAGGAGTCCTGGAAGTTATGATATGGCCCCACGAGCGAAATCCACACAAGATCTGTGGTTAGTTCTCCAAGTTATTTGGAACCAACTCCATGCCAAATTCCTTCAAAACTGTAAATGTAAAGTTCTGGATGGGAAATATTTGTCAAGGCGTTGGCTAGCCTCAGTGTTGTAAGCCCCAGAGGTGAAGGCTCCAGCAATAGTAGGTTGCTGAGAGGTTTTTATTGGGACCGAATTCTGGGGCCGGGTTTTAGGAGCGACCAGAAGAGCTTGGGTGGGAGTGGTCGCTCCCATATCTCCAGTCCAGGCTTTCCAGGTCCGATATAAGGCATCTGAGCTGTCTTAGGCTACTTTCACACTAGCGTCGTACTCGGCCCGTCGCAGTGCATCGGGCCGACGTACCGACGCTAGCAGTGAATGCGCCACACAACGGGGGCAGCAGATGCATTTTTCCAGCGCATCTGCTGCCCCATTGTGAGGTGCGGGGAGGTGGGGCGGAGTTCCGGCCGCGCATGCGCGGTCGGAAATGGCGGACCGTCGGCAGCAAAAAACGTTACATGTAACGTTTTTTGCAGCCGACGGCCGCCACAACACGGCGCAACCGTCGCACGACGGTTGCGACGTGTGGCAAAGCGTCGCAATGCGACGCTAATGCAAGTTAATGGAGAAAAAACGCATCCTGCAAGCACTTTTGCAGGATGCGTTTTTTCTACAAAACGACGCATGGCGACGTGCAGTGCACAACGCTAGTGTGAAAGTAGCCTTAGATCTGTCTGTTTGTGGGAGGAAAAAAAGACCTCTAGTGTTGACAATCTCAGCCAAAAGCTGAAAGGGAGAGGACTATAGTCTGAATGGGTGCCTCTGTCCTGGTATTTGTTGACTGCTGGTGCATGAACTGTTTCTTTTTCTGTGTTACCTTTGAGCCCAGAAAATGCTGTTTTGTTTTGTAAGCAGTCGAGTTGTAGGAAAGCAATAAAAGTTCATGTTTGGGCCAGACCTCATTGTCTGTGTGAACACTATCGGCTGTCAAAAAGCATGAAATCTCTACAGTTTGTGGAGAATGCGGGCAGTGAAATACCAAGAAACACAAGTGATTGCTTGTATTAGCTTATAAATACTGATGTAAAATACTGACCAAATACTGAATGTGTGAACGTGGCCTAAAATGTATTACATTTCTTTGTCAATTGTATCCTATTTATTTCAGCTGCTATGAAACACGGACACCATCCTTCATCTACTATATAATTGTCTAAGGGTCACTTCCGTCTTTCTGTCTGTCTCGGATATTCATTGGTCGCGGCCTCTGTCTGTCATGGAAATCCAAGTCGCTGATTGGTCGTGGCAAAACAGCCACGACCAATCAGTGACGGGCACAGTCCGGCGGCAAAATGGCCGCTCCTTCCTCCCCGCAGTCAGTGCCCGCTCCATAATCCCCTCCAGTCAGCGCTCACACAGGGTTAAAGGCAGCGCTAATGGGCCGCGGTGTAACGCACTCCATTTACGCTGCTATTAACCCCGTGTGACCAACTTTTTACTATTCATGCTGCCTATGCCACATCAATAGTAAAAAGATCTAATGTTAAAAATAATAATAAAAAAAAAAAAAATAGTTATATACTCACCGTCCGTCGGCCCCCCGGATCAGGAACAGGCCTTTCACGCTCCTCGTGACGCCCCGGTGACCGCTCCATGCATTGCGGTCTCGCAAGATGATGATGTAGCGGTCTCCCGAGACCGCTACGTCATCATCTCGCGAGACCGCAATGCACTCTTCAGACCGGAGCGCACGAGGAGCGTCGGTAACAGCTTCGATCCAGGGGCCAACAGAGGGTGAGTATCTAACTATTTTTTATTTTAATTCTTTTTTTTTAACAGGGATATGGTGCCCACATTGCTGTATACTGCGTGGGCTGTGCGATATACTACGTGGGCTGTACAATATACTACGTGGGCTGTGCAATATATTACGTGGGCTGTGTTATATACTACGTGGGCTGGGCAATATACTACGTGGGCTGGGCAATATACTGCGAGGGCTGTGCTATATACTACGTGGGCTGTGCAATATACAACGTGGGCTGTGCAATATACTGCGTAGGCTGTGCAATATACTCCATGGGCTGTGCTATATACTCCGTGGGCTGTGCTATATACTCCGTGGGCTGTGCTATATACTACGTGGCTGTGCTATATACTCCGTGGGCTGTGCTATATACTACATGGCTGTGCAATATACTACGTGGCTGTGCTATATACTACGTGGCTGTGCTATTTACTACGTGGGCTGTTATATACTACATGGTTGTGCTATATACTTTGTGGCCGGCTGCGAACAATCAGCGACAGGCGCAGTCCGGCTGCGAATTGGCGCGGGATTTGAACCACGCTTCGCTAATTGGTCGGCCGGCCGAATCCTGTGTATTCAATGTATTATTCTAAAATCTTCATAAATAAACTACATACATATTCTAGAATACCCGATGCGTTAGAATCGGGCCACCATCTAGTTGTCTATATAAAAGCAGAAGGAAAATGTGTTACTCTAGTTACAAATAAAAAATAATAATAATCTTTATTTTTATATAGCGCTAACATATTCTGCAGCGCTTTACAGTTTGCACACATTATCATTGCTGTCCCCAATGGGGCTCACAATCTAAATTGCCTATCAGTTTGTCTTTGGAATGTGGGAGGAAATCGGAGAACCCGGAGGAAACTCACGCAAACACAGAGAGAACATACAAACTCCTTGCAGATGTTGTCCTTGGTGGGATTTGAACCCAGGACTCCAGCGCTGTAAGGAGTCCTTATATCTTAAAAAATACTAAACACAACATAACTTGGAAAAGGTTTAACAAAACTGTCTAAAAGAAAATCTATGTTGCTCATAGCAACCAATCACTGATTAGCTTCCTTTTCACAAGAGCAATTTTGGAATTGAAAGCTGAGTACTGATTGGTTGCTATTGGCAACATAGACAGTTTTCCTGTTAGACCATTTTGAGAAATAAGATCTTCTTCTACATCTTTACATCTCATCAATGAGAAAATAATTGAATACATGGCATATTCGCTGAAGATATATACAGCAGTCTACTGGAAATGCCCCGAAAAAAATGCAATGACATTATACCAGAAAATTAAGTATTTCTCTCAGAAAATTATTGCAGTTACACAAATTTTGTTTTACACATCTTTATTTCTTTTGTGTGTATTGGAACAACACAAAAGAAGAGAGAAAAAGAGGCAAATTGGACATAATCTATATATATAATTGTCTAAGGGTTTTTCCGTCTGTCTGTCTTTCTGTCTGTCTGTCTTTCTGTCTGTCTGTCTGTCCTGGAAATCCCGCCTCACTGATTAGTCGAGGCCACCAGGCCTCGACCAATCAGCAACGGGCACAGCGACGATGATGTCATAAAGGACGTAGACATCCCGCGTCTCTGATTGGTCGAGGCCGTCAGGCCTCGACCAATCAGCAATGGGCACAGCGACGATGATGTAATAATGGTTGCCATGGCGACGATGATGTCATAAAGGTTGCCTCGACCAATCAGCGACGGGCACAGTCTGCCGCGAATTCTGGAATCATCATTGTCCATATATTACAGGGACATGCATATTCTAGAATACCCGATGCGTCAGAAATCCCGCCTCTCTGATTGGTTGAGGCCGCCAGGCCTCGACCAATCAGTGACGGGCACAGCATCGACGTAGAAATCACGCGTCTCTGATTGGTCGAGGCCTGGCGTGTTATGAAAGGCAATTCAGTATCACAATGGACATGGAGGTCAGAGCACATACAGTGATCTGACAATAACCCAAAATAATAAAACGAGCTCTGAGATGTGGGAACTCTGCAGACCGCAATCCCTGATCCTCTCCAAACACAACTAGAGGCAGCCGTGGATTGCGCCTAACGCTCCCTATGCAACTCGGCACAGCCTGAGAAACTAACTAGCCTGAAGATAGAAAAAATAAGCCTACCTTGCCTCAGAGAAATACCCCAAAGGAAAAGGCAGCCCCCCACATATAATGACTGTGAGTAAGATGAAAAGACAAACGCAGAGATGAAATAGATTCAGCAAAGTGAGGCCCGATATTCTAGACAGAACGAGGATAGGAAAGATAACTTTGCGGTCTACACAAAACCCTAAAGAAAACCACGCAAAGGGGCAAAAAGACCCTCCGTACCGAACTAACGGCACGGAGGTACACCCTTTGCGTCCCAGAGCTTCCAGCAAAACAAATAGACAAGCTGGACAGAAAAAATAGCAACAAATAGCAAAGAAGCACTTAGCTATGCAGAGCAGCAGGCCACAGGAATGATCTAGAGAAACACAAGTCCAACACTGGAACATTGACAGGAAGCATGAATCAAAGCATTAGGTGGGGTTAAGTAGAGAAGCACCTAACGACCTCACCAGATCACCTGAGGAAGGAAACTCAGAAGCAGCAGTACCAGTTTCCTCCACAAACGGAAGCTCCCAGAGAGAATCAGCCGAAGTACCACTTGTGACCACAGGAGGGAGCTCTGCCACAGAATTCACAACAGTACCCCCCCCTTGAGGAGGGGTCACCGAACCCTCACCAGAGCCCCCAGGCCGACCAGGATGAGCCACATGAAAGGCACGAACAAGATCGGGAGCATGGACATCAGAGGCAAAAACCCAGGAATTATCCTCCTGAGCATAACCCTTCCATTTAACCAGATACTGGAGTTTCCGTCTTGAAACACGAGAATCCAAAATCTTCTCCACAATATACTCCAATTCCCCCTCCACCAAAACCGGGGCAGGAGGGTCAACAGATGGAACCATAGGTGCCACATATCTCCGCAACAATGACCTATGGAAGACGTTATGTATGAAAAAAGAATCTGGGAGGGTCAGACGAAAAGACACAGGATTAATAACCTCAGAAATCCTATAATGACCAATGAAACGAGGTTTAAACTTCGGAGAGGAAACCTTCATAGGAATATGACGAGAAGATAACCAAACCAGATCCCCAACACGAAGTCGGGGACCCACACGGCGTCTGCGATTAGCGAAACGTTGAGCCTTCTCCTGGGACAAGGTCAAATTGTCCGCTACATGAGTCCAAATCTGCTGCAACCTGTCCACCACAGTATCCACACCAGGACAGTCTGAAGACTCAACCTGTCCTGAAGAGAAACGAGGATGGAACCCAGAATTCCAGAAAAATGGCGAAACCAAGGTAGCCGAGCTGGCCCGATTATTAAGGGCGAACTCAGCCAAAGGCAAAAAGGACACCCAGTCATCCTGATCGGCAGAAACAAAGCATCTCAGATAGGTTTCCAAGGTCTGATTGGTTCGTTCGGTCTGGCCATTAGTCTGAGGATGAAAAGCCGAGGAAAAAGACAAGTCAATGCCCATCCTACCACAAAAGGCTCGCCAAAACCTCGAAACAAACTGGGAACCTCTGTCAGAAACGATATTCTCTGGAATGCCATGCAAACGAACCACATGCTGGAAGAACAATGGCACCAAATCAGAGGAGGAAGGCAACTTGGACAAGGGTACCAGATGGACCATCTTAGAAAAGCGATCACAGACCACCCAAATGACTGACATCTTTTGAGAGACGGGAAGATCTGAAATAAAATCCATAGAGATATGTGTCCAAGGTCTCTTCGGGACCGGCAAGGGCAAAAGCAACCCACTGGCACGAGAACAGCAGGGCTTAGCCCGAGCACAAATCCCACAGGACTGCACAAAAGAACGCACATCCCGCGACAGAGATGGCCACCAAAAGGATCTAGCCACTAACTCTCTGGTACCAAAGATTCCAGGATGACCAGCCAACACCGAACAATGAACCTCAGAGATCACTTTATTTGTCCACCTATCCGGGACAAACAGTTTCTCCGCTGGACAACGATCAGGTTTATTAGCTTGAAATTTTTGCAGCACCCGCCGCAAATCAGGGGAGATGGCAGACACAATTACTCCTTCCTTGAGGATACCCGCCGGCTCAGATAAACCCGGAGAGTCGGGCACAAAACTCCTAGACAGAGCATCCGCCTTCACATTTTTAGAGCCCGGAAGGTACGAAATCACAAAGTCAAAACGGGCGAAAAACAGCGACCAACGAGCCTGTCTAGGATTCAAACGCTTAGCAGACTCGAGATAAGTCAGGTTCTTATGATCAGTCAATACCACCACGCGATGCTTAGCTCCTTCAAGCCAATGACGCCACTCCTCGAATGCCCACTTCATGGCCAGCAACTCTCGGTTGCCCACATCATAATTCCGCTCAGCAGGCGAAAACTTCCTGGAAAAAAAAGCGCATGGTTTCATCACTGAACAATCAGAACCTCTCTGCGACAAAACAGCCCCTGCTCCAATCTCAGAAGCATCAACCTCGACCTGGAACGGAAGAGAAACATCAGGTTGACACAACACAGGGGCAGAAGAAAAACGATGCTTCAACTCTTGAAAAGCTTCCACAGCAGCAGAAGACCAATTGACCAAATCAGCACCCTTCTTGGTCAAATCGGTCAATGGTTTGGCAATACTAGAAAAATTGCAGATGAAGCGACGATAAAAATTAGCAAAGCCCAGGAACTTTTGCAGACTTTTCAGAGATGTCGGCTGAGTCCAATCATGGATGGCTTGGACCTTAACAGGATCCATCTCGATAGTAGAAGGGGAAAAGATGAACCCCAAAAATGAAACCTTCTGCACACCAAAGAGACACTTTGATCCCTTCACAAACAAAGAATTAGCACGCAGGACCTGAAAAACCGTTCTGACCTGTTTCACATGAGACTCCCAATCATCCGAGAAGATCAAAATGTCATCCAAGTACACAATCAGGAATGTATCCAGGTACTCTCGGAAGATGTCATACATAAAGGACTGAAACACTGATGGAGCATTGGCAAGTCCGAATGGCATCACTAGATACTCAAAATGACCCTCGGGCGTATTAAATGCAGTTTTCCATTCATCGCCTCGCCTGATTCGCACCAGATTATACGCACCACGAAGATCAATCTTGGTGAACCAACTAGCCCCCTTAATCCGAGCAAACAAATCAGATAACAAAGGCAAGGGGTACTGAAATTTAACAGTGATCTTATTAAGAAGGCGATAATCTATACAAGGTCTCAGCGAACCATCCTTTTTGGCTACAAAAAAGAACCCTGCTCCTAATGGCGACGATGACGGGCGAATATGCCCCTTCTCCAGGGATTCCTTCACATAACTGCGCATAGCGGCGTGTTCGGGCACGGATAAATTAAACAGTCGACCTTTTGGGAATTTACCACCAGGAATCAAATTGATAGCACAATCACAATCCCTATGCGGAGGTAGGGCATCGGACTTGGGCTCATCAAATACATCCCGGTAATCAGACAAGAACTCTGGAACCTCAGAAGGGGTGGATGACGAAATTGACAAAAATGGAACATCACCATGTACCCCCTGACAACCCCAGCTGGACACCGACATGGATTTCCAATCCAATACTGGATTATGGGCTTGTAGCCATGGCAACCCCAACACGACCACATCATGCAGATTATGCAACACCAGAAAGCGAATATCCTCCTGATGTGCAGGAGCCATGCACATGGTCAGCTGGGTCCAGTATTGAGGCTTATTCTTGGCCAAAGGCGTAGCATCAATACCTCTCAATGGAATAGGACACTGCAAGGGCTACAAGAAAAACCCACAACGCTTAGCATATTCCAAGTCCATCAAATTCAGAGCAGCGCCTGAATCCACAAACGCCATGACAGAATATGATGACAAAGAGCAGATCAAGGTAACGGACAGAAGAAATTTTGACTGTACCGTACCAATGGTGGCAGACCTAGCGAACCGCTTAGTGCGCTTAGGACAATCAGAGATAGCATGAGTGGAATCACCACAGTAGAAACACAGCCCATTCAGACGTCTGTGTTCTTGCCGTTCAACTCTGGTCAAAGTCCTATCGCACTGCATAGGCTCAGGTTTAAGCTCAGGTAATACCGCCAAATGATGCACAGATTTACGCTCACGCAAGCGTCGACCGATCTGAATAGCCAAAGACATAGACTCATTCAAACCAGCAGGCATAGGAAATCCCACCATGACATCCTTAAGGGCTTCAGAGAGACCCTTTCTGAACATAGCTGCCAGCGCAGATTCATTCCATTGAGTGAGCACTGACCATTTTCTAAATTTCTGGCAATATACCTCTATCTCATCCTGACCCTGACAAAGAGCCAGCAAATTCTTTTCTGCCTGGTCCACTGAATTAGGCTCATCGTACAGCAATCCGAGCGCCAGGAAAAACGCATTGATATTACTTAATGCAGGATCTCCTGGCACAAGAGAAAATGCCCAGTCCTGAGGGTCGCCGCGCAAAAAAGAAATAATAATCAAAACCTGTTGAACTGGATCACCAGAGGAACGAGGTTTCAAGGCCAGAAATAACTTACAATTATTTTTGAAACTCAGAAACTTAGTTCTATCTCCAAAAAACAAATCAGGAATAGGAATTCTTGGTTCTAACATAGATTTCTGATCAATAGAGTCTTGAATCTTTTGTACTCTTGCCGAGAGCTGATCCACAAATGAAGACAGACTTCTAATGTCCATCGCTACACCTGTGTACTGAACCACCCAAATGTCTAGGGGAAAAAAAAGACAAAACACAAAGCCAAGAAAAAAAAATGGTCTCAGAACTTCTTTTTTCCCTCTATTGAGAATCATTAGTACTTTTGGCTTCCTGTACTGTTATGAAAGGCAATTCAGTATCACAATGGACATGGAGGTCAGAGCACATACAGTGATCTGACAATAACCCAAAATAATAGAACGAGCTCTGAGACGTGGGAACTCTGCAGACCGCAATCCCTGATCCTCTCCAATCACAACTAGAGGCAGCCGTGGATTGCGCCTAACGCTCCCTATGCAACTCGGCACAGCCTGAGAAACTAACTAGCCTGAAGATAGAAAAAATAAGCCTACCTTGCCTCAGAGAAATACCCCAAAGGAAAAGGCAGCCCCCCACATATAATGACTGTGAGTAAGATGAAAAGACAAACGCAGAGATGAAATAGATTCAGCAAAGTGAGGCCCGATATTCTAGACAGAACGAGGATAGGAAAGATACTTTGCGGTCTACACAAAACCCTAAAGAAAACCACGCAAAGGGGCAAAAAGACCCTCCGTACCGAACTAACGGCACGGAGGTACACCCTTTGCGTCCCAGAGCTTCCAGCAAAACAAATAGACAAGCTGGACAGAAAAAATAGCAACAAATAGCAAAGAAGCACTTAGCTATGCAGAGCAGCAGGCCACAGGAATGATCCAGAGAAACACAAGTCCAACACTGGAACATTGACAGGAAGCATGAATCAAAGCATTAGGTGGGGTTAAGTAGAGAAGCACCTAACGACCTCACCAGATCACCTGAGGAAGGAAACTCAGAAGCAGCAGTACCAGTTTCCTCCACAAACGGAAGCTCCCAGAGAGAATCAGCCGAAGTACCACTTGTGACCACAGGAGGGAGCTCTGCCACAGAATTCACAACACTGGCGGCCTCGACCAATCAGAGACGGGCACAGCGACGATGATGTCATAAAGGACGTAGACATCCCGCGTCTCTGATTGGTCGAGGCTGCCAGGCCTCGACCAATCAGTGACGGGCACAGCGACGATGATGTCATAATGATGTCATAAAGGACGTAGAAATCCCACGTTTCTGATTCAGCGATGGGCACAGTATCGACGTAGATGTCATAATGGTTGCCATGGCGACGATGATGTCATAAAGGTTGCCTCGACCAATCAGCAACGGGCACAGTCTGCCGCGAATTCTGGAATCATCATTGTCCATATACTACGGGGACATGCATATTCTAGAATACCCGATGCGTTAGAATCGGGCCACAATCTAGTTTCACATAAACCCCCAAAAATGGGCCAGACAAAATGGTAGCACCTTTCCTAAATTGTGGGTAAACAAGTTTGTTTCAAGCATCTGATGCTCGTTCAAACTCACCTGTGGCAAGTAACATGTGTGGGGAAATATGAAAATCACACCAGAAACCAGGTAAAAAGGGAAGAAGTTGACTTAATATTTGCTTTGTGTGTTTGTGTGTGCCACACTAAGCATGGATAAAGAAACTGAAGAAAACTGTCTGAGGACTTGAGAACCAAGATTTTTGAAAAATATCAACAATTCAAGGTTAAACGTCCATGTCCAGAGATTTTGGATGCTCTTTAGTGCACTGTGTGCAAAATAATCAAAAAGTTTACAACCCACAGCACTGTAGATAATATCTTTGGATGTGGATGGCAGAGAAAAATTGATGAAAGGTTGCAACGTAGGATAGTCCAGATGGTGGACTAGCAGCCCCAATCATATCCAAAGAAATTCAAACTGCCCTTCAAGTTCAAGGTACATCAGTTTCAGCGCAAACTTTCTGATGGCATTTAAATGAAATTAAATGCTATGGCAGGACACCCAGGAGCACCCCACTGCTGACACAAAGGCATAAGAAAGTTAGACTGCAGTTTGCCAAAATGTACATGAGTAAGCCAAAATCCTTCTATGAAAGCATCTTGTGGACAGATGAGACCAAGATAGAGCTTTTTGGTAAAGCACATCATTCGATCTACAAAGCCATCCACAACTTGTCCCCTCCCTATATCTCTGAACTAATCTCGCAATATCTTCCCTCACGTAATCTCCGATCCTCCCAAGACCTCCTTCTCTCCTCCACACTTATTTGTTCCTCACACAACCGCCTCCAAGATTTCTCCCGAATATCCCCCATCCTCTGGAATTCCATGCCTCAACATGTCCGACTATCCACCACCCTCGGCTCCTTCAGACGGAAACTGAAAACCCATCTCTTTAAGAAAGCCCACAGCCTGCAATAACCATTCTGCCGCCTCGCCATCATCAGAGCCGCCGCCTCGCCATCGCCAGAGCCGCTGCCTCGCCATCGCCAGAGCCGCCGCCTCGCCCCTACCTTCTGTCTCTTCCCCACTATTCCATAGAATGTAAGTCCGCAAGGACAGGGTCCTCTCCCCTCTGTACCAGTCTGTCACTGTAAATGTGTTTACTGTAAACGATATCTATAACTGTATGTAACCCCTTTCTCATGTACAGCACCATGGAATTAATGGTGCTATATAAATATATAATAATAATAATAATTCTGTTTATCCATAATGGAAAGAGGCCTACAAAGAAAAGACATTACATACAGTCAAATATGGTGGAGGTTCAAAGATGTTTTGGGGTTGTTTTGCTGCCTCTGGCACTGGATGCCTTGACTGTGTTCAAGGCACCATGAAATCTGAGGATTACCAAAGGATTTTGGGTCGCCATGTAGTGTCCAGTGTTAGAAAGCTGGGTTTCTGTCCTGGGTCATGGATCTTCCAGCAGGACAAATACCCCAAATATACACCCAGAAATGCATGAAAACAAAGTGCTAGAGAGTTCTGAAGTGGCCAGCGATGAGTCCGAATCCAAATCTCATTGAACACCTGTGGAGAGATCTAAAAACTTCTGTTGGGACAAGGCTCCTTCAGATATGAGGGACCTGGAGCAGTTTGCAAAAGAAGAGAGGTCCAACATTCCAGTTGAGAGTTGGAAAAAGCTTCTTGATGGTTTTAGAAATTGATTGACTGCAGTTATTTATTCCAAAGGGCGTGCAACCAAAACTTAGTTAATTTTATCTGGCCAATTTTGGGTGTTTTGTGTGAAATTATGTTCAATTTGCCTTGTCTTCTGTGTTGTTCCAATACACAGAAATGAAATAAACATGTGTATAACAAAACTAGTGTAATTGGAATAATTTCTGGAACAATTTCAAGGGTGGCAACACTTTTGGTCATGACTGTTTATGTACCCCATTGTGGTATCAATAAAAACGACAGCTTGGCTTACAAATAACCCCCCCCACACAGGTCCATCAACAGAAAGTTAAATAAGTTATGGGTCTTCGAAAATGGTGACACAATCAAATATTTCTTTTTACATAATTCTGAATTTTGTTTTAACAACTACTAAGCATGAAAAAAAGTATACAATTTTGGCATCACCGTAAAAAAACAACAAACAGTGGTTGAATTGTGTGTTTTGTTTTATTTTGCCATGTCACCCCATTTGGATTTTTTTTTTTTGTTTTTCACTACATCATATGGTAAAATGAATGTCATTCAAAACTCTAACTCGTATACCAGAAAACGGTCACTGATCTGGTTTTGTTCACAGAAAAATTTAAAAAAAAGTTGTGGTCTTGGAAGAAGGTGATAGAAAAGAAAAAATGAAAACGTAGAAACGAAAAAAACCTACATTCTTAAGGGATTAATATGCGTTACTATTAATTGGCTATGGATACGTTTGAGCCAGACATATAAGAAGATCGCAATTGACTATGAGTTTCGTATTTTGTCAAGGGAAAATTTGGCCTCGAATTCAGACCATGAGGAAACCGCAACATGGCCAAAAGTATAGGTTTTTGTTTCCACATTTGTGGCGGTGTCGTGATTACAGCACTTACTTATGAACCATATAATTTATGTGCCTCTATTCATTTATGAAACTTTTCATGTTTTATTTGGCTGAAAGAAAGCGCGGCTGCATGTTAAACATGGCCGCTGTCATTTGCTGCTCGTTGTCATGGTAACAGAGAACGGCATTGTCTCAAGTCTATAAATTTAGGTTGGAAAATCTAAAATTTCAAAACCACTTAATGTGTAAAAGGGAAAAATGTTTTCTGCTGTCAACACTTTATCCTGGGGTGATAATTCGGAGGCGCTTACAATTGGAAATTGACTTTAACAAGCATACATAACTATAAACCCCCGCCGGAATGTTGTTCATAATGCGACAATGCATCTAGCGGTCTGCATCTCCATTCATCAGCGTCATGGGCATAATGTGATCCATGTTCTCTGTGGAGACATTGATAAACCAGTTAAAGGGCTCCTCCAAGAATGAAATAAAACGGACTCCTTCACATAGTTTAAATGGCAGTCTGAGCTAGTCACATGTCAGGACAGGCTGCAGTCTAAAAAAACACAGCTCATGATACCTGTGTCTCAACTGACAGAGGAGCTCTACCATAAGCACACACGCATTTCTCAGCGAGGAAAAGGGCTGTGACATGGGAAGAAATATGTATTCTTCTCTCCTGACTGACTGCACACAGAGGACAGAGTCTAGGGAAAAATGCCGTATATGAGCTGCAGCCACCAGCATCAGGAGCTTATCTACAACATTCTGTAATGCATTCTGTAATGCTGTAGATTGTTATGACCTGGTGGTTAGGAGCACCCGGTACGACCTGATAGTTAAACTCACACAGGACAAGCTCTGGGATGTGGGAGCTCTGCTGACCGCAACCCCTAATCCTATCACACAACTAAAAATAGCCGTGGAGCGTTCCTGACCCTCCCTAGACGCCTCTTCACAGCCTAAGAGCTAGCTAGCCCTAGAGATAGAAAATAAAGCCTACCTTGCCTCAGAGAAATTCCCCAAAGGAAAAGGCAGCCCCCCACATATATTGACTGTGAGTAAAGATGAAAGTCACAAACGCAGAAATGAAACAGGTTTCAGCAAAGGGAGGCCAGACTTACTAAACAGACAGAGGATAGGAAAGGTATCTTTGCAGGCAGCACAAAAAACTACAAAAGACCACGCAGAGTGTGCAAAAAGACCTCTGCACCGACTAACGGTGCGGAGATGCCACTCTGCATCCCAGAGCTTCCAGCTAGCAAGACAAAATCATGATAACCAGCTGGACAAGGAAACAATGAACAAATAATAACTATCAGGAACTTAGCTTCTGCTGGCGAAGACAGGTCACCAGAAAGATCCAAGAGCGAACTGAACCAATGCAGGAACATTGACAGCTGGCATGGAGTAACGATCTGAATGGAGTTAAATAGAGCAGCCAACCAAAGGATAAACCACGTCACCTGTGTAAGGAACCTCAGAAGCAGCAGCTTCACTCACAGCCACCAGAGGGAGTCCATAGACAGAACTCGCCGAAGTACCATTCACGACCACAGTAGGGAGTTCGACAACAGAATTCACAACAGTAGATAAGCCCCCGATGTAACCTGAAAGATGAGAAATAAAGGTTATATTGTACTCATCTAGGGGCGGTCCCACTGTGGTTCGGGTCCTATGTGTGTCGCGGTCTGGGTCCAGCGCCTCCCATCTTCATACGATGACATTCTCTTCTTGTCTTCTTGCCGCGGCTCCTGCGCAGGCGTACTTTGTCTGCCCTGTTGAGAGCAGAGCACAGTACTGCAGTGCGCAGGCGCCGGGAAAGGTCAGAGAGGCCCAGCACCTTTGCAGTGCAGTACTTTGCTCTGCACTCAGCAGGGCAGACAAAGTACGCCTGCGCAGAAACCACGGCAAGAAAACAAGAAGAGGATGTCATCGTATGAAGATGGGAGGCGCCGGACCCGAACCGAGACGCCCATCGGACCCAGACCGCAGCAGGACCGCCCCTGGGTGAGTATCATCTAACCTTTATTTCTCATCTTTCAGGTTACATCGGGGGCTTAACTACAGCATTACAGAATGCTGTAGATAAGCCCTTGATGCTGGTGGCCACAGCTCATATGCAGCATTTTTCCCTAGACTCTGTCATCTGTGTGCAGTCAGTCAGGAGAGAAGAATACATATTTCTTCTCATGTCACAGCCCTTTTCCTCGTAGAGAAATTTCACCACAGAACATTGATCCAACCATGTCTTTATGGAGCTCACTTTGTCCACAGGATCACAGTCATGGTGGAAACAGAAAGGGCCTTCTCCAAACTGTTCCCACAAAGTTGGAGGCATACAATTGTCCAAAATGTCTTTGAATGCAGTAGTACCAATATCACCTCTTAGTGCAAATGTAAAAAACACCCATATATCATTATATCAACCTGGAAAATATAAGGCAGTGACTATCTTTAAGCTTCAGTGGGAGTATAGAGAGAAAATTACAGTCTAAAGTCCCCCATTCACATTAGACTAATATCAGCCGAACCCACCAATATAGTTGGGCTCGGCAGGCAGTTTAATGTGTATGGTGGTCCCTGACTCTTCCTGGACAGGTGCTGTCTGGGGATATAAGGATACGGCATGTCCAATTTTGGACTGCCGAATCTTTTGTTCTCTAAATAATAAGCTGGCTGTTGGATGAACCATCATTGTCTGACATCTTTCTGAAGTGTATAAGTGGCTTAGGACTGGTACCTCTCTGATTACAGCGAAAAGGTGTAAGAGGGTACAGAGGACAGTTTATACCCTGCTAGCCTTACACCTGCTTCTGTGTCCCTGAAAGTGCTGGTACTTGTCATATGCTTGGTAAATACTATATGTTCTGTTATATGTCTGATATATATTGTGAAAGTCGTATAATGTCTTTAATGCTGCTATAATGTAATGTACATATGTTCCTGTGATTGTAGGGAAAGTATAGGATTCAGTGAGTTGTAGGATCTAGGTTAGCCCACTAGAGGAGGGCGCAGTAGAAAGTAGTTAGCTAGGAGGGGCCAACAGCATAAGGTATAGAGAGCTTCCTGCTTTTGGTCAGAAGGGCCTCAGAGCCCGTTCAGGGCAGTTGAGCCACGTAACGTTCTACAAGCAAAGGAGCCCAGCTCGTCCAGGGCCTAAGAGTAATGTTTGCCGGTGAGGCTGAGGAATACAAGACTGCTGTGTCATGATGGTAGTCAGCTACTTAGGAAGTCACCTGCGTGTCTGGGGTGAAACGGACCTGGAACTCCTACAGTTAGTCAGACTGGTCAGACCAAATGCTGCGGTACCGGGGACAACAGTGCGACCCGGAGGTATTCCTAAAGAAGAGATGGACAACACAGGGACAGAAAAAGTCGTCTTGTGAAGTAACGTGTGCAGCACCTAAATGTGAACTGGACGAGCTGAGAAAGGAACTAAATAAAATTGTTTGTTTTAAGTTGGAACTTGACTCTGTCTCTCTTTATATGGATTCTCAAGAAAGTAACCCCCAGCGAATCAGTGAGGACCCAGATGGACAGGAAAGTGGACAACAAGGTATGCTACTGCAGCGCCCCAGAGACCTGGTCGTTGCAGTATGATGCTCTGCCGCTAAGGGAAGTGATGGTACGTCTGATGGCACTAAAGGAGTTCTTCTGACTAGGTATCACCAGCACACATTACACTTCACAGTCCTGCCACTAAGGGGAGAAAAAGGCTTTATTTATTGGGCCACTCATCACACTGGTAAAACTAGGGGTTGGATAGGAAGTTAGTCAGAAGCTGACTGGGTTGGATTCAGGCAACATCCCGTGGCAGGGGGTGTTGCAGGGAGAAGGTTCAGGGGGGTCCCTGTCAGGCGTGGGAACCTGGCAGGTACCTAGCGACCAGAATAGAACGTTACGGAACCGCGCCTGCACTCACCGCGGCGGTATCCTAAGAAAGAGACACGAAGCGAAGGATATTGTGGAACAGTGAGAAACGAGATCAAGCACAAAGGAGAGCCAGTAGGAGTCGTGCCCGGAGAACGGCAACATCCTACTGAGGCGCGTAGCCGGTGGCCGGAACACCGAGGAAGTAACTGACTCTATGCCTTACTTCAAACTCCGCAGGACAGTTAATTATAGGTTGGCTGTCTACCTTAAATTTCCTACGCAGACATAGGGGGCAACGCGTGGAGAGGGGCGTCTCTAGGGTCCCGGAAGAGCTCCGAGCCTTCCCGTCATTCGGGTGCGTCCTAGCCATAACATACCTAGGGGACAAGAAACTAGAAACATCTGGAACGAAAGAGAAAGAATTAGAAAGAACTAGAAAGAACGAACGAACGAGAACAGAAGTTGTGAGGACTATTCCGAATGCTCAGCAGGGTAGCACTACAACACACAGGCGCTAGTGGTAGGCAACGATTTCCACCTGCAAAGGGAACTCTGGATGTGCCATCGGACCAGCCGGTCTCAGACAGCCTTGTTAACTGTGCTCTGGATTGAGGATCCTGAAGTCTTCAGTAAAGAGGTAAAGAGACTGCAACCCTGTGTCCTCATTATTGTCTGCACCTCACACCATCGCCATCTACATCACTGGGAAGCCCTGGGGACATACTTCGCCTGTGGGAAGGTATACCATCTAGCTGCCATCACATCACCCCAGTGGACCCCAAGCAGCGTCGGTCACCCTGACCGAACACCACAGGTGGCATCACGAAACCTTGACAGACTCACATCACCTTTCATTTGACGCCCCTTAGCAGGGTCACGGACCGGGTCCAGCCACCGTGACAATCCCAGAACTGAGACAGAAAGGACCGGTACAGAGTAACCTGTGGCCCTGTGTCTGGGGGCGCTCCACTACCACTGGGACATTGTAAGCATGTGACGGAGGGCCAGGGTGCGCTGAAGCAGCCACCATTGATAGCCATGACTACAGCCCTGGCCCCTCTCACACTGGCACAGTAGATCATGTAGAAGTAGATCCCTTCTTCATCACCAGCAGAAGAAGGGATAAAGCGAAATAGAGAAAAGATTAGTAATTTTTTTTAGACCTGCCAATGATTAATATACCAGACTAAAATAACTGTCCTGCATTGCTGATGTCACATCAACAGCAGTACAGCCAATAAATGAGCTCAGTGGCTCTGAGGGGCTTGTGCCGTCAAATCAGACAGGGCTGCTGAGCTGAGTGATTGGCTGCAGTGCTGTTGACATGAGGTTAGACTCAGTGCTGGATCCCAGGAAATTGAATAAAGAGCTGGGGACACAAATTTTTTGAGACTGGAAAATTCCTTTAATACTAATATGAAGACTTATTGCACATTTCAAAGGATATTCTATAAAAGACTGTCGGCACCAGGTGCTGCCGCTCTGGCAGTGTTGCAGCAGTGCATGCAAGTGCCAGCTCACCAATTGGTGTGTAACTTCACCATGTGCTGGAATTCCACATTGCACATGCTGGCAAGGCTTTGTGAGCAGCAGAGGACAGTTGTGGAATACCAGCTCCAACATACCAGTCGGTATTCTGGTCAGCCTACGCACATAACAACTGAAGAGTATGCATGGATGTCTGACATTTGTTTGGTTCTCCAAGACTTTGAGGATGACACAAAGATGGTGAGCGGCGATAACACCATAGTAAGCACAACTATCCCACTTCCGTGCCTACTTAAACCTTCACTGCTCAAAACTAAACATGAAGCTTTGAGTACAGACCAGGTGGGGATGGAGGAAGACATAACACAGAAAGATTGTAGCCAGCCCAGCCTCCTCTCATCTGCTCAGTGCAGATTCGGTAACAATGTGGAGGTGGACGCTAAGGAGGAGGAACAGGAGCTGATTGCTTGCGCAACAGAGGCTAGTGGCCACGCAACCTTCGTCCTGTCTCTTCTATGTGGATGAGCTGAGGATGGGAATGAGGAGGAAGAGAAGGAGGAGGAGATGGAGAGTCGTCATCATGGTGGAGACAGAGAAGTGTTGGCTGTGGAGCTTGGCACCTATGACCGACTTTATGTACCGCTGCCTTTCCCGTGACCCTCACGTTACAATCATCTTGGCATAAAAAGAGTACTGGTTGTTCAGCAGGCTTGACCCACGCTATAAGAAGAACTTTGCATCTCTTCTTCCTGAGGTGGAGAGGCCTTCTAAAATAGTGCTATACCAGAAGGCCATTGTGGAAAATATGTATTAAAAATTCCCATCAGACAACGCTAGTAGCAGGGGGCAAACTTCCTCCCCAACCAACGAGAAGAGGCCAGGAAGACATACAGCAGAGACAGCGGTACACTATCGATGACATCAAGGGTCAATTTTATGACACCATCCCAGTGCCCAGGGCCTGATGACCAGGTATTTTTGACAAGGAGGGAAATGGTCTGGAGTACATTTCCTTGGTATATACTCAAAAGTGCTTCATAGCCTTTATAAGTCTAGGAGTTCCAATCCATTTGAACAGAATGTGTATGAGCTCCTCCTTTATGTCTAATACATGGTGTATCTGAGTCCCTCTGAGTCTCTAATTTTTGGCAGAATTGCAGAATTTCCTATTTTGTGTAAATAAAAAAATACATTTTGGTTTACTTAAATTATATATATATATATATATATATATATATATATATATATATATATATATATTTTAAATAATTTTTAAGTTTTAAATCATTTTTAAATTTTGCCTTAGATACAAGTCATTTTACAGGAAAAAAAAGTTTCTTAACATTTTTTTCCCGTAAAATGCAATGTCTCGTCAGTTTGCAATGTTTTATTGTCACTCCTTTAAAGTGGAGTAAAAGTGTGACACCATTGTTCTCAGCAGTGATGTGGGAGTCAGAGATGCTTCCAGGGGTCTATGCCATGCTGTTCTCCTTCCATTCAGCACTTTTCCCATCCAACATTTTCATTGTCCCCCAGATGTCTTTGTAGGGTCTGCCGGAGAAAATCCTCGGCTTTCCCATAGACTCCTATTACACTCGTTACTTGAAACGAGCATCCAAGTATTAGGAATTGCTCAGTTCGAGCAACGAGCATCTAAGCATTTTAGTGCTCACTCATCCTTACCAAACCGACGGTTTCTTCCAATATGTCCGGATGCCATTCGGACTGCAGGGAGCTCAGGCATCTTCCAGAGGGCCATGGACCGGATCCTCGCACCCCACAAGAATTACGATGCAGCATACATGGACGCTATTGTAATCTTCCGCTCGTATTGGGGAAGTCATCTGGAAAAGGTCCAGGCAGTGTTTGATGTACTCAGGAAGGCGGGGTTCTCTTTAAATCTCCAAAAATGTGCCATGGGGAAAGAGGAGGCCAAATACTTTGGATATGTAGTCGGTAGAGGCTGGCTGGAGTGCCAAAGCTTTACAAATGGCTTTATAACCTTTTCCAGACTTATAGATGTAATGTGGGCAATAAAAATAAAAAAAAGCATATACAGAATGGTAGGAATAGGGCTAAGCAACAGCACGTGTGAAAAAGACTTGGGTATACTAATAAATCATAAACTGAACATGAGTCAACAGTGTGATGCAGCAGCAAGAAAAGCAAATGCAGTTCTGGGATGTATTAACAGAAGCATACAGTCTAGATCACGCAAAGTCATTATTGCCTCTACTCCTCTTTGGTCAGATCTCACCTGGAATACTGTGTCCAGTTTTGGGCACCACGTTTTAAAAAAAGACATCAACAAACTGGAGCAAGTTCAGAGAAGAGTGACCAGAATAGTGACCGGTCTGCAAACCATGTCCTATGAGGAACGGTTACAGAATTTGGGAATGTCTATCTTGCAAAAAATAAGAATGAGAGTAGACTTAATAGCTGTCTACAAATATCTCAAGGGCTGTCACATTGTAAAAGGATCATCCTTATTCTCATTTGCACAAGGAAAGACGAGAAGCAATGGGATGAAACTGAATGGGAGGAGACACAGATTAGATATTAGAAAAAGCTTTTTGACAGTTAAGGTGATCAATGAGTGGAACGGGCTGCCACGAGAGGTGGTGAGTTCTCCTTCCATGGAAGTCTTCAAACAGAGGCTGGACAGACATCTGTCTGGGATGATTTAGTGAATCCTGCTTTGAGCAGGGGGTTGGACCAGATGGCCAAGGAGGTCCCTTCCAACTCTACCATTCTATGATTCTATGAATTAATTTGTTTCTCATTTATTCCAGAATTTTTTTTGACTGCGTCATAATGTCTAGCTTTTCAGGAGCTTTTGATCTAATTCACTTTGTCAGGCAGGTCCTATTTAAGTGATTTCTAAATTGAGAAAAAGTTTGACAGTAATTAGGCCGGGGTGTGGCTAGAGAATTTTAACTCAGATTCTTTAGATATGATAAACCACAGATAACACTGGGAACACAATTTTTTAGGAGTTAAGGTACCGTCACACTAAGCGACGCTGCAGCGATACCGACAACGATGCCGATCGCTGCAGCGTCGCTGTTTGGTCGCTGGAGAGCTGTCACACAGACAGCTCTCCAGCGACCAACGATCCCGAGGTCCCCGGTATCCAGGGTAAACATCGGGTTACTAAGCGCAGGGCCACTGGTTACCAGCCATACTTACCTTCAGCTGTCTGTCCTCCGGCGCTCTGCTTTCCTCTGCACTGTCAGCGCCGTTCAGCTGGAAAGCAGAGTGGTGACGTCACCGCTGTGCTTTCTGGCTGGCCGGCGCTGACACAGGATGCAGGAGGAGTGCAGAGAAGCACAGCGCCGGGGACAGACAGCTGAAGGTACAGTAAGTATGTAGTGTTTGTTTTTTTTAACGTTTACGCTGGTAACCAGGGTAAACATCGGGTTACTAAGCGCGACCCTGGTTACCAGTGAAGACATCGCTGAATCGGCGTCACACACGCCGATCCAGCGATGTCAGCGGGAAGTCCAGCGACGAAATAAAGTTCTGGACTTTCCTCAGCGACCAACGATCTCCCAGCAGGGGCCTGATCGTTGGTCGCTGTCACACATAACGATTTCCTTAACGATATCGTTGCTACGTCACAAAAAGCAACGATATCGTTAACGATATCGTTCAGTGTTTAGGTCAGACAACTGTTCTTAACTAATTTTTGCATGCTGAATCCAGAAATGATCTCAGTTTTTCTCTATCACGTCAAGTTTTTGAACTATAGGATTTTTGTCTTCTCAAAAATATGTAAACTACTGTACCTAAAAATTGTTTTGTTTTTTTTAAATAGTACAAATATGAACAAAAAATGAAATATATAAGAAGCAGACATGATCTGAAACAAAGGAAATATGTACATATGTAAATAAAACACTGAGATGGAAAGTTACAAGCTTTGAAAACTAACAAAGAAAAAAAATCAGAAAAGATATATAAATTACAACTAAGCGCCCAATGTAAAGAGAAAAGCTATCACAAATCCTATTTATTCCTACTATGATAAATTTTTTGTGTAAAGATATTGATAATTATGAGGTATTGGGAGCTGCACACACCTCTCACCACACTGTCTCAGTTGTGACTACTCTTACAAGTTGCCACGTAGCTCTATATGAGTCGAATTGTAATCAGATAACAAGTCTTATTAAAGATATCAGTGCAATTGTGCTTCTCTGGCAGGTAAGTTGTGGAGGAAAAACTTGACGTGCTAGAAAAAAAAACTGACTACATTTTTGGAATCCGCATGCCAATTTTAGTATAAATCAGCTCAAAAACCTAACTCAACAGAAAATTTTTTTCAAATTGTTCCTCAGTGTAATTTATGTTATAATAAAGAAGGGCGGGCAATCACTTTTTCACACAGGTCACTGTAGGATTGCGTTTCTTTTTCACTTAATAATAAAGACCTTCATTTAAAAACTGTATTTTGTATTACTTGGGTTATCCTTGTCTAATATTTAAATTTGTTTGGTGATCAGAAACATTTAAGTGTGACAAGCATGCAAAATAATATGAAATCAAGACGGGGCAAACACTTTTTCATACAACTATATACATTGTACACCCATACACATAACATATGCATATACATAGAACATACATACACATGCATGTACATACATACACATTACACATACACATGCATATACATAGTGCACAGATTCACATTACATACACGTACACCCATTGTACACCCATACAAATAACATATGCATATACAGTGGGGAGAATAAATATTTCATACACTGCCGATTTTGAAAGTTTTCCCACTGTGAGGCAGTGAGGGGAATTATATGGAAGGGTTGGTATGTGTCCCCAGATTGTGCATAGAAGTCTAATGAGGCCGCTGGAGTGCATTGCAGTCACAGACATAGCAGTGGTTGCAGTGCACAATAAAAGTGTGGACTTGGTAAAACCCGGCATGGGCTTTTATTTTTGGAGTGAACTACAGGATGGTAGTGGGGCGGTTCACTTCCTTCAGCTGGGTCTTACAAGTGGCCCATGTCAACGATTCCATTTAAAAACCCTGCAGCAAAGGTGTGTCAGCGTTGGTTTTCAAGCTGCAGAGCAGGTGGCTCTGCAACATCCAACTTGTGTGTGGAGTCAACACAGAGCCAAGGGAAGCGAACATCTGGCGCCCCCTCAGCATTAAACAGTGGTGCAGTCGCCCATGGCAACCGGTCTCGGATACAGACTGTTTTTGACACCCTAGCTGTGATCCGGATGATAACATTTTGCCTTTCAGGGTATGTGCACACGTTCAGTTTTTTTTCGCGTTTTTTTCGTGATAAAAACGCGATAAAACCGCATTAGAAACTGCAGACATATGCATCCTATCATTTAGAATGCATTCTGCAATTTTTGTGCACATGATACGTTTTTTTCCGCAAAAAAAACGCATCGCAGTAAAAAAGCAGCATGTTAATTAATTTTGGGGGGGTTTTTTCGCGTTTTTCCCGCTATTCTATGCATATGGAAAAAAACGCAAGAAAAAAGCGCATCAAAAACGCACAAAAAATGCGTCAAAAATGCGAAAAAAAATCGCGGCGGATTTCTGGCAGAAATGTCAGGTTTTTGTCAGGAAAATTTCTGCCAGAAATCCTGACGTGTGCACGTAGCCTAAGTTGTGAGTTTTTAGACAATAAAGACATTTGCGTTGAACTTTACTGGGTCACTGCCTCTTTACCACACGGTATGAACACCGCCGCACTATACGCCGGGTCCATTTGGATAGCAAACTGGACTGGAGATGCCACTCAGAGTTTGTCTACAAGAAGGGGATGAGCAGACTATATTTCCTAAGGAAACTGAGGTCTTTTAATGTGTGTAGCAAAATGTTAGAAATGTTCTACCAGTCTGTGGTGGCAAGTGCCATCTTTTTTGCAATCACGTGCTGGGGAAGTAGTGTGCGGGCCTCTGATGCTAATAAGCTGAATAAGATTATTAAGAAGGCAAGTTCTGCTGTGGGCTACAATCTGGACTCTTTTGGGGAGGTAGTGGAGAAAAGAACTCTGAGAAAGTGTATGACAATTATGAACAATAATGCACATCCATTATATGAGCTATTCATGAGACAGAAGAGCACCTTCAGCAACCGGCTAATACTTCTGAGGTGTAAGAAGGAAAAATATAGGAAATCGTTTGTGCCAACTGCCATGGGAATGTACAACAATAACATTAGGGTTAAACCACCAAGGTGAATGTCTACTTATTTCTCTACATTTCAGTTCACTCGTTGTGTATGTCCTATTCTAATGTATAATGTTCTTCTGTCAACAAACTGTCATGTCAACTATGGAATTCCTTTATGATTTTTATGATTTAAGTTGTGCTGCTGTGATACCATAATTTCCCACGGGATCAATAAAGTGTATCGTATCGTATCGTATCGTATCGTATACCATCTACAAAGAATGGAGAGGTCTGTAATTTTTATCATAGCTACACTTCAATGGTGAGAGACAGAATCTAAAAAGAAAAAAAAAGAAAATAACATTATATGATTATTAAATAATTAAATTGCATTTTACTGCATGATAAAAGTATTTGATCAACTACCAACCAGCAAGAATTCTGGCTCTCACAGACCTGTTAGTTTTTCTTTAAGAAGCCTCTTACTCTTCACTCATCACCTGTATTAATTGCACTTGTTTGAACTCGTTACCTGTATAAAATATACCTGTCCACACACTCAATCACACTCAATCACACTCCAACCTCTACATAGTACATACATACACATTACACATACATAGTACAAGCATACACATTACACATACATATAAATAGCACACACATGCATATGCATAGTACACACATACACATTAAACATACATACATATACATATCATCTGGGCTGCGAGACGAAAAGACAGACGCACCGCCAGTGCTATTGATATCTTATGCTGTCAATGTCATGCCATACTTCAGGCTTCGCCTTATGACCTCTGGTGCTTATTCAAGAAAACACAGTGTAATAGATCCATCAAAGAAAAGCAGATAACACTCACCGGTAGGGTTGAGCGAAACGGATCGTTCATTTTCCAAAGTCGCCGACTTTTGGCAAGGTCGGGTTTCATGAAACCCGACCCGATCCCTGTGTGGGGTCGGCCATGCGGTACGCGACTTTCGCGCCAAAGTCGCGTTTCGTATGACGCGCTTGGCGCCATTTTTTCAGCCAATGAAGGAGCGTGGGCAGAGTGATGACATAGGTCTTAGGGGCGTGGACGCCTATCGCCATCTTGTCGCTTGTGCGCTGTAGCGATTTGCAATGTGTAACACCAGCTTTTCTGTTCAGGGACGGAGGGGAGAGAGAGAGAGAGCGCGAGAGAGAGAGAGAGAGAGAGAGAGAGAGAAGAAAAAAAAAAAAATTCCCATTGACTTTGCATTGGGTTTCGTGTTTCGGTCGATCCCCGACTTTTCGCCATAATCGGCCGATTTCACTCGACTCGACTTTACAGATAGTCGGGTTTCGCGAAACCTGACTCGACCCTAAAAAAGTAAAAGTCGCTCAACCCTACTCACCGGCCTTTTGTAGGAATTCCGCTCTTTATTAGCAATAAAAAAGCATGTTGGCCAGGGGAGTGAGGATAGGAGTGGGCAGTAGCTTAACGATGGCCGTTTCGCGCCTGCTAGCGCTTCCACGGGTCAATACACATACATATACATAGTACACACATACACATTACACATACATATAAATAGTGCGCACATACACATTAAACATTCATACACATTACACATATACGTAGTACACACATACAGATTACACATACATAGTACATACACATTACATACATATACATAGTACATACATAAACATTACACATGCATATAATGTATATAGTACACACATACACATTACACATACATTGTATAGACATACACACTCAAAGTACACACATTACACATACATATACATAGTACACACATACACGTTACACATTCATACTACACACATACCCATTACACATACATAGTACATACATACTGTACATACACATTACACATACATTGTATAGACATACACATTCAAAGTACACACATTACATATACATAGTACACACATACACATTACACATTCATACTACACATGTATATGCACAGTGTAGGTGGGAAATGCCTAAATGCTGGGTGCAGCACCACTAGGCCCTCCTCCATTCCACAGTGAGGAGGAGTATGCGTGAAGTGGCAGTCAAGCATGAGCTGTGCCTGCTTTATAGTTTGTGGAACTTATGGAGTCAGTTGAATACAGAGATCAGTCATAATGTGTCCTTGTGGGAAAACTTCTTTAAATAGCAAAGTACCCATCTGCTCCAAAGTTAGTGGGTTTTTTTCCCTCTAATATGATGATTCTTCTTGATAATGGGAAAACATGAAGTGGGTGTGATAATAATTGTATTTTAAATTAGCAGTACAATGAATGCCAGTGCATAGCAACTGTGTAACCATGGCGGGGATCCGGTGCCGCCTGGCTTGTTATTGTGATGAGCCATTGCTTGTGTGATTGCACATTATCAGCTCTCTAGCCCGGTATAGATCATTATCATACTGTTAGTTAGGGTCAATAAACCCATGGTTGGGCAGTATTCTAAAAATTACATTTTTGCCCACTGTGGGGCACTTTATGATTTGTGACCAATTTCCAGTTGTATTGGTCTATTAGGTGCAAGTGACGTACCATGTGTATTTGGCACTGGGGTCTTCTTATACCACTATTAGGCATATTTACAGTCTTGCTGCTATTCAGGAAAATTCATATATTTTTTTAGCAATACCTATTTTTTAGCTTGAACAATTAAAAGTTATATTTGAATCACCCCACTGCTTGACTACACTCACTATGAGCATATCATCATTATTGAAATTCATTGTTTGCCTCTAGCTATGTCTTTGTAACTAACCGGTCCTGGCTCTAGCGTCGTACACTGCAACCTCCATCTACTTCTGCAATTTCTGACCCCTCTATAGCAACCCAGTTCCCTTCTCTGATCCCACCTTCTCGGGCAATAAAGCCTGGTTCAAATTGCAGGACACCGCCTGAGTATTCAGGTAGTTGGCATCGTCTTGCTAGATGATGCTGACTTTCTCAGCTCTACTATTCAATTGTTCCACTACTGCTACATAATTATTCACTGTACCCTTATTGCTACAAAACTCAGCTCTTCTGCATCGATTCTACATCACCATGTCAACTTTGCTACATCACTTTTCCAGCTCTGCTACTCAGAACCTATTTGGCAAGCTGAGGCCTGCTGCATCGGATTCACATTGCTGTGTCAATTTTGCCGCATCGATGTGTCTACTCGGTGGTTACTTGGCTACACCAGTGCCATGATTCCAATTCTACCACATCAGTTGCCAATATTCCATCTCAGCTACATCAGTTGGGAATATTCCATATCAGCTACATCAGTTTCCAATATTCCATCTCAGCTACATCAGTTGGGAATATTCCATCTCAGCTACATCAGTTTCCAATATTCCATCTCAGCTACATCAATTACAATAGCTCCGCTTCAGCTACTCCAGTTCCGGCTGATCCAACTCTGCCACCATTGTTTCCACTTAGCCATCCTGTCAATTTTGCTGCATCGATGTGTCTACTCGGTGGTTACTTGGCTACACCAGTGCCATGATTCCAATTCTACCACGTCAGTTGCCAATATTCCATCTCAGCTACATCAGTTGGGAATATTCCATCTCAGCTACATCAGGTTCCAATATTCCATCTCAGCTACATCAGTTTGGAATATTCCATCTCAGCTACATCAGGTTCCAATATTCCATCTCAGCTACATCAGTTGGGAATATTCCATCTCAGCTACATCAGTTTCCAATATTCCATCTCAGCTACATCAATTACAATAGCTCCACTTCAGCTACTCCAGTTTCGGCCGATCCAACTCTGCCACCATTGTTTCCACTTAGCCGTCCTGTTGTACCAGTGCCCCTGCCCCATAAGAACTGCTTTTCTGCACTAAGGGCTCTGAGGATCCACTTAAGGTAAGACGGTAAGAAATAACAGTTTCACAACAGTGCATATAGGATTTGTGCATGCGTTGTTGTGAAACAGCTAAAGGCAGATATTATTTGTAGTATTCCATGGTGGATATATAAAGCAATATTGGAAACATCAAAGAAATCTGTCTATGAAATCTAATCCTTGAAAAGAGATTACCCCACAACCAAGCCCATTAGAAATGTGGCTGGAAATATTTACAGAAAATAGGACAAAAGACACAATTAGTCAGCAATGAAATGGAATTGTATTTAGCTTTGAAAATGATTAAAACATGAATCACTTGTTTGCGGGTAGACCGGACTACAGCAAAATCATCAATTTCTCATTATCTGTTTGACTAATGATGATGGCTCCATAATTGCTTTCTAAACAGAAGCATAAAGTTATAAATACAAAAGTAATGATTAAATACCCTTTTATAGGAAAAATAAACAACAAATTTAGATTGTCTCATTATAGGTTAGCAGGGCTACCATAAGAAATGTTTTGGTTTAATAGTGGCAAAAGGTCAGGGCGCCTTGACTCACGATTATGACCACTACATCCATTGTATTGTCTGTGGCAGGGGTCCCCAACCATTCTTACTCTAACTTGAGAGCCATATTAAGCTCTGACAGATGGTCGCGAGTGTCCATTTCAATTGGCCGCTGATAGAGTAATAATGCTGCAAGTGGGACTTAATAAAGTACTTACACCCCAAGTGCCCCCTTTATAAAGTAGTAATGCCCAAAGTACCCTCTGTGAGATTGCTACTCACTTGAGTGCGTCGTGAGGCAACATAGAAAGAGTTCCTATTTAAATGTCCAGGCTGGTTTATCGCTGCTTCATAAACCAGCCACAAGTGAAGGAAAAGTAAACAGCTTTCAGTGCTGGCAAAACAAAGCAAACAGTTCCTGATAAAGTCTCTTTAAAGCCAGTCCTGGTCCCACAGGCTGGTTAGCATCCAGTATACCTGCTCAGTCTGGAGATAACACATAGGAGGCCCTCTTCCGCCACACATAGAAACCATGTTTCAAACAACAGACTCTATTTTAATATGTGAACCACCCCCACAAGTGGGATATGTGGCCAGCCAGTCCCACCCATATCTCAGGCTGTCCGTAATACCTGGCCCAGATGCACCAAACAAACATCTTAGTACTAGGTGCACAAGAGCATTACTCCAGGTTTACATCACAGAAGACAGCCACCTCTGTGATACATACCTCTCATCAACAATGTGTCCTGTAGCCACCTTACACCCCATAGAAAGAAATAATGGCCCCATTAAAAAGTTATATTGCTGTCTGTCCCATTAAGAAGTAATAATGCCCTCAGTGTCCTCCGACAAAGTCTAAGTGGCCACAAGTGCCCCATATCAAGTATTATTGTCCTAAGTGCCCCCTAATATGTAATGTAGATGCCAAAGCATTCTGGAATTTGCCTGAAAATACAGCTGTAAGCCACACATTGGTAACAAGTGAGCCACTGGTTGGGGACCCCTGCTTTACTGCATGCATTTGATGGATAATACCTATTATAGTTCTTTTCGTCATACTTGCCAACTATCCTTAAATGTCTGGAAGCCTTTTGGAAAAAAAATGGGAAGCATCCCAAATTCGTGAAAGCGTTGACAAATCTCCTGGGTACCACAGAAGCTATCCTAAACTTCCTAGAAAGCAGAGCTCCCAGAAGGATTCTGTGTGTGATACCTGGATGTTTTGCCTTCAGAGGCAAAAGTAGGAAGAGGGGCGTTGAAGGGGCATGGCTTGTGGATCGCCCCCATGGGGCCGTGGGGTACTCCTTCGGTTCACAGGGGAATTGTCACGGTGGCTGACCCGGTCCGTGACCTTGGGATGTCCGTGTAAAAGGGAAAGGTCTTTAAAGGGATAAAGTTTGTATTCGTGACACCACCTGTGGTATTCGGTCAGGGTGACCGACGCTGCTTTAAGGGGTCCGCTGGGGTGATGTTATGGCAGCTAGATGGTATACCTTCCCACAAGTTAAGTACAGTATGTCCCCAGGGCTTCCCGGTGTGTAGATGGTGGATGGTGAGAAGCACAGAGAAGAACGAGGACACAAGGTTGCAGTCTGTTTACCTTTTACTGAAGACTTCAGCATCCACAGTCCAGAGCACCAGATCACAGGGCAGGCAGAGTCCGGCCGGTTTGGAGGCAAGTCCAGAATCCCCTTGTCCAGGTGGAAATCAGTACTCTTCCCTTGGGCTGCAGTGGTGTAGTCCCTTACTGCCTATGGCTTTACATAACGGTCTCACAGATGTGGTGTCTTTCTCTCTGTCCCCCATATAGGATAGGACATGACTGGTGGCTTGAGGCTGTTTATAGGGACTCTAGCACACCCCGGCCTCCGAGGGGTGCCACCGTGCCTCCTGGGTGTAGGGCGGACAGGTAACTTGCAATTAGCTGTCCTTACTCTCTCGGTGTTCCGGCTACCGGGATCCTGCGCCTCAGAAGGAGGCAGCCTGTGTAGGGCTGGTCCCCTTCTGGTATCCTCTCCTTTGCTGCAACTTCCTTCACGCTCGCTGCAATACAATTTTGCCTTCTGAATGTCTCTTTCTGGGAGCTGCAGCTCTGAGGGCATGCACAGCTCCTTTAGCCTTCCATCCTCCTCAAACTTTGGTCTGTAACTCACTAACTTTCCCTACAGACTACCAGTTATATATATATATATATATATATATATATATATATATATATGTGGGAAGTGACCTAATAAATAGGAGCAGAAGCTCCCCCTGGTGGCCTGGAGTGTGAAATGTGTTGCATGTTTGTGGTACCTGGATGCAGTTATCCTTCTTTGCCTCCAAACATAGCATCACTCTCCCCGAGAGGAAAGCAATACCACTGCGACGACCAGGACCCTGGGTTGCCGCACTTGTAAGACGGGGTTGGGTTACGTGAATGTAACATCCCACAAGGAAGTTTTCAAAAGTTTTAATGTATTCATAGTGACCCATTGATTTCTAAATAAAAATAAATAGTGATCTATATAATAAGGCCCATGACTTGTATTTGGTGGGGGAAGAGAATACTAATTGGAGCCAGTGCATTACGTTCACTTATGTGAAATAGAAGGTGCCATATTGTAAACCAGATTTGCTTTGCATAATGTTTAGTGGGTAATCCTGGACTTTGGGTGTTTTTTGGCTATGAGGCTAAGAACTTACTGACTTATTTGTGCTAGCTATCTGCTCATTCTGCCCAGAGACGATCTCTGTAGCATCAGGCAGCGATTCTGCTACTACATTTAACCTTATGTCAACAGAGCAACTCTTTCTCTTCAGGTCTGCTCTGTCAATGGGGTGTCACTGCTGACGTCATTCTGATTGACACCCAGATTCTCGCTGTTAGGCAGTGAGGAGCCAGCTGTCAAACAGCATGATATTGACAGTGATTCCCCGTCAGCAGAGCAGAATGGAAGAGAAGAAACTGCTCTGTCAATACGAATTCATCGGAAGCAGGCCGAACTGGCAGCAGGAACAGACTGCCACAGGGAAGAATAAGCAGATAGTTAGCAACTACCTGCTGTTACGTTTTTAGTCCCATAACCAAAAATACCCCAACGTACTAGACAACCTCTTTAAATGGCTACGTTTTAGTGAAAGTTTCTAGCTACGATGCAGCGACTAATAGGCAGTAGATGAGGAGGAACCAGAAATAAATTCAGGCCATATATTTTGGGTCTGGCCAGCATAGTAGTACTATCCAGTAGTACAGCAGTATATCGAGGACGTGCACAACTCTATAAGTGCTGGAAAAACCATTCTTTAGAATAAGGACGGGGCAAGTTCTCTTTGTGTCCTAAACTACAACCAGTGAAAAGCTATTTTTTCACTAGCGCCATAATGGAAAGTGCCTATCGGACCTCAACATCTACACCATTTTCAGCAGACAAAGTGGACAATGATTGGTGCCAAGACATTTTAGTCTATACCCCTCTTTCCTCCATAGCTGCCCTAGTTGACCAATAACTTCATCTTCCCGTTGTCCTGGCATTACCTCTTCATCACTTCATATACTGTATTTTTGGCTGATTTCATCTATAAAGTCAGCTCATTAATCAGATTTAATCATAGAGTATATTACAATACTGAGTTTATTTAGACAGGACTGTATTATAGTGAAAGCATAGGTAGCACATGGGCTGTGGCCTCCACCATGTTCTGAGGATCTAGAGTCATTCTTCTAGAACACAGTATATGTGTTCTGCATGGAGTACTCTATTATAGGTGTTCAAGCCCTCGGGAAAATGGAGGTTCCTTAATTGCTGTTTGGCGATATTATCTAGTGGAGAATAGATGGAGAGCTAGTCATATGTGGTTTGGAATCACTCTTCATGTGAATCATTGGCTCAGCTTTCTACATACATCCCACTGATTTCAATGGACAAGACAAGGTATTTTTGCCCAGAGGCCTCCATCAACTTCAATCTAGCCTTGCGGTTAGACTAAAAATCTTGATACTTATTAGATAAAAGTCATTTCAACCTGCTGATTTCAGTGGGATAGTCTGGACAGCTAATGTCTGTGTGTGAGCCTATAGAGATTGCTGTTCGGCTCACAAGTTTCTAATGTGTAGGATGGCTTTTAAGCTGGCCATAAACATTAGACAGGTGTTGGTTGAACAGCTGACCGCTATCTCTCTTGACTCTTACATACACACAACTTAGCCGACCTCAAGCAGAAGCTCTTCTCCATGCCTAACAAAAGGATCTGTCATTGGAATTCAACTAGCTGAATGCTTCTCTCCAGCATCCATCATCTGTCGGGGAAGAGTTGGGACTAGAGATGATTGGACCTTTTGAAATTTTAATTTGCTGACTTATCTGAATTTCCCCCCAAAATTTGACTTGCGGCGAATCGAAGAACTAGAAATCTTTAAATTGCTTGGAAAATACATATGCGGAAGAGGAAATGGAGCGCCCCCAGACACAGGGCCCAGGTTACTCGGTACCGGTACTCTCTGTCTCAGTTCTGGGGCTGTCACGGTGGCTGGACCCGGTCCGTGACCCTGCTAAGGGGCGTCCAATAAAAGGGGTGATGGTAGTTTGTTAAGGTTTCGTGACGTCACCTGTGGTGTTCGGTCAGGGTGACCGACGCTGCTTAGGGGTCCGCTGGGGTGATGGAATAGCAGCTAGATGGTATACCTTCCCACAGGCGAAGTGTGTCCCCAGGGCTTCCCGATAATGTAGATGGTGATGATGTGAGGTGCAGTCAATAACGAGGACACAAGGTTGCAGTCTCTTTACCTCTTTACTGGTGACTTCAGGATCCTCAATCCAGAGCACGGTTAACAGGGCTGTCTGAGACCGGCCGGTCCGAAGGCACTTCCAGAGTTCCCTTTGCAGGTGGATATCGTGGCCTACCACTAGCATCTTTGTGTTGTAGTGCTTCCCTGCTGAGCATTCGGGATAGTCCTCACAACTTCTGTTCTCGTTCATTCCAGTTCTTTCAAGTTCTTTCTATTCTCCGTCACCCATGTTTGTTATGGCTAGGACGCACCCGTTTGATGGGAAGGCTCGGAGCTCTTCCGGGACCCTAGAGATGCCCCTATCCACGCGTTGCCCCCTATGTCTGCTTAGGTGATGTAAGGTAGACAGCCAACCTATAATTAACTGTCCTGCGGTATTTGAAGTAAGGCATAAAGTCAGTTACTTCCTCGGTGTTCCGGGCACCGGCTACACGCTTCAGTAGGATGTTGCCGTTCTCCGGGCACGACTCCTACTGGCTCTCCTTTGTGCTCTGATCTCGTTTCTCACTGTCCACAATATCCTTCGCTTCGTGTCCTTTCTTTGGATGCCGCTGCAGGGTAGCGCAGGCGCGGCTCCGTAACGTTCTATCCTTGTCGCTAGGTGCCTGCCAGGTTCCCACACCTGACAGGGACCCCCCTGAATCTTCCCCCGCAACACCCCCTGCCACGGGATGTTGCCTGGACAAAACCCAGTCAGCTTCTTCCTAACTGCTTATCCAACCCCTAGTTTTACCAGTGTGAGGAGTGGCCTAATAAATAAAACCCTTTGCTCCCCCTAGTGGCCGGAGTGTGAAGTATAATGTGTGCTGGTGATACCTGGTCAGATGAACTCCTTTAGTGCCATCAGACGTACCATCACTCCCCTTAGTGGCAGAGCGATACTACTGCAACGACCAGGTCTCTGGGGCGCTGCAGATACACTCTACAGGACAGAGAGAGGACCCTGATGACCATAAGAGCTTACACTCTACAAAAGAAAGAGAGAGAGAGAAGACCCTGCTGACCATAAGAGCTTACACTCTACAGGAAAGGATCCCGCTGACCATAAGAGTTTATGTGGCACCCCAGGAGATCAGGTACCACAGTAGTGCTATGTCTGGAGACAGGTGAGATTCCCTTTGGTAGGTTATCACACACACAACACCTTCCAAATCCAGGCCAGGAGAGAGAGAGCTCAAAACCCTGTTTTAGGGCAGCTTCCCTGGATAAAGATCCTGGTTTGGAGGAGGAGCTAGTTTAGTTTGGAGAGATAGTCTGTGTGCGAGGACAGATAGGGATGGAGCAGAGTGGAGATACAGGACTCCAGGAGGGGACTAGAAGGCCTCCACTGAGTCAGAGCGAAGAGAATCCGGGAGCCCGAGGCTTATGTGGATTATAATACACAGAGCAGAACCAGAGGGCATTGAATTACATGGACTTTGCCCATATTTACCTGTGGCACAGCAGCACCCTGGAGCCTGGAGTCATCGTGAAAGGACCCCAGTAGGCACAGCTCAAGCTGCCTGCCATACAGGTACCTGTCCCAGGACAGGAAAATGAATAAGGACCTTGTTTAAGACACTTAGTGTCAGCAGGGACCTCAGAGACATTGAGCGCATAGTGGAAGGCTCCTACCTGACCTGCTAAGTGGATTCCACTTGTCTCTGGACTACCCGGACTTCTACTTCACCTGTTGCTGCTGCCCTGGACTGTGGCCTCTCACCCACAAGTAAACCAGGTAAAGACTTATCATTTGTCTCCTCCATTTATTCACCAGGTACACCATCTACGCCACACACCATAGGACCCCTGGGGACCCCGTTTCACCAGTGGGAAGTATAACATCTAGGCTGCCACAACATACCCCAGGGGACCCCTCTAATGCAGCGTCAGTCCCCCTATTGACCGAACTCCACAGTTGGTGCAGCGCCTCAGGGTCCTGGCCGTTGCCGTAATATAATTCTCCTCTAGGGGGGAGTGGTGTTACGTTAGGAGGCAAAGAAGGACAACTGAATCCAGGTATCACAAACATGCAACACATTTCACACTCCAGGTTACCTGGGGGAGCTCTGCTCCTATTTATTAGGGCACTCCTCACACTTAGGTAAAAACTGGTGACCTGGAGCGAAAGTTAGTTAGTTGCTGGCTTCGCTTCGCTCAGGTAGTTGGTCCCTGGCAGGGGTGGGATCCTGTCAGAGATCGAGACAGAAGGACACGGAGCTGTGTATGCCCTGAGAGCTGCAGCTTCTAGAAAAAGACACTGAAGGAGAACTGTATTACAGGGAGGATGAAAAAAGTCGTAGCAAAGTAGTGGATACCTGGAGGGGAACAGCCCTACACAGGCTGCCTCCTTCTGAGGCGCATGATCCTGGTAGCTGGAACACTGAGGGAGCAACGATCCTTTATGCCTTGCTCCAGAGACTGGCAGGACAGCTAATTTCACGTTACCTGCCTGCCATAAGTCCAATATAGAAAAATCAGCCGCACTCTTATGGTATATCTTTGCAAAAATGTGATGCCTGCCATATACCCAGGAGGCATCGCGCACTCGCTGTGTGTCAGGCAGTGCAGTGGCAGCCGCCGAGACTGGAGCAGGCAGGTTGAGAGGTGAGGAGTGTTTTTTTTTTGTAACTACAGTATAGCAGTGACTACTGGACTATGGGGCCATTCTTGGGGGGAGGGGGGCTGTGCTGTATACTACATGTCTGTGCTATATGCTACATGGCTGTGTTATATACTACGCGGGCTGTTATATGCTACATGGGCTGTTATATGCAATGTGGGCTGTGCTATATACTACATGGCTGTTCCATATACTACGCGGGCCATGTTATATACTATGTGGCTGTGCTATATACTATATGGGGTGTTATGTGCTACTTGGGCTGTGCTATATACTACATGGCTGTTCTATATACTACGTGGGCCACGTTATTTACTACGTGGGCTGTTATATGCTACATGGCTGTTCTATATACTATGTGGCTGTGTTATATGCTACGTGGGCTGTTATATACTACATGGCTGTGCTATATGCTGCGTGGCTGTTATATTCTACGTGGGCTGTGTTATACACTACATGGCTGTGTTAGATGTGATCATGAATCGTGATATGTGTTAAAGGGGGGGCCCACTGAGACTCTTTCGCCCGGGGCCCTCAAAAACCTGGAGCCGGCCCTGCCATCCACCATCTACACACTGGGAAGCCCTGTGGACATACTTCACCTGTGGGAAGGTATACCATCTAGCTGCCATAATATCACCCCAGCGGATCCCTTAAAGCAGCTTCGGTCACCCTGACCGAATACCACAGGTGGCGTCACAAACATTTCCCCTTTAAAGACCTTTCCCTTTAATACGGACGTCCCAGGGCCACGGACCAGATCAGCCACCGTGACATTACCCCTGTGAACCGAAGGACCCAGTACCGAGTACCCCCTAGCCCTTGGGGGCGATCCAGTGACGTCACGACAAACTTTCAAACTTTGAACATTTAACCCCCTTTAACGTTGATGCCCAGGGCCACGGACCAGGTTGCAGCCACCGTAACATCCCCCCTTTGCGACCGGACCTGGTACCGAGTACCCCACTGCCCTGTGGGCGCATCATTTACACTCTGCAGAAGAGAGAGGGAACCCTGCTGACTATAACGTATCGTTTCTCCTTGCGGAGAGTGACATGTTAAGCATGTCGAGGTAAGGAGACTTAACGACATTGACTGTTAGGATTGCTACTTCCAATAGGTGTACTAGAGTTCTAGTCCTCTTTCTCTCTGAAGAGACAATTTGCACTCTACAGGAGAGAAAGAGAGGACCCTGCTGACCATAAGAGCTTACACTCTACAGGAGAGAGAGAGGGCCCCACTGACCATAAGAGTTTACACTCTACAGAAGAGAGAGGGAACCCTGCTGACCATAAGAGCTTACACTCTACAGGAGAGAGGGAGGACCCCACTGACCATAAGAGCTTACACTCTACAGAAGAGAGAGGACCCTACTGACCATAAGAGCTTACACTCTACAGGAGAGAAAGAAGACCCCACTGACCATAAGAGCTTACACTCTACAGGAGAAAGAGAGGACTCTGCTGACTATAACAGCTTACACTCTACAAGAGAGAACAAGAGGACCTGGCTGACCATAAGAGCTTACACTCTACAGGACAGAGTGGACCCCGCTGAGCATAAGAGCCTACACTCTACAGGAGAGACAGAGAGGACCCCGCTGAGCATAAGAGCTTACACACTGCAGGAGAGAGAAAGACAGGCACCACTGAATATGAATTTACACTCTACTGGCGAGAGAGAGAACAAGGACCCTGCTGGCCATAAGAGCTTATGTGATGCCCCAGGGTCCTGGTCGTCACAGTGGCATTGTTTTCCTCCCAGGGAGAGTGATGTCACGCTTGGAAGCGATGAAGGATATCTTTTACGAGGTAATCACATACACACAACACGTTTATACTCCAGGCCAGAAGGGGGAGCTCTGAACCCGGATTAAGGGGAACTTCCCTTATATATTCTGGCTGGAGAGGAAGTTAGAGAGCAATCTGTCAGAGGACAGAGACAAAGGCAGACAGACATAGAGTGTCAGAAGGTCTGAAGGGGCCATGTATTCAGAGGTACTACAGCTCCTGGAGAGAGGAAACTTAGAAGGAAAGAACAACTTGTGGAAAGTGTGCAGGAGAGAAAAGGCACAGGAGAGTGATGCCAGGGGAGCAGAGCAGTGATTTGGCTACATCCCTGGCTAGCGCAGATTCCGGTAGCCGGAAGACCGTGGTCGTGTCGAACTCTAAGAGGCATAGCTTGAATCGGCAGAACATCTGAACTTTAAGTTACCTGTCCGCCTTTACACCCAGGAGGCACAGTGACATATAGGGCCCGGGTCATGATAGAGACCCTGTAAAAAGGCTCGAGTCACCTGTCATACGGGTTTGTGTCCTAACCTATATGGGTGAACAGAGAAGAACTGTGAGGACTTTATCAGAAGACATACCATATTTTCTGGTGTATAAGACGACTGGGCGTATAAGACGACCCCCAGCTTTTCCATATAAAATATGGAATTTGGGATATACCCGCCATATAAGATGGGGGTCATCTTATACGCCCAGTCATCTTATACGGCGTGTGCGGTGCCTATGGTTCCCATTGTCTGGAGGAGAGGAGACTCTCCTTCAGGCCTTGGGATCCATATTCATGTAAAAAAAAATAAAAATATGGATATACTCACCCTCTGACGGCCCCTGGCTCTCAGCGTTACAAGCGGCAGCCTCCGTTCCTAAGAATGCATTGAGTGTAGGACCTGCAATGACATTGCGGTCACGCGACCACGACGTCATCGCAGGTCCTACGCTCAATGCATTCTTAGGAACGGAGGCTGCCGCTTGTAACGCTGAGAGCCAGGGGCCGTCAGAGGGTGAGTATATCCATATTTTTTATTTTTCTTCTTCATTTTTTACATGAATATGGATCCCAGGGCCAGAAGGAGAGTCTCCTCTCCTTCAGAGCCTGGGAACCAGCAAGGATCGCTCGGAGCGCACGCCGTACCTGGCGTATAAGACGACCCCAGACTTTTGAGACGATTTTCAGGGGTTAAAAAGTCGTCTTATACGCCGGAAAATATGGTAAGCAGTTAGGCACTACAACACCACTGTGGTTTGAGGAAAGTTTTGATCTCCACCTGGTAAAGGGGACTCTGGATTCGCTTCCAAGCCGACGGACCCTGCCTGCCCTGTGATCTGGTGCCCTGGACCATGGTTACCTGAAGCCTACAGTAAATCAGGTAAAAAGACTGCAAACCTGTGTTCTTGTTCTTCACTCCACCTCTCACTATCTTCACCTATACACCGGGAGCCCTGGGGACCTATTTCACCTGTGGGAAGTTATACCATCTAGCTGCCATAACACCACCCCAGAGGACCCCTTTAAGCAGTGTCGGTCCCCACTGACCGAATACCACAGGTAGCGTCACAAACACAAACTTTAATCAATTTCCCTTTTACATGGGCGCCCAGGGCTGCGGATGGGGTCGCCGCCATGACACATCCTTTTAAGTACCGGACCCGGTACCGAATATGCCCGCGGCCCTGGCGGGCGACTCACACTTTACATGAGAGACTTATCCAGTGACTCTCGAGATGGATTGTGACTCTGCTGTACAAACTGTGCTCCACTGGGAAACGCTGGTCTGTGATGACCCAGGTACTGACCCCCACTGCACAAGGTATGCTAATCCGTAAGATGTCATAGCCGCAGGGCATTACTGGGAGGCCGAGAGGCCAACCAAAATGACGTTAGCCTGCTCTGTGATGCTTCATCAGTGTGAGAAATGGTGCCAGGCAAATGTATTTTTTTCATGAACAGCAAATAGAATCACACAATATTTTAATTTGCAAGAAACCACGAATTTCAGAAAGTTTGACTTAAACTCAATTCTCCAAGGATCCATCCAATCATCTCTAGTTGAGACACCTTAAATGTTTGTTCCATGCCGACAAAATCAACGTGTTTGGCCAACTGATATGTAATGAGTATTGTGGCCTTTACGTTTTGCTCTGTATTACGGTTTTCCGATAACTCCACCAGGATACAAGAGTGATGAAGCGCTGAGCTCTCTGCCATTTCCTTGCATCTACTTCTGTGTTTTTCTCTGGCCATCTGTTCCCAATTTGTGTCTGCAATGACATACAATCCCTCCAGCTCTGTTCAGCACAATTTGGCTATGCTTTACAATTCCATACCCAGCACACTTCATAGCTTTTTTTTAATTTCCCTGCAGTTTTTTTCTCCACCCGTTCCCCCTTCTGCCACCTTTTTAATAGCTATTTTACTACAGCTACAGGTAATATGCTGGTGGATGACATCACAACCTAAGGAACGTAGAAAAGAAAGAAAGTCGTTATACATAAAAAAAGAATGGAAAATCTGGGACTTCAACTTTTTAAAGAGAAAAAGACCAAATCTGACGAATGGAAAGAACATAGATAGTGATCAGTAATCTCACAAGTAATAACCTTACATGGAGGTTCGACTTTTTCTACTGAAGGGGGTGCTATCCAAGGTATTTAACCCCCCAAATATTAATTGTATAGTAATATTATTTCGACTTTTTTGCTACTGATAGAAGATTTCTTTGTGTAATGGACTGTTATTTCATCGTAATATGATGATACACTACAGTTGTGCTCAAAAGTTTACATACCCGGCAGAATTTTTGCCTTCTTGGCCTTTTTTCAGACAATAAGTATGATAACACCAAAACTTTTTGTCCACTCATGGTTACTGGTTGGGTGAAGCCATTTATTGTCAAACTACTGGGTTTTCTCTTTTTAAATCATAATGACAACCTAAAACATCCAAATGACCCTGATCAAAAGTTTACATACCCCATTACTTAATACCGTGTTTTGCCCCCTCTAACATCAATGACAGCTTGATGACTTTTGTGGTAGTTGTGGATGAAGTTCTTTATTTTCTCAGATGGTAAAGCTGCCCACTTCTTCTTGGCAAAAAGCCTCCAGTTCCTGTAAATTCCTGGGCTGTCTAGCATGAACTGCGTGCTTGAGATCTCCTCAAAGTGACTCAATGATATTGAGGTCAGGAGACTGAGATGGCCACTCCAGAACCTTCTCTTTATTCTGCTGTAGCCAATGACAGGTTGACTTGGCCATGAGTTTTGGATCGTTGTCATGTTGGAATGTCTAAGTACGTCCCATGCGCAGCTTCCGGGCTGATAAGTGAAAATTTGCCTCCAATATTTGCAGATAACGTGCTGCATTCATCTTTCCTTCAACTTTGACCAGTTTTCCTGTGCCTTTGTAGCTCACACATCCCCAAATCATCAGCGATCCACCTCCGTGCTTTACAGTAGGAATGGTGTTCCTTTGGTGTTGACCTCACTCCAAATGTAACGTTTATGGTTGTGGCCGAAAAGTTAAATTTTGGTCTCATCACTCCAAATTACCTTGCTCCAGAAGTTTTGAGGCTTGTCTCTGTGCTGTTTTGCGTATTGTAGGTTAAATACTTTGTGGTATTTGCGCAGTCATGTCTTTCTTCTGGTGACTCAACCATGCAGCGCATTTTTCTTCAAGTGCCTCCTTATTGTGCATCTTGAAACAGCCACACTGCTAGTTTTCAGAGAGTCCTGTATTTCTGCTGATATTATATGTGAGTTTTTCTTTTGCATCCCAAACAATTTTCCTGGCAGTTGTGGAGGAAATTTTTGTTGGTCTACCTGACTGTGGTTTTGTTTTTACAGAGCCCCTGATTTTCCATTTGTTAATCACAGTTTGAACGTTGCTGACTGGCATTATCAATTCCTTGGATATCTTTTTGTATCCATTTCCTGTTTTATACAGTTCAACTACCTTTTCCCATAGATCCATTGACAATTCTTTTGTTTTCCCCATGACTCACAATCCAGAAACATTAGTGGCTGGATGAAAGATGCAAGAGTCTGTCTGGATCCAAGAAACTCACTCAGCTTGTATGCACACACTAATTACAACCAAACAGGTCACAGGTGAGGATGTTACCTCTGGTAGTCAGTCAAACCCATTTGTATCCACTTCTGTGCATCTTATCAGGCCAATCAGGGTATGTGAACTTTTGAACACGGTCATTTGGATGTTTTGGGTTGTCATTATGATTTAAAAAGAGAAAACACAGAAGTTTGACAATAAATGGCTTCACCCAACCACTAACTATGAGTGGAGAAAAAGTTTTGGTGTTAGCATTCATATTCTCTGAAAAAAGGCCAAGAAAGCAAAAATTCTGCTGGGGGTATGTAAACTTTTGAGCACAACTGTATATCGACAAAAGTATTAGGACACCTCCATATTATACCTACAGGAGCATTTATGATATCCCATTCTAAATCCAACAGCTTCCACTAGTTTGGACAAGCGTTCTACAAATTTTTCAGACACCACACTCCTCCAACCATCCCTTTATAGAGATTGCTTTGTAAACTGGGGCACAGTTCCCACAAAGTTGGAAGCTACAATTGTCCAAAACGTCATGTATGCAGAAACATTAAGATTTCACTTCACTTGGATCTAAGGGTCTGAGGCCGGCTCCTGAAAAATTACATCACAACTTTATCCCTGTACCACCAAGCTTTTCAGAAGACACAATACAGTGAGGTACGTAACGTTCTCCTGGAATTTGCCAGACTTAGTCTTGACTCTTCACCATCAGACTGCCACACAGAGATATGTGGTCCCCTGGAAACTTTTCTATTGCTCCAGAGTCCAGTATTTTACACCACTCTAAATGATGCATTGTTCTAGGTGATGTAAGGCTTCTATACAGCTGCTCAACCATGGAAAGCCGTGCCGTGAAGCTCAAGGTGGAGACACAGTTTTTGTGCTGATGTTATTACTAGAGAAGGTGGGGATTCTTCAGTTATGTAGAGTTTTCTGTCCTCTGCTCCTCAGCACTCGGCCCCCCGCTTTGTAACGTTATGTGATCTCCACTTCATGGCTGAGTTGCTGCTATTCTGTCCACTTTAGGATTTAAGAGGGAAGAAATTCCATGAACAGACTTGTTATACCGGTGGCTCCTATTACAAGACCGGGATGGTATCAGTGAGCTCTTTGTCATCAGCTGTTCGGTCACACGTTAGTAAAAACAGACGGTATGACGTTGGTCCAAGTGTTATACACCGTGGATGAGTGGCCAGATGTTACACTCCAGAGGGAATGGAACCGGTTGTTATACACTAGAGGTAATGGGACCTTTGTGAGAATCCTGAATTCAGTTATTAAAGTGAACCTAACAGCTGATACATGCTGCCCATTCCACGAGTAGCAGGTATCAGGTACTGGCTGTATGACCTTTGGTTTCAACACTGTATAGCACTGGTATGGAAGCATTGTTTGGCCAGTATAATTAGGCCCCTTACTGCATTAAACCTGAGAATAATAATTCTCATTAAAGCATATTGAAAATTTTTGGTGGTAGAATTTCAAATTACCCCTTTTACAGAACAGGATATTTACTAAGGAAAAATTAAGTGGTACGGCGTCAGGAATAGCAAAGCAAGTATTGTGCCTTCTAAAAGGTCTAGTACTTGGGAAAGACAAGTCCACCTACTGATTTTCAACTGATCGCTCCTTTTTTTCTGAAATTATTTTGACACTACAGCCAATGAGACTTACGTTTCTTAAAGGTAGAGCCCTAGCATGCTCAAGCTCTTCCATTTCAGACTCCATCTATATGTGTCTAAACCAAACATCGTTTGAGTGCAAGTATCAAAGTCTTGGAGGGATCAGATTATGATAACTGGTAAATTCATGCGTTTGGCAAGAATGGGCCCCTGTCACAACACTGTTGTCGGAATACCCGAGGCCAGGATCTCCTTCCCTGTCCCTAACACTAGGGACGCTCTAGCAATCCCTGCTCACCGATTACTTCTGATGGTGGAAACGCCACATACCTTGCTGATCTCCTGAATCAGCCCTATATCTGTCCGTCTCCCTCACTCAGGGAAGTTGGGAGTAATAATAGATGTATATACGCAAACCAGACTAACAAGGGAGGAGGTAAAGGGATAAATTAAAATACCAAACATCAAATATGCTCTCATAGACAACAGTGAGGAACACTGGGGAGAAAAAGGAGGAAAAAACAAAATAAGAGAGGATGAGGAATCGCACACTGCAGAAACACCAAGCAACAATCACAGATGAACATTCCAAACGCCTCTACCAACAACAGACACCTCCACTCCAGGCTGTACAAGACTAACACTGGCAATCCAAATTGTCAGCGGTGAGTATATATAGAAAAGGGGATTTTCACCCCTGGACGAAGCTTTCCATAGCGAAACGCGCGTCGGGTGTGGTGGGTCCCTGGCTGTTGGCTTGTATTAGGTAAATATACCCCATGGTTACACTTTGGTTTTCATAGTGATATGTTCCAGTACTGCGAGCGGGTGTGCTCTGGAACCTTGTTTATTTGTGACTTTATATATATTAGTGTTTTTTTCCACATTATTATTATTATACTTGTGCACTTTATATTTATGGTGCTTGACCACTACCGTCTGCAGTTTGGATTAATTGATCAGTGAGAAAAATATATATACAATTATCCAATGTGTTTAGAGCTTATTTAGTAATACACTTTGTTTGTGATACTGATTAATACTATTCTGGGATGCATCAGATGTTAATTTAGCCACCTTTTCAGCCATACCCACCGGTCGTTTCCTGTACTTGATGTTTTCTCTCCCCTATTGATAAATGTAGTATTTTATGTGTTTTTATTGATGATGGTATTGGTATAAATAAAGTTTACATTATTTTAACCAGTTTTCTAAGCGTCAACTTTGGTGAGAAGAATAAAACAGGGTATTGTCTAATATTGAACAGCTGAGATCATCCTCGCAGGGAGGCTTCAGAGACTCTAAGCTGAACAGTTTAATCACTGCACATCTAACAGAAACCTGCACCATTTAATATGAAGGGAAAGTGCTTCTAATCAGTGCAGGTGTAAGAAGAAGAACCAGACCGGGGTACCTCTCTTGCGCCGGGTCCGGAACTGTCGGGGCTGTCTCCTCTGTTGTCCGGGGAAAAGCTTAGGGAACCGGACCAACCTTTGCACTGGTCAGCAGGGGGCATGGCTAAGCGGAAAAAGGGAGAGCACATGCGGAAGCAGTCAGACTTGGCGGGAATGCATAGTGCGCAGCAAGGAGAACGCAGTGCTCCTTCCCTCGAGCACCACAGCAGTGTAGGCCCGTGCCGCAGCGTTCCCACTCGTATTCACAGAGACTGTGACCAGAGACGTGCTGAGTGCCCGTTGGCTCCCACAAAGCAAGGTGCCAAACGCTCCGGGTCCGTGAGTACCTCGCGCATACCGCTTAAGAAAGACTGGGGGTTCTACCGCGAACTGTACGCTTACCCCCGATTCATGTCTGTCAAGCCATGTTAGACTCTGGCATCTCTGTGAACTGTGCTACGCTCCCTTTGCTGGATCCCAGACCAAATAGCCTACAAAAGACACGAGAGTCTAATTGTCAAAGCCAGGACTGTGCACATCGACGTCACCAGGACTACACCGGACTACATGCTAACCGTTGTTGGCGCCATCCCCTATTCTGTGAACGTTACATACTAGACATCGTCAGGACCAGATAAGTCAAACATTGAGCCCTTTTGTTATTGCAGTACCTTGCATTTTCCCCCAAACTGCATAACCTTTATCCCTTAATACCTCTGTTTCACCACCTTCCTCCCTGTGTGGAGTATATACCTACTAGTAGTAAATACATTAACCCTTGCTCTGCCTCCTGTCCGTTACTGCATCCCGCAACCTGCTCACACAGGAATACGAGAACTCAGACACCGCAGTCTTCTGGCCCCTCTCTGTCATGGTAAACCTGTGTGTTGTGAATTCTGTGGCAGAGTTCACTCCTGTGGTCACAAGTGGTACTTCGGCTGATTCTCTCTGGGATCTTCCGTTTGTGGAGGAAAGTGGTACTGCAGCTTCTGAGTTTCCTCCCTCAGGTGATCTGGTGAGCTCGTTAGCTTCTTCTCTACTTAACTCCACCTGATGCTTTGATCTATGCTTCCTGTCAATGTTTCAGTGTGGGACTTGTTTTTTCCCTGGATCATTCCTGTGGCCTGCTGCTCTGCAAAGCTAAGTTTTGCTTATGTTATTTTGTTGCTATTTTTCTGTCCAGCTTGCTTTATTGGTTTTTCTCGCCTGCTGGAAGCTCTGAGACGCAGAGGGACCACCTCCGTACCGTTAGTCGGTGCGGAGGGTCTTTTTGTCCCCTCTGCGTGGTTTTTTATAGGTTTTTGTGCTGACCGCAAAGTTATCTTCCCTATCCTCGTTCTGTTCAGCTAGTCGGGCCTCACTTTGCTAAATCTGTTTCATCTCTATGTTTGTGTTTTCATCTTACTCACAGTCATTATATGTGGGGGGCTGCCTTTTCCTTTGGGGAATTTCTCTGAGGCAAGGTAGGCTTATTTTTCTATCTTCAGGATTAGCTAGTTTCTCAGGCTGTGACGAGGCGCCTAGGTTCTGGTCAGGAGCGCTCCACGGCTACCTTTAGTGTGGTTTGATAGGCTTAGGGATTGCGGTCTGCAGAGTTCCCACGTCTCAGAGCTCGTTCTATTATTTTGGGTTATTGTCAGTTCACTGTATGTGCTCTGACCTCCATGTCCATTGTGATTCTGAATTGCCTTTCATAACACCTGTGACAGCCTCATTGGTCACTTTCAGAAAATATAAAAGGCCATTATATGTACCTTTTAGAGAACCAGGCATGAATGTTGAGTATGCCATTGATCCTGAATGTTCTTCTGACCTCATGGAACTCCACGACTAATCACGTGTACCATACTTATTCCATACCCCTGTACAGGTGCACCATTGACGACTATCTTGAAAGCACTCTGTGCCAAGTATCTCCTGAAAGCACTGTTGGCACAAGACACACATGCTAAGTATCCGGTCATGTCACATTTGTCTTGTGCTAAACATAACCTCTCAAAATTTGAGTCTCTAAATGACAGAAAACCTTTCTAGAATAGGAACATGGAGTATCATATGGACCAATACTCAGTTGATGGATTCATGGAATTTCCCCTTCCCCTTTGAGCGCATGTGTATTTTCAGTGAAATGGTTCCCTTCTATGGTGCCATATTGTGCCTTACAATTAATGCTAATATTTCTGCTAATATGGCATTCAATGTAATATTTGATATGCCAAAACAAAAAAAACATTGCATGCTGGTAAATATAGTCAGAGGCAGTATAGTGTGGATTCATAGACCTCTATACATTGCGAATTATGGCTCAATGCCATTTATAGCACCAGGCCTTAAATGCCCAAAACTGTGCCAGTGGAAAATAAATCATTATGTACTCGTTAATAAAAGAGGTAATGTGCAACATATGGTTTATCAATTCCGAGTCCTTTCTCCTGCATAACCACAGCCAGAAAATGGGAAGAAGTGACCACAATAGTCAAACTATTCCTAAAATGTGGCAAGATGGAAAAATTCTAAGATGATGGACTATGAAATACGAAGTATCTGACTTGTCCTCATCCAGACACAAGCAGGTCCATGAAGCAATAGGAAAGTAATGAAATTCAATGACATGATGGTGAACGTTTTCCTGAATGCAAAAACAAATGTTCAGTTGATCTCCTTCACAGGCAGAAATAAAACAGCGAGAGCGTCTACATATTACATAGGAACAATTCTCCTTTCTACAAAGCACAGACGAGAGATTGCCCTTTTTTAAGGGTTATTTTCGGTACCCTGCAGTGGGTTGTGTACAATTAGTGGCAGGTTGTTTTCTGGTTGATTTATTTTCATTGTCCATTTATCCAGTTTATTACAATTATGGAATACTAGATGGTGGCCCGATTCTAACGCATCGGGTATTCTAGAATATGCATGTCCACGTAGTATATTGCACAGTCCACGTAGTATATTGCCCAGTCACATAGTATATTGCCCAGTCACGTAGTATATTGCCCAGTCACGCAGTATATTGCCCAGCCACGTAGTATATTGCCCAGCCACGTAGTATATTGCCCAGCCACATAGTATATTGCCCAGCTACGTAGTATATTGCCCAGTCACGTAGTATATTGCCCAGTCACGTAGTATATTGCCCAGTCACGTAGTATATTGCCCAGTCACGCAGTATATTGCCCAGCCACGTAGTATATTGCCCAGCCACGTAGTATATTGCCCAGCAACATTGTATATTGCCCAGCTACGTAGTATATTGCCCAGTCACGTAGTATATTGCCCAGTCACATAGTATATTGCCCAGCCACATAGTATATTGCCCAGCTACGTAGTATATTGCCCAGCCACGTAGTATATTGCCCAGCCACGTAGTATATTGCCCAGTCACGTAGTATATTGCCCAACCACGTAGTATATTGCCCAGCCACATAGTATATTGCCCAGCTACGTAGTATATTGCCCAGCCACGTAGTATATTGCCCAGCCACATAGTATATTGCCCAGTCACGTAGTATATTGCCCAGCCACGTAGTATATTGCACAGCCACGTAGTATATTGCCCAGTCACGTAGTATATTGCCCAGTCACGTAGTATATTGCCCAGCCACATAGTATATTGCCCAGCTACGTAGTATATTGCACAGCGACGTAGTATACAGCACAGAGCCACGTAGTATACAGCACAGACACGTAGTATATTGCCCAGCCACATAGTATATTGCCCAGTCACGTAGTATATTGCCCAGCCACGTAGTATATTGCCCAGCCACATAGTATATTGCCCAGTCACGTAGTATATTGCCCAGCCACATAGTATATTGCCCAGTCACGTAGTATATTGCCCAGCCACGTAGTATATTGCACAGCCACGTAGTATATTGCCCAGTCACGTAGTATATTGCCCAGTGACGTAGTATATTGCCCAGTCACGTAGTATATTGCCCAGCTACGTAGTATATTGCACAGCGACGTAGTATACAGCACAGAGCCACGTAGTATACAGCACAGACACGTAGTATATTGCCCAGCCACATAGTATATTGCCCAGTCACGTAGTATATTGCCCAGCGACGTAGTATATTGCCCAGCCACATAGTATATTGCCCAGTCACATAGTATATTGCCCAGCCACGTAGTATATTGCCCAGTCACGTAGTATATTGCCCAGTCACGTAGTATATTGCCCAGTCACGTAGTATATTGCCCAACCACGTAGTATATTGCCCAGCCACATAGTATATTGCCCAGCCACATAGTATATTGCCCAGTCACGTAGTATATTGCCCAGCCACATAGTATATTGCACAGCCACGTAGTATATTTCCCAGTCACGTAGTATATTGCCCAGTCACATAGTATATTGCCCAACCACATAGTATATTGCCCAGCCACGTAGTATATTGCCCAGCCACGTAGTATATTGCCCAGCCACGTAGTATATTGCCCAGTCATATATATTGCCCAGTCACATAGTATATTACCCAGCCACGTAGTATATTGCCCAGCTACGTAGTATATTGCCCAGCCACGTAGTATATTGCCCAGTCACGTAGTATATTGCCCAGTCACATAGTATATTGCCCAATGATGTAGTATATTGCCCAGCCACATAGTATATTGCCCAGCTACGTAGTATATTGCACAGCGACGTAGTATATAGCACAGAGTCACGTAGTATACAGCACAGACACGTAGTATATTGCCCAGCCACATAATATATTGCCCAGTCAAGTAGTATATTGCCCAGTCATGTATATTGCCCAGTCACGTAGTATATTGCCCAGCCACGTAGTATATTGCCCAGCTATGTAGTATATTGCCCAGCCACGTAGTATATTGCCCAGTCACATAGTATATTGCCCAGTGACGTAGTATATTGCCCAGCCACATAGTATATTGCCCAGCTACGTAGTATATTGCACAGCGACGTAGTATACAGCACAGAGCCACGTAGTATACAGCACAGACACATAGTGTATTGCCCAGCCACATAGTATATTGCCCAGTCACGTAGTATATTGCCCAGTCACGTAGTATATTGCCCAGCGACATAGTATACAGCACAGAGCCACGTAGTATACAGCACAGAGCCACGTAGTATATTGCCCAGTCACGTAGTATATTGTCCAGTCGCGTAGTATATAACACTGCCCACACAGTATATAACAGTGGCCACGTAATATCTAGCACAGCCCATGGAGTATATCACACAGCCCACATAGTATATAACACTGCCTATGTAGTATACAGCACAGAGCCACGCGGTATCTAACACAGCCCACGTAGTATACAGCAGTGGGGCACCATATCCCTGTTAAAAAAATAATTAAAATAAGAAATAGTTATATATTCACCCCTGGGATCCACCGAAGCTCCGGCGATAGGCGCGCGGCTGCCGCCATCTTCCGTTCCCAGGATGCATTGCGAAATTACCCAGATGACTTAGCGGTCTCGCGAGACCGCTAAGTCTTCTAGGTAATTTCGCAATGCATCGCTGGGAACGGAAGATGGTGGCAGGCGCGAGCGGCTCGGCGGACTACGGAGGGTGAGAATAGCAGGTTTTTTGTTTTTTTATTATTTTTAGCATTACATTTTTTTACTATTGATGCCGCATAGGCAGCATCAATAGTAAAAAGTTGGGGACACACAGGGTTAATAGCAGCAGTTACGGAGTGCGTTACCCGCGGCATAACGCGGTCCATTACCGCCAGCATTAACCCTGTGTGAGCGGTGACCGGAGGGGAGTATGCGGGTGCCGGGCACTGACTGCGGGGAGTAAGGAGCGGCCATTTTCTTCCGGACTGTGCCCGTCGCTGATTGGTCGTGGCTGTTTTGCCGCGAGCAATCAGAGACTTGAATTTCCATGACAGACAGAGGCCGCGATCAATGAATATCCGTGGCAGACAGATAAACAGACAGACAGACAGAAGTGACCCTTAGACAATTATTTAGTAGATATATATGTAGGAACATCATTTATTCTCATCATTTTAGCAAAAGTTTTCTTTTTTTCAAGGCTGTGAGCCCAGTAGGACACCAGAAGATCCCAGAAGAACAGCACAGATGACTTCATGGTCCAACTGGTTGCAATGTTTCAGGGTGTTTAGTTTTAGGAGGTCCAAAAGTTGCAGTTATAGCCAGGACCTGATGGCTGTAACAAGTCACTAGGGACCAGAATTGGACAGAGGGAAAGTAGGCAATCGCCAAGACGCCATTGATGACTTCTTGCAAAGTGAAGCATGCATGTTATGGCCTACACATGTAGAACCAGCAAGACGCAGTACCTGAACTGCTAAATGGGGTAGGTGCCAGAGAACTGCAAATAATTGGATTCAGTTTGTCAGGAAACAATTAATTTATTGATTATATGTTTGATAACTACTATGCTAAGCTTCAGGGGCAAGAGCTTTCTGAAAGCTGGAATTGGGCACCAAGATTGTCCTAACCTTTCCAAATACATGTGGTACATGGGTGGCTCTGTAAGGGCCTCATAGGCCTATACCACCTTTGGCACTTAGGAGGCCATAATTATTATCCAATTCCATCCATCCATCCTTTTCACTTTCCATTACTCATACCGATACATGTGGTTGCTAAAGTTGTAAGGTGGTCCTAGTGGTCCAGGAGAAGACAACGTCGTCTGGAGTTGACTTTGGATCCTACCACTAGGGTCTACTTACAGGATATTCAAAAAGAACCTATTTGATGGTGTTGGTGTCTAGTACGTACAGGACACGTACAATTCTACTTGTTCATGTTCTGTATAGATAGAAGGTGGACCCTAAGGGTCCATTTACATTGGCCAATAATTAAGACGTAGTGTCCTAGGAACGCTCATTTCCTAATTATCCACCTGTCTAAAAAGGACTGCGATTACCCGCCGAACATTCAGAAGGCTTGCTCATTGGGCGAAATGATGTTTAAACTTGTTCTCGACAGCACATCGTCCTGTAGAAACATGAAATGCCAAGAACATGATGCTTTATTCGCACACAACGATCATATTAACAATTGTTCTCTACACATGGAATTACAGTCGACCTGTTGGCATGGAATTTGCCAATTTTCCTTCAAACTATCTCCTCTAGTGGATCCCCTCCAAAAAAAAATCATATTTGCCGTTTCTCATGAACATATTCTAGATTTATACCAACAGTAAATGCTGCAGAATAATCTAACCCAGCGAGTCCCCCTTCATTAGACGGCTACGTCTAGTTGGCCACCCATGCTCAGCTTTAGTTCTGCCGGACATTTGGGCCCAGTGTAACAATGATCTCACTGTTTGTTTAGCTTCTCGTGATGCTGCTCCACCCAAGAATTTATTATGTTGGTTCTTTAAATGTGTAGATGTTGGAAAACAAGACGTAAACTGTATCAAGATGATATCATAACACTGGAGCCAATAAAGGCAATTAATAGTGGGTGGGGGACATCTCTCTTTACATATGTTTGACATATTAATATTTCAGACTATGTATGGATGAGAAATCAAGGTCACAGATGGAGGGTTATGCACTTGTGGAAGTTCCTCTTGAGATATTTCGATAACACACCCAGTCGCTGTATAGATCATGTAAAAATGTACAATTCCTAATTTCCTACTACAGAAACACTAGAGCCCCTCTAAGGCTATGTTCACATTTGCGTTGTTGGGCGTTGCATCGGCGATGCAACGCACAACGCATGCAAAAACGCATTGTTTTGTGACGCATGCGTCCATTTTTGGCTTGATTTTGGAGGCAAAAAAAAATGCAACATGCAGCGTCCTCTGCGCCCTGATGCTTGCGCCAAAAATGATGCATGCGTCACACAAAACGCAAGACAACGCATGTCCATGCGCCCCCATGTTAAACATAGGGGCGCATGACGCATGCGTCGCTATGCGTCTCCGAACCTGCGCCCGATGCAACGCAAATGTGAACGTAGCCTTACAAGATGATTTAGGCTCTGTTCACATCAATTCCGCTTGTCTGTTCCATTTTAGTAATGGAAAAAGTGATCTGTTGTGATCATTACGGGGGTCGATTTGGTATCCATTATTTAAAATCAGTAAAAAAAATTCTGTATCAGAAATCTTTCTTTCGTTTAAAAAAAAAATGGAGCCCATAATAATTGGGGTGTGGGGGGTTCATTTTTTTTCCATTGCATAGGTAATGCAGCACATCACTTAATCCGTTGGCCTGTAAAATGAAATTTCCAAACGTACATGTGAACAGAGTATGAAGCTTATTGGATGCAACACAACAAGGTGACCTTCTCCACGTCAAGCTGTTATTACATGATTGCTGTTTTGCGGTCACTATGACGCCGCCGTAAGACGGCTGTAGAGATTAGAATGGCCGCGACTCTACTGACTTGAGCGTGACAGTTGCATAGAAATATATGAAGCTGTCGCGCTCAGGTAGGGAGATCAGCCAGCCAGTCAGTGCACAACATTTTTTAAAGAGTGCTTTTTATTTTTTTTACAAAAGTTGGAAAAGTGGTCGTGGTGTACTCGGAGGGCATCACTAATAACTACTAAGGTATTGCGCACTTCAAGTGTTGGCTGCAGACGTTTCTTCATCAAAATGATGTCTTATACCATTAAAAATAATGCATAAAACCCCTGTATTTTTGCCTAAGTTTTGAGTGCACATTTGATGCACTTTTTTTTTTACCATTCATTTGGAAATTTAGGTATTTTGACCTGCACAACTCCATTAGGAGAGCAGATTTCCTCTACTCTTCCCTGATTCTTATCACCAGGACTCCACCATCGAGCGCTCCTATTTTAGTATTCTAGCAAAAGTGCAGAAATAATTGACATTCTGTAGATTTGAAATCTGCAAAGAAAAAAAATAAGCAGCATGGACATGAGATTTCTGAAATCTCGTTAACTTTGCTAGGACAGTAAAATGCAGAGTTTTTCGCTGCAAACAGGTGCGGGAAAATTGCGAATGTACCCTTAAACAAATATACATCTTGAAACCATGCAGATTTTGCCTAGAGTTTAGGACATGTAAAATGGCCCCAAGTTTATTACGTAGCATTTGCCTTTAAATAAATTTGCCGCAATTTACTCCGGCGATATTTTTTCATGGCAGGAGTAAACAATGCCTCCTGTCTCTTCTGCACATTCTCATTCATTTAAAGGGAATTAGTCACCAGGTTTTTGCCAAATAATCTGTGAGCAGCATAACGTAGGGGCAGATACCCTGATTCCAGTGATGTATCACTGACTGGGCTGCTTGCTGTAGTTTTGATAAAATCACTTTTTTGTCAGCAGATTGTCACTACAGGACTAATAAACCTGATGCGAGGTAGTCCTCCCTATTCATCATCTCTGTGTAACCCCATCACTGATTAGCAGTTTTCTGCCTATGCACAGTGTACAGAGAAAGCTGTCAATCAGGGGTGTGGGTGGGGTTATACAGAGCTCAGCCTTCAAAAGAACTGGTAGATCTGCACCAGATAAATTAGGGATTTTATCAAAACTGCAGCAAGCAGCCCAGTAAGTGACACTTCGTTGGAATCAGGGTCTCTGCCCCACGTCAAGCTATTCTTAGAAGGAGTAACAAAAACCTGGTGCCTGATTCCCTTTATAAAAGGGTAGGCAGACATATACAACCCTACATAGGATGTTCGGAACACAATCATATGAGGATACAGCAGCTGCCACGTTTATGATGGATCATACTGTTGGCATTGTTATGGAGTCCTATGGCTGCCACTGTTTTTTATGTCCTCTTACTGTTCATATAAAGGGTTTTGGCTACTCCTACTATTGCAAAGGACTTGTAATTGCCTTTGTTTTGCGGACATTTTGGCTGGCACAGTTTCGGGCTCCTGTAGCTGTCGCTACCGGGATGGCGTTGATGGCATTTTCATGAGATCCTCTTGGTATCACTGTTATGGGGTCCTGTTGGCTGTCATCTTCTCGGAGGTGGCCTTGGCTGTCGTAGCATGAAGACTGGTATATTCCACTGGTGGTTAACACTTTCGTTACTTAACGTCCAATGAGTGACGGTAATGACAAGTTAATTAACAAATTAATAATGACTGATGATACAAAGGTAATCGTGGTCTCTAACTGGAAATTGTGACAACTTCTTAGAATTGAAGAACTAAGAAGTTTTTGGTAAACTGACTATTAGTCAGATAAATGGTACACCAGGTGCCCTGTTGGTACAGATTTCTCTGCCATTACTTGCTCTTCTGGCTTAGGCTTTCTCTTTTATTTATGTGTCCCTTCCAACAAGACAGGGTTCCTGACTTCTTGGAGTCTCAGCAGTTGGTCATCTCTTGTGGGCATCTTCGATAGCATGGAGTATCTCAAGGAGGCCATCACTTTTGCCTTTGTTCTGATACCGGAGACTCTCTGCTGCTCCAAAAGCTATGATGAAAATCCTTAGTGCCCGAAATGCGTTGGACAACTGTTTCTCTTTTCTTCTGTTTTTTTTTTTTTTTTAAAGAATTAATTAATAAATTAGGTTTATATAATAAATTTTCACTGCGGTTTGTGTGATTCATTCTTATCTAGGAACCAGACCATTCTTCTTCTCTGCCCACCGCTCCCAACCTAATTACCTGGATGTGATTTTTTATTTTTCTTGCTCCCGTCTCTCCTGCTATGACTGTAGTACCTCACACTGAATTCTTTGGAGAAGACAACTTCTTTTCCTTGAGTTCTTCTGGTCCTTCCAAAAATCTATCACTACAATGGAGGGCCTGTGCCTGTTATGGAGGTCTTCTTATCATGATTATCATGAGATCCCATTGCTGCAATTATGAAGTTCCATGTTATCATACTGAATTAATATTTATCGATACCTTGACATGAAAATGGTTGAGAATGTGGGTGGACTTTGTCACCTCCGACACTTGCTCCCCTATTACGGAAAACATGTGAAACGTATTAAATCCCACTATTTGGATTATTATATAAATGGGAGCAGCTGTAAAAGTTGCTTACTTTGTGTCTTATGTCTAAAACTCAGACATCGTTTTTCACTGCTAATCTTTTCTGGAGCCCAAGGACAACATCCTTGTCCAGCTCCCATGCTTTATGGTCTGGGTCATGCGTCACTAAACTGATTAGATGCACTCATCATTTTGGGTTAGGTGAGGTCTTTGTCCTCGTCCAAACCATTGTCATCCAACTCGTTCCATCCAGCGTTAATTTATATGATCAAATCCGCACTATATTTATAGCTAGTTATCCCAACGTGAAGTAATGCTTTACGGAAAACTATCTGGATGTGTCACCATTATTTCCATGTTGGATATGACCAGAGAAGCCTTTTCTTTCTTGTTTGCATGGCTCCGGCTGCCAAAACACCCTGCAGCTTGGAGATGTGCACTGCCAGCAACCGGGAAGAGTTGTACACTCAGACTATAGGCAGGAAACCTTCCTGGGAACAGATGTAGACTGTATACCTTCAAAGTTTCTTCTGTAGGACCCTTAATAAGGAAATCGAGTAAACACCAGATTTGCATTTCAAAGGATCTTTCTTCTGCCCACCAATATGAAATGGTGGGATCTGTATGTCGGGTAAATAAGAAAACTCAGTGAACAGTTAACCCACCAAGTTCTGGAGACACTCAGAATGAGTTGCCTTATAACCATTTTGCCTGAACTTCTCCGTAAGGTTTCAATTAGCTCTAACGTCTATAATTTCTTTTATAGAGATCTCACAGTGAAACGAAATACATGGAAATTACACAATCGGGCCATGTCTTTTTAGGTTAACATGTAAATAGCCACATGGGACCATACGTCACGTGTTTTCTCGGAATATGCCATGGTGTCAGATAGAGTGGAAACTATCCAAGACCTACATGTTGTGTTCTTCTGCAGTCGCTTGGATTGTGATTATTTTCCATTGTTCCTAAAATTTCACTATTATAGAACATAGACCTGAAATATTTATTTAAGATGTTATTCCCATCTACAGGATAGGTGATTATTTACTAATAACTAGAGGTCCCACCACTGGAACGTCTGCTGATCCCAAGAACAAGGCTCTGAAATACAGTCCTATAGACAACAGCGCGTTTTGAAGCCCATTCTTATGATTGGTGAGGACTGGAGTGTCAATGGTGGGACCACAAATCATTAGTAAAGGGGTTGTCTCATGAATACAATCTAGCCCACATTATCTGCTATGGCTTAGGTCCCCCTTCTACTGTCAGAGGCTCAACAGTCATTCCAGACCTATAGTGCGTCACACCTCAACAATTTTATTATGCCAGGCTGGCTAATCAAAAGAAGATCTGGGGAATCCAGTAGGTTGGAGGCGGTTCTCTGGGTTCCCATCCAGTAGCCATGGAATACTGACCTGGCCGTTGAACTAGAGTTGTGCTCATCAATTTGTTCCTCTATAATACCTACCTATTAGGTTTTAGTAAAACCTTTAAAGAACATTGTGACATGTTAAAGAGGCTTAGATGGCACTTGAGTAACAACTTGTGATCACCAGGAGGTGAACTAAGTTGCAGTTTTTTTCCCTCAGAACATGGGCAGTCTTTACAAGGATAGACAGTTTCCTTCTAGATTCTCTTAAAAGACTAATTTAAGGGCTATCTGCCAGTAGGATCAACCCTCTAGCACAGAGATCTTTTCAGCTCCTTTGCATATAAGACATGGATGGTGGGAAACATTCATGAAATCGCAGACATAAAAGGGGTTCTCTACTACTCGTACAACCCCTTCTCAATTAACATGTTTGCCCCCAGTACAATAACAACACTTATACTCACCTCTCGTGCCGACGCTGCTCTGGCGGCACTGGCACTGGCTCTCCTAGGGCTCACGTGACATAACAATCAATGCTGACTTCATTCTTCTTGCCTTTGGACATATCAAACATGAAGAGGAATTGAGTAGACAGTGCAGCTCTGACTTACTCTTGATGTATCTTGACATAACAATGTGTCACGATTAGTGTTGAGCGGGTGTGCTCGTTACTCGAGTTTCTCAGAGCATGATCGGGTGGTCTCTGAGTATTTCGGCGTGCGGCTGTTAGACAGCTTGAATAAATGTGAGGATTGCCTGTTTGTTAGGTAATCCCCACATGTATTCAAGCTGTCTAGCAGCCGCAAATCATGCAGCTGCGTCGATATAAACGAAATCTCCGAACATGCCGAAATACTCGGAGACCACCCAAGCATGCTCGGAGAAACTCAAGTAATGAGTATACTCGCTCATTACTAGTCACAATCCCCGGGAAAGAGAGTGCTGACACTGATGGCATGGCGCTGGCCTTGAGTACAAGTGTTGTAATTATGCTGGGGCAAACATACTGATTGAGAAGGGATTGTCCGAGCTGTTAACAAGTCCTTTAAGGTATCATGTGATTCAACTTTCTATGACCTACATATAGACATCTTAGGAGGGTTGATCCTACTTATAGATGCACTTTAATTACTGGCTTCGTTAATAAGGGGACTGCTCGCCTCTAAATAAATGTGTGTGCCAGTTTTTGGAATAGCAGCTAATAGGCTAAATAATATATCATAGGATCTTCCTCAAGACACAGTGCTACTATCGGGAAAAGACAAGCTCTGTTGATATTGAGAATTACATCCTGATAGTTGTAAGATGGATAGTAATTAAGTTGTCCGCTCCAACTTGTAGAAGATATAAAGACAAAACATTTTTTTAAACCTAAAATTGCGCCCCAATGGTGCCCTAAATATAGACTACTCTACCTACCCCTCATCCAACTCATGTCCACCTCACTGCCATATTGTGCCAAAGTAATACCGAAACCCTTTCTATTGTAACATAATGGAAGCGAGTTCTTCTTCAATGGAATCTTCAAACAGAGGCTGGACAGACATCTGTCTGAGATAGTTTAGTGAATCCTTCATTGAGCAGGGGGTTGGACACGGTGACCCTGAAGGTCCCTTCCAACTGTAACATTCTATGATTCGATGATACATTGGTGATTTGGTGATTTCCCAGTTGACCTTCCACGTTTAACAAATACATATCTCCCGAAAACTTTGTTCCTGGCTTCTATTTGATTCTCCTAAAGAATCAGAGTTGATTTAAGCCATGTAGCTAAGATGGGAATGTTCTCCTTTCGCATTTCTGCAGTAAGATGGTAAGCATTAACATTCAGTACTATGTGGTGGTAAAATATTCAATGTTACTAAAACGGTCTGTGAAAAGCAACTTGTCCTAGCTTTCTCCTAGGAGGATGTGAACGTTCTCTAGAGAAAGGAAAAAAATAAACCTGTGCAGTTATGTAAAATATTATGACTTTTGTATGAGGACTATTTATACCCCGTAGATAAAATGAGTCCTCCGTGTCCCTGTATAGAACCATGGTGTTTATTCTACGGTGCTAAGGATACAAACAGTACCTGGCCAATGGCTGCCGCCATTATGGAGACTGGGTTTACTTTTATTTAACTATTGTCAACTTTGAGAATAACGATAGAAAACAGCCAACTGGTGTATGTAACGTTGATGACAGATGGCGGAGGTAATAATGTGCATAGGTAGTCAGTAATAAAGTTAGACTTATTTCCTATGCCAACTCTGACTTGATTTCTCAGAAGGGAATGATGCAACTTTTTTGGCTCTCTTGATGCCAGAAAACTCCGTCCGCAGCCATTAGTTTGGATCATTATATGTTCTTCGATGCCTTGCCCAGGCATCACATAGAAAGATGAGGCCAGGTTTATTTTAAAGGGATTGTCAGAAAAATAACAGAAGCAATGGATGGGTAAAATTAGAAAATGAGGTATACTTATCAGCTCAAAACTCCATGCGTAGGACACTCCAGTGATCTTGAGTAGGACAAGAAATAATGACTTCATCTCTCATGCCATTGCAGCGCACATTGTGACGCCACGGCACTACCCTACATCTGTCAATTGGGGGACTCCACGGCGCGCAGTAATGCTTGAGGCCTAGATGCCCCAACATCCAGGTCCTGGAGTGAAGAGGCTGGATAGATTCTGCTCAAGGTGGAGAAGGGGAAATAAAAAGGTACTAGACGTCATGCATGGACAGTGAGCTAAGTGTTTTTATATATATATCCTGTTTACTATGCATTGGGTATAACGGACCGCATGACCCACCTGTCGCGGACAGTACACGCATCCAGTATGGTGCAATGCTGGACGTGGATGGCGGTGCCCAGAGGATGAGGTAGCCTGACCACCGACATGCAGGACCTGTGGCACATGACCGCAGGGAGAGGGGCCGAGGAGGGGCCAGCCACGGGAGCTCACGGAAAGCTGAGCGGAACGCAGCGGAGACTAATGGGAAAGGTAAGAAGTGAGGAAGCCAACAAGCGCACACACAGAGGGGTAAACCGGTACAGGCAGAAGTCAGAAAAATGAGCGGGCAATACGGGTACCAAGAGCAGAGACAGAAGGGTAGTCAAGGATCAAGCCGAAGTCAATCAACCATAGAACCAAACAGCACAGTACCAAATCAACAGGCAAGAGCAACGTGGGGGACAGACTTGGTCAGCAACAGGATATAATCTCACACAGCAGGCACAAGCACGCAAATACACCACTGACAACTAACTCAGCCGAGCGCAGGGGTATAACTGTCATGGATTCGAGCTAACCAAGGCTATAAAAAGCCCTCCCAGATCCAGAGAGAGAAGACAATAATTAACCCCTGGCGCATCAGTCCAAAACCTACCATAGGATCATGACACTGGGTTATGGAAAGACCCCAGAGCATGATACGGAATATTCAATTTGCATCCAGTAACTTAGATGTAAATGGACTATTCCTGTAAAATCCGTGTGATTATCTAATCTAAATCTTGGCAGATTGTTTCTGGTCTATTGTTTTGTTTAGTACTGTATTCTGAAACTTCTGTTACTTAGTTTCTGACCTTAGCTCATTTTTTTCACTGTCCGACTTTCTCACGATTCCATCCCTAATGTTGACCTCTTGGTAATGACCATTCCCTGCTAACCCACTCCACCGGCCAGCAGCCACTCTGTGGACGTACTCCACGGGGCCCTGCTTAAGTCTGGAATACTGTTTTGGTGTAAAAGTGTGAAGGCCACAGTTTTCCAGGGACATACTAAATGGAGTGGCTTGTGCAAAGCCTGTTTGTTCAAGCCATATTTAGAGCCATCAGGCTTCCATGACTTGTGAATGGCTACAATCACATTTTAACCCATCCTTGCTTTTATATAAATGAACAGGAGGTGCAGCAGCAAGGCTAGACTAAGGTAAGGGTTTACACTAGCCAACTTGCAGTGTGAAATAACTGCCGATCTACATGGTTCCCAGTTGGTGATCATTTAATAGCCTGTTTGGACAGGCTGACTTCATTTAATATGTGCACAGAACGATCAGTAATAGATCGTTCTGTGTGCATATACTGCCATTCTTGACAGCACAAGTCCTGTAAACAAAAGGAAAATAAGCTGTTGAGAACAATTATTTTTAAGCCATTTTTTTAATTGTAAAGTGCTGCGGAACTATATAAATAAAAATTATTATTATTGCTATTATTAAGCCAGTTAACAATTCATTCCACCTGATGAACGACCTTTTTTATAATTTATTGAGAAATTGGCAGCCTGTTTATACTGCCGATCGAGAAATGATAATCGATCAGTGTAAATCTACCATTAGAGCATGTGATGGACGATTAAAGCATGTCATCATGACTACTGTCTGTGACAAATTGGAAATTTGTATTAAAAAAAATAAAAAAATTGTTTTGCTCCATTTCCAAGACCTGTATCATTTTCATTATGGCTTATTTTCTATTTTGGGGTAGATATGATGTTTTGATTGCTGTTTATTGCATTGTATTGCAATGTTGTAGTGGCCAAAACCCCCCCATCATTCTGGTGCTTTGTTTTTCTTTCTCATTACGCCATTTACCGATCTGATTAATTTATTTTATTTTATATTTTGATAGATCGGACATTTCTGAACACAGCGAAACCAAATATGTGTATTTTTCAAATTGTTTTAACTTTAATGGTGTAAAAGGGGGGTGATTTGAACTTTTGTGGTTTTTTACCTTTATTTTTACCTTTTTTTTACTGTATTTAATCAGGGGTCTTGAATACACAATCCTGTGATCATCAGCATTGCTATATATATAGCTAAAATCATGATCTCCCATGAACGCCGACCATGGGTCGGTGTTCACAGAAGGATCGTAATGACAGGCATGGGGGTCATCACCAGACCCACGCCTGTCATGCCAACCCATCAACGTGACTGGCGCACTGTAGCTGTTAAAGGCACATGATGGCTGATTCAATCAACCATCATGTGCATAGAAATATGCGGGCTCAGAATACGAGCCCGCATCAAAGGGAGGGACACGAGTTTTGACATACATTAACGTCAAAGGTCATGATGGGATTAAAAGTTGAAGGATCAAAGCTTGAAGTAACGAGCCCATAGAAAATGTCCACACATCTGTATAAAAGACAAGATCGTCTCAGCTGATGTATTATGTATTTATTTAGCATCTGTCCACAGTCTAGTATTAAGAATTATAACTAAAATATACCTTAAAAGCAGAATTCACAACAATAATTACATACATTATTAAGTAGATCTCTAATTTCTGACACGTTTTTCTTTTTTTAAGCAAGTACATTAGCCTCATCAGGTCTAAGATTTTTTTTTAATAATGCGTAGGTTATATTGTGATGTCTGGTGACAGATCCACTGTAAATAAAAATAAAACACTAATAGAGGACTCGGATTAAAAATAAAACAAGAAAAACCAAAACTACTTACACAATTTTAACCCTCGGTATATTAAACCCTTCGCGCAGAAGGACAAGTATACCGGTACATCAGAGCTGACGTCCGCATTTGTGTAGGTAGCAGGCTCAGGAACTGAGCCTACTACACATGTGGCAGATACTGGCAGTTTTTATATAGCCAGCATCTGTCCCGAACAGCTGCCGTGAATTTCAGCATTTAAATAGTGCAGGATATCAATTGGTTACTGTGGAATTTTGGTACTGACATGTGGTCTGTGGTCCCCACCTGCAGAACCGCTCCTTTATTGAGGGTGTCTTGATAATTGCTAATAATTTCCATCTGTTCTCTATTCCATTTGCACAACAGCATGTGACATTGATTGTCAATCAGTGTTGCTTCCTAAGTAGACAGTTTGATTTCACAGAAGTTTGATTTACTTGGAGTTATATTCTGTTATTTAAGTGTTCCCTTTGTTTTATATTGAGCACCGTATATACTGTATATATATATATATACATATATCTATATATACGTATATATACTATATACTGTATATATACAGTACAGACCAAAAGTTTGGACACACCTTCTCATTTAAAGATTTTTCTGTATTTTCATATTGTACATTCACACTGAAGGCATCAAAACTATGAATTAACACATGTGGAATCATATACTTAACAAAAAAGTATGAAACAACTGAAATTATGTCTTATATTCTAGGTTTTTCAAAGTAGCCACCTTTTGCTTTGATGACTGCTTTGCACACTCTTGGCATTCTCTTGATGAGCTTCAAGAGGTAGTCACCGGGAATGGTTTTCACTTCACAGGTGTGCCCTGTCAGGTTTAATAAGTGGGATTTCTTGTCTTATAAATGGGGTTGGGACCATCAGTTGTGTTGAGCAGAAGTCTGGTGGATACACAGCTGATAGTCCTACTCAATAGACTGTTAGAATTTGTATTATGGCAAGAAAAAAACAGCTAAATAAAGAAAAACGAGTGGCCATCATTACTTTAAGAAATGAAGGTCAGTCAGTCCGAAAAATTGGGAAAACTTTGAAAGTGTCCCCAAGTGCAGTGGCAAAAACCATCAAGCACTACAAAGAAACTGGCTCACATGAGGACCGCCCCAGGAAAGGAAGACCAAGAGTCACCTCTGCTTCTGAGGATAAGTTTATCCGAGTCACCAGCCTCAGAAATCGCAGGTTAACAGCAGCTCAGATTAGAGACCAGGTCAATGCCACACAGAGTTCTAGCAGCAGACACATCTCTACAACAACTGTTAAGAGGAGACTTTGTGCAGCAGGCCTTCATGGTAAAATAGCTGCTAGGAAACCACTGCTAAGGACAAGCAACAATCAGAAGAGACTTGTTTGGGCTAAAGAACACAAGGAATGGACATTAGACCAGTGGAAATCTGTGATTTGGTCTGATGAGTCCAAATTTGAGATCTTTGGTTCCAACCACCGTGTCTTTGTGCGACGCAGAAAAGATGAACGGATGGACTCTACATGCCTGGTTCCCACCGTGAAGCATGGAGAAGGAGGAGGTGTGATGGTGTGGGGGTGCTTTGCTAGTGACACTGTTGGATTTATTCAATATTAAAGGCATACTGAACCACCATGGCTACAACAGCATCTTGCAGTGGCATGCTATTCCATCCGGTAAGCGTTTAGTTGGACCATCATTTATTTTTCAACAGAACAATGACCCCAAACACACCGCCAGGCTGTGTAAGGGCTATTTGACCAAGAAGATGACCTGGCCTCCACAGTCACCAGACCTGAACCCAATCGAGATGGTTTGGGGTGAGCTGGACCGCAGAGTGAAGGCAAAAGGGCCAACAAGTCCTAAGCATCTCTGGGAATTCCTTCAAGATTGTTGGAAGGCCATTCCCAGTGACTACCTTTTGAAGCTCATCAAGAGAATGCCAAGAGTGTGCAAAGCAGTCATCAAACAAAAGGTGGCTACTTTGAAGAACCTAGAATATAAGACATAATTTCAGTTGTTTCACACTTTTTTGTTCAGTATATAATTCCACATATCCATAATGTGTTAATTCATAGTTTTGATGCCTTCAGTGGGAATGTACAATTTTCATACAGAAAAATCTTTAAATGAGAAGGTGTGTCCAAACTTTTGGTCTGTACTGTATATAATATGTATATATATATATATATATATATATATAATAGAGAGAAGAAAAGCCGGCAATTATTACACAATAATAATAGCAGCTCATTCACCAGTGGTTTTCAGCCGGGGCGGTTACATCTTGGCACCGTCCAGGTTGAAAACTATTTAGCCCCCAGACATGGATTACAGCGTGGGACACAACGACAGACAGGTATGATGTATTGTTGCTTTATTATTTTACTTTTATTACAGGATCAAGGGCTTTGCTTGGATTAGGCGTGGTTGTAAGTATGGCTTAATTTAGAATATTAAAAGAGTCTGTGTAATTTTTTCAAATAAAGGACTTTATTCTGGCTGTGTCTTTATTTACAAACAATACAACTAGAGGATTAGTAATGGAGAGGTGTCTTATAGACGCCTCTCTATTACTAAGCCATGGGCTTGATGTCACCTGAAATTACAGAGGTGACATCAAGCCGACAAATATGAACCACAAATGCCACCGCTACAGGGCAAGTGGGAAGAGTCGGGCAAAGCACCAGAATAGGCACATCTAACAGATGCGCCTTTCTGGGCAGCAGTGGGATGCTGTTTTTAGGCTGGGGGGCCTATATCAATGGCCCCTTACCAGCCTGAGAATAGCAGCCCCCAGCTGTGAGCTTTAGCAAGGCTGGTTGTCAAAAATGGGAGGGACCCAATGCTGTTTTTTTTAATTATTTATTTAAATACCAGCATGGGGACCCCTCTATTCTTGATAACCAAACTTGCAGAAGCTGACAGCTATGGGCTGCAGCCGACAGCTGTGGGTTGCAGCCCCCAGCTGTGAGTTTTGCCTAGTTGGTTCAAGAAAATAGGGGGGAACCCTCATCGGGTTTTTCATTTATTTATTTAGTTAGATCACAGGCGACGGCTGTGGAATACCCCGATCATCAGCTCCTGCTGTCACTGTTATTAGCGGCAGCAGGTGTCAGATTTTGGGGGTAATAGTCCCTAAAGCCCCCACCTGCTGTCATCGTTTGGATTTTTAGATAACTCTCATCATTCTCCTCTGCTCACGCCTATTGCCGGCAGAGCAGGGGAGAATGATGAGAGCCGGCTTCAGCACTAGCCGCCAGGGAACAACGTTTACTGTAGCGCTTCTTCCCCGGCGGCCTCCCTGTGGTACTGATGTGGCACATGAGTGGCACATGGGTGGCAAACGGTTGCCACACATGTGCCTCACGTAGTACACACACGGACACATGGACAAGGATATCTCCGGTTCCATTTTATTCCGGTACTGGAAATATCAGGACGTGTGAAACCGGCCTGAAAGAGTTATGTTTTTTTGGCCTCCCCAAAATGAAAAGGTGATCAAAGTATCGTGTCTATCTCCAAATGCTATCAGTATAAATGTCAGCTCCAGCTGAAAAAAATAAGCCTTCACCCAGCCCCAGATCACGAAATATGAGAACGTTACATGTCTTAGAAAATGTCAACACAAGCAAAAAGTTTTTTCCTCAAAATTTCTGGACTTAAATAAAAAAATACTATACATGTTTGGTATCTGTGTACTCATGCTGACCTGGGGAATCATATTGCCTGGTCAGTTTTTCCATATAATGAACATGGTAAATTAAAGGGAACATGTCACCCCGTTTTTTGAGTATGAGATAAAAATACCGTTAAATAGGGCCTGAGCTGTGCTTTACAATAGGGTATTTTTTGTCCCCTGATTCCCCACCTATGCTGCCGAAATACCTTACAAAAGTCGCCGTTTTCGCCTGTCAATCAGGCTGGTCAGGTCAGATGGGCGTGATCACAGCGCTGTTTCTCCCCCACATCTTGCTTATGTTCCCGTTGGTGGCGTAGTGCTTCTTGCATGCGCAAATGCCGAATACACTGCGCAGCTGTAGAAAAAGAGCGCGCTCTCCGCTATTCAGCGGTTTCTCGGTGGGCGTGGCCATCTTCCTGAGGCCGCGCGTGCGCAGATGGAGTGTCCTGCTTCCCGGGGCTTCAGGAAAATGGCCGCAGGATGCCGCACGTGCGCAGATGGAGATCGCGGCGGCCATTTTCCTGAAACCAAGTTCGCATCTCGGCTTCAGGAAAATGGCCGCCACGATCTCCATCTGCGCACGCGCGGCATCCCGCGGCCATTTTCCTGAAGCCCCAGGAAGCAGGACACTCCATCTGCGCACTCCCAAAAGCGCGTTCTTTTTCTACAG